>NC_090341.1:39258116-39568571 GCF_035084215.1 Heptranchias perlo | reverse complement strand
TGAATTTAACGTGTGAGCAGCGGGTGCTGAATTGGACGCCCTACTGCAGCTTGCCAGTTTTGGAAGGTCGAAAATCTGCCGGCTTCTGAACAGAGCTGGCTGGAAGGTTGGGCCTGTTGGCGGGGAGGTGGGGAGTGGGGAGGGGGGGGGCGGCGGTGGGGGGGCGGCGGTGGGGGTTGGGGTTGGGGTGCAGGGGTGGTCGTACAACTCGCCTAGGACCCCAATTTGAATATTTATACAGCCCTGTTTTGGTGCCCATTTAAAGGCCTGCCTGAAAATGGAACAGGCCTTGAGCATCAATGGGGTATTCCAGGTGCCCATCTGATTTTCCTGTGTCGTTTGCCTCTTTTTGAAGCAAGAAATATGCGAGGAACAGTTGAAAATCTCTCCCAAAGACTCACTCTGCCTATTCCTGTGGCTCAGATGGACTAAAAGATCCCTTGGCACTCTGTGAAAAGGAGCAGGGAGTTATCCTGACCAACGATCTTCCTTCAGTCCAAACAGATGAGCTGGTCATTCATCCAATTGTCATTTGTGGGATCTTGCTGTGCGTACGATAGCTTCGATGTTTGCCTATGTAACACTCCACTTCAGAGTAATTCGTTGTATGTGAAGCACTTTTAGATGTTTCTGAGAGACTTGCTTTATAAATGTAAGTCTTTTTAAAAATTTTCTTTTATTTAGATATGTTAGGATAGAGTTTCCGCTTTGGGCGCAATCAAGAAATTGCATCCAAAATGCGTTTAAAATTGGGCTGGTTAGATTACGCTTCAAGTTTTTGCTGAAGTTAATTTGCGTAATCACAAATGTAAAATCTTCCATGTGTGATCGGGCAATGTAATATAACGTAATCATTTTTTTCTTCCTTTCCATTAAAAAGTATACCTTGATATATTGAAGAGTGATAAACTGGTGCAGTTTTATTAATGCAGCTGAAAATAGGTTTATCACCAAAAATAAGCATTTTTAATAAGGGTGTCCAGTCCTCCACCGATGAATAACATGATTTAAAGTCACTGAGAATGAAAAGAACTATACTGAACCATTTAATAGTTTCATTGGTGTACACTAGTCAGTTACTTAGTAAATTAAATATTTTTTTAATATGGAAAGAACGTTTAAAACATTCCTACTGGTGCCTGTGCATCTAAGAAAATGATCGCAATTTGAAGAGCCTTCCCGAACCACTGCAATCGGTGGAATCCCGCAATTTCGACCTGGGGACGTGGCCAGTTTTGTGGGTAGGGCTTGATTTGGGCAAATTTAATCTTGAACCAGCAGAAAACACGAGCGTAAGTGGTTTTGGGCATAACTCATTTAAAATTCCCCGATGTTTTGCACTGGTTCAGCTGATTCCGCTCAGATTGCGCTGGAATCTGGGCGCAAAACAAGCGGAAACTTCCTCCCGTACACTTTTTAACATGCCTCTACCCAAAAAGTATGTTGTTCATTTTGTTCAGGCTGTAATTATCCAGGAAGCTTTCAACTTTCGTTGTTTGCCAACTTAGTGTGACATCAAAAAATACATCATGTTTTCATGAAACAAAACAATGAAAATGTAGATTCCCTCCACTGTGAAGCTCATCGATATTTTCAAATTGCTGGTTAGACTTGCTACTCAGTGAGGATTGGCCGTTATTGCTATTTCTTTTCAAGAAATCTTTGTCACATCGAAGCTTAGCTCTCCTATTCTCCAGGAGCATTGCCCTTTCTACCTGCATGTAACCTTTCACCAATGCTTCACATATTGATGGAGGTCAATCGGCAAAAGTAGATATTGAGTATATGGAAGCATGGATTACATAGTACAGAATGATGTTTATAGCTCTATAAATAGGCAACGTAGCTGCAGGAAACCAACGAAACACGGTAAGGCTCTGCTTGTATAAACTGTACAGCTGGGAACACAGAGACCCAGTCAAGCATGGCTCGTAAGATATCTTTTTTTGGCAGGTCACTGACCTGATGCTGTGCAAAACTGTAAAACCCTGTTCTCAGCTCCCTTTAAGCTAGCAATAATTCAAATCAGCATAGAATTGCACTAGAGAGCAGTGTCAACAATGTTTAAGGATTTAATAAAGTACGTAACAAGAAAAGATCGTCCAGACCATCAAATCTGTTCTTTCCACGGACGATATATAATTTGCTCTGTATTGGTCCGTACTCAAAACACCCGCCTGTCCTCTTTACACCTCCCCCCATCCACTTGCCGGGACTAATTGAGCAAAACTCCAGACATACCTTTCTAATTTTACACCTGCATCGACCATCCTTGACCAGTTGCTTTCTTTGGTATGATCTGTCCATGCACCTAGCAGCTCAGTAACCATCTTGTTGTGTGCAACATTCAATGATACCTATTGGTACCTATGTTATAGTGCTTAATCAATTCCTAAACAGATATTCATTCAGCTCTTTTTTTAAACTGTTAATAACATTAACTGTTTTATCTTGGATAATCTAAAGCATATTGGAGTGAGGCCAGTACAGATATACAACTCCCTAAATCTAATCCTGCAATGCTGAAACACAAATGTTTGGCACTCTACCATCCTCTTCTTACAGTTGTTCCTTCAAACTCAGAGATTCCTTCATTCTCAACTTTGCCAAGCCGCACATTATCATCTGTCTTTTCTGTCATTGCGGCTTTAGGCTAAACTGACCTTTATTTCGTGTAGCCTTTTTTGGTGGTGAGACTCAGGAGTAATAACTTCTTCCGTCAATATTATGCATGAATGTAGCTTGAGATAATACTGTCTGTATGAATAAAGACAATTTAACAAAACCATTGGAAAAGCTTATGATCAGCAGAGGATCCATAAAGGCTCAAGATAAATATATAAAGTGGATGCAAAGAGGCAACTGGCTGTTTGCTGGCAGTTGAAGGTCAGGCAGCCCGCAGGGTTAGGGTTAGGGTGCAGACACTCACGCACAGAGCGGGGAGGGGATTTGGTAAGATCTCGCAGGTGGGAAGGGGAGAGCCCGGGGCAACAGAGGCCCAGACTTTCCTTGTGGGCCCTGGACAAGTACTCCTGCTCCGAGCCCCACAAAGGAAAGTTTAGCACTTACCTTATAGGGCCTCACCACATTAACTTAAATGGCTCACTGCATTATCTGGACGGTGACAGTGACAGGTCACAACGACCTGCAAGTATCTTTCTGAATCTCTCTTTGCTACATTAGATTTTATTCATTTTTTTAATTGCGTCACATGTTATTTTGTCCACTGTGCAAAACTTTGCATTTGTCAGCATTAAATTTCACCTTCCATCTGTCTGCCAACTTACATAAAAAATCCAAATCCTTCTGATTATCCTTAGCTGCATTCTTGTTTATACCGACTGACCTATTTTAGTCTCATCTGCAAAATAGACAATCGCGCAGTTGGATTTAGAATCCAGTTAATTTGTGTAAATAGAAAAGGAAGAGTTCTTCTATCTGAACTCTTCAGCACCACCCTTAACAAACTACAATTCAAGTAGATCCATATCCCCTCTGCGCAAAGTCCTGCAAACATCACTTCTGTTCCGGCTTCTCTGCCCGCTCCCGCACCGTTACCTCTGGAGTCATACCTAGCACAAAGTAAGATTGTAGTGGTTGCAGGAGTTCCTCAGGGCAGTGTCCTAGGCCCAACCATCTTCAGCTGCTTCATCAATGACCTTCCATCATAAAGTCAGAAATGGGGATGTTCGCTGATGATCGCACAGTGTTCAGTTCCATTCTCAACCTCTCAGATAATGAAGCAGTCCATGTCTGCATGCAGCAAGACCTGGACAACATCCAGGCTTGGGCTTATTAATGGCAAGTAACATTCGTGCCAGACAAGTGCCAGGCAATGACCATCTCCAACAAGAGAGAGTCTAACCACCTCCCATTGACATTCAACGGCATTACCATCGCCGAATCCCCCACCATCAACATCCTGGGGGTCACCATTGACCAGAAACTTAACTGAACCAGCCACATAAATACTGTGGCTACAAGAGCAGGTCAGAGACTGGGTATTCTGCAGCGAGTGACTCACCTCCTGACTCCCCAAAGCCTTTCCACCATCTACAAGGCACAAGTCAGGAGAGTGATGGAATACTCTCCACTTGCCTGGATGAGTGCAGCTCCAACAACACTCAAGAAGCTCGACATCATCCATGACAAAGCAGCCCACTTGATTGGCACCCCATCCACCACCCTAAACATTCACTCCCTTCACCACCGGCGCACAGTGGCTGCAGTGTGTACCATCCACAGGATGCACTGCAGCAACTCACCAAGGCTTCTTCGACAGCACCTCCCAAACCTGTGACCTCTACCACCTAGAAGGACAAGAGCAGCAGGCACATGGGGACAACACCACCTGCACATTCCCCTACAAGTCACACACCATCCCGAATTGGAAATATATCGCCGTTGCTTCATCGTCGCTGGGTCAAAATCCTGGAACTCCCTTCCTAACAGCACTGTGGGAGAACCTTCACCACACGGACTGCAGCAGTTCAAGAAGGCGGCTCACCACCACTTTCTCAAGGGCAATTAAGGATGGGCAATAAAAGCTGGCCTCGCCAGCGACGCCCACATCCCATGAACAAATTTTTAAAAAGGACCTATCCTTGGCCCCCTTCTATTTCTCATCTATATGCTGCCCTTCGGCAACATCATCCGAAAACACAATATCAGGTTCCACATTTACGCTGACAACACCCAGCTCAGGTAGACCACCATCTCTCTCAGCCCCTCCACTCTCTCTCATTTGTCTCACTGCTTGTCCGACCTCCAGTACAGGATGAGCAAAAATTTCCTCCAGCTAAATATAGGGAAGACTGAAACCATTGTCTTTGGTCCCTGCCACAAACTCCGTTCCATAGCCACCAACTCCATCTCTCTCCCTGGCCACTGTCTGAGACTGAACCAGACCATTTGCAACCTTGGCGTCCTATTTGACCCTGAGTTTAGCTTTTGACCACATATCCGCTCCTTCGCCAAGACCGCCTACTTCCACCTCTAACATCGCCCATCTCCGCCCCTGCCTCAGCTTATCTGCTGCTGAAACCCTCATCCATTGCCTTTATTACCTCTAGACTGAACTATTCCAATGCTCTCCTGGCTGGCCTCCCATCTTCCACCCTCCACAAACTTAACCTCATCCAAAACTCTGCTGCCTGTATCCGAACTCGCAACAAGTCCTCTTCTCCCATCACCCCTGTGCTTGCTGACCTACATTGGCTCCCGGTCTGGGAACGCCTCATCCTTGTTTTCAAATCCCTCCATGGCCTCGCCTCCACTATCACTGTAACCTACTCTGGTCTGGTCTACAACACCTCTAGATCTCTGCGCTCCTCCAATTCTTGCTTCTTGCGTATCCCCGATTTCAATTGCTCCACCGTTGGCGGCTGGTGCCTTCAGCTGCCTGGGCCCCAAGCTCGAATTCCCCCCCAACCCTCTCCACCTCTCTGTCCTCCTTTAAGATGCTCCTTAAAGCTTTCCTCTTTGACCAAGCTTTTGGTCACCTATCCTAATAGCTCCTTATGTGGCTCGGTGTTAATTTTTGTTTGATAATGCTCCTGTGAGGCACCTTGGGATGTTTTACTTCGTTAAAGGCACTACATGAATGCAAGTTGTTGTTGGTGTTCTTGTTCTTGCCTACCTTCACCCACTCCCTGTCTCCCAGCATATAGATTTCAAAATCTTCATCTTCGCCTTCAACTCTTTCCATGATCTCACCCATCTCCAGTCCTACAGACCTGCTCATACTATCTGCTGTACGGTGTATGCTCTGCTGTACTGTGCATCCCCCCTTTCTCCAATCCCTCAGTGCCATTAAATCCAGTTCACCAGTGAATGCCTTTACCCTTGACACCCCTACACTCTAGAACTCTCCCTCTAAACACCTTTGACTTATACTTCTTTCTTTCTTTAAAAATGTCCTCCAGCCTTACTGCTTGGATTGTTTTTGGATCACCTCCAACAACTTTTCCATTACTTCCTGCTTTGTGTCCACTATTCCTCCTTTAGGCTGACACTCCAGTGCAGTACTGATGGAGTGCTGCACTGCAGGAGATGCTGTCTTCCAGATGAGACGTTAAACAGAGGCCTCATCTGCCCTCTTAGTTGAATGTAAAAGATCCCATGGCAATATTTCAAAGAAGAGCAGGGGAGTTCTCCCTGATGTCCTGGCCAACATTAAAAAAAAACAGATCTGGTCATTATCTCATTGCTGTTTGTGGGACCTTGATGTGCGCAAATTGGCTGCCATGTTTCCTACATCACAACAGTGACTACACTTCAAAAGTAAAGCGCTTTGGGGCGTCCTGAGGTCGTGAAAGGTGCTATATAAATCCAAGTCTTTTTTTAATGCCTGGAGACATTTTGTTACATGAAAGATGCTACATTGTGATGCTGTAAGTTGTGAGTTGTCAAATGATTTATAATGAGTTAGTTTTGCTCTCCAACCACATCATCGTTCTGCTTTCTCAGTGTTTTTGTTTTACAAACACATAGCACTCAATTGCAGTCAAAGAAATTCCAATATTTTTTCTGAAAGATGCTCAAATCCTGATTTGTGGATGAAGCATTGCTTCCCAGATCCACCAAAGTTGGCTGCAGCTTAGACCAGTATTCATTTGCATTGCTGTTCATTGTGCAACACCTAAAAGGAGATTTTAAAAGGATGCACTGGTGTGCATAACTTGTGCTCACATTGTGATCAGTGGGCCATGGTATTTTATTGCTATTTGAAGTAGATTTGCATTGAAGCTAAAGTTGTTACAGCTTCATGTAAATCCAAACATATCATTAGAAAATCTAGCCCTGGGTAACAAGTGGTGCAATAAGCTGGCACAGTGTGTTCAGCCTGACCAGTTGCCCAGAATTATAAGTGTGCAAAATAAATGGAGACATTGGGCATGATTTTAACCTTGAGTCGGAAAGGGAGGGGGGGTGAGGGGAGGGGAGGATTTGCGGGTGCGAAACCCGGAAGGTAAGTTGGCGAATGAGGTCAACAAATTTTACTTCTGATTGACAGGCTAATTGACAGGCTGGCTGGCTGTCGGGCAGGAAGGCCTGCGATAGCAGGCCACAGCCGGGGATCAGAGGGAGGAATGGAGGTGGAGATTGGGGGGGGGGTCTGATGCTGGGACTTGGAGATCGGAGGTCGCTGGAAGTCGGGTGAAGAGTCGGAATTGGTGGGGGGCCACCATCTAGTGGAGAGTCCACCGTTGGCGGGAGGGGGGTGGTATCCACCATCAGGGGTCCTGTCAGCCAGGTGAGCTTGTTGGGCCTGGAAGAACCACTCCTGCTCCTCCGGGCCCACAAGTCACGCAATAATAGCCTTGACCTCACGGATCCGGCCCTTCCAGCCTGCTTTCGCCTGACGTGAATCGGAAATGATGGGATACCCAAATAGGTAAGGTTAAATTCATTTAAGTTTGCCACTACTCAATGAATTAAGTGCCTCAAGTATTTCCATGAGGTACATTGCGCCTTTAAGTATTGGCCCACTGGCTTTAAGTCGGGGGAGGAGAGGGGGAGGACTTCCTGGTCTCTGTTGTGCACACGTATACAAACCTGCCTTGGTTAAACCCAGAAGTGAGTGCGTTGGAGCTGGGATGCAGTCCAGCTCCAAAAAGCTGTTACTTTAACCTCCCATCCGCCCCCAACCCACCCATTCTCGGGGGTTAAAATTACCCCCTTTCTGTCTAACAAATCAAATTGGGCAGGGCAGCCTTGAGGAAGAGTTTATTGAGTGTATTAGGGATGGATTTCTTGAGCAGTATGTAACTGATCCTACAAGGGGGCAAGCAACCTTGGACCTGGTCCTGTGCAATGAGCCAGGATTAATTAATAATGTCCTAGTTAAGGATCCCCTTGGAATGAGTGACCATAACATGGTTACGTTCCATATCCAATTAGAGGGTGAGAAGGTTGGTTCTTAAACAAGCGTACTGAGCTTGAATAAAGGAGACTATGATGGTATGAGAGCGGAATTGATTAAAGTGGACTGGGAAAATAGTTTAAAGGGTAAGACGGTACATGAACAGTGGTGTTCATTTAAGGAGTTATTTTACAACTTTCAAAATAAATATATTCCACTGAGGAAAAAAGGGTGCAAAAGAAATGACAGCCATCCGTGGCTAAGTAAAGAAATCAAGGATAGTATCCGACTAAAAACAAGGACATATAAGGTAGCCAAACTTAGTGGGAGGATAGAAGATTGGGAAGTCTTCAAAAGACAGCAAAAAGTAACGAAAGGATTGATTAAGAAAGGGAAGATAGATTATGAAAATAAATTAGCAAAAAATATAAAAACAGATAGCAAGAGTTTCTATAGTTATATAAAAAGAAAAAGGGTGGCTAAGGCAAACATAGGTCCCTTAGAGGATGAGACCGGGAAATTAATGGTGGGAAATATGGAGATGGCAAAAATGCTGAACAAATATTTTGTTTCAGTCTTTACGATAGAGGACACTAAGAATATCCCAACAGTGGACAAACTGGGGGCTCTAGGGGGGGAGGACCTAAATACGATTAAAATCACTAAGGAATTGGTACTCAGTAAATTAATGGGACTCAAGGCGGATAAATCCCCTGGACCTGATGGCTTACATCCCAGGGTCTTGAGGGAAGTGGCAGTAGGGATTGTGGATGCTTTGGTAATAATTTTCCAAAATTCTCTGGACTCGGCAAAGGTCCCGGCAGATTGGAAAACTGCTAATGTAACACCGTTATTTAAAAAGGGTAGTAGGCAGAAGGCTGGAAATTATAGACCTGTTAGCCTAACATCTGTGGTGGGTAAAATTTTGGAGTCTATTATTAAGGAGACAGTAGCGGAACATTTGGATAAACATAATTTAATAGGACAAAGTCAGCATGGCTTTACGAAGGGGAAGTCATGTCTGACAAATTTGCTTGAGTTCTTTGAGGACATAACGTACAGAGTGGATAAAGGGGAACCAGTGGATGTAGTGTATTTAGACTTCCAGATGGCATTCGACAAGGTGCCACATAAAAGATTATTGCTCAAGATAAAGAATCACTGGATTGGGGGTAATATTCTGGCATGGGGGGAGGATTGGTTATCTAACAGGAAGCAGAGAGTTGGGATAAATGGTATATTCTCGGACTGGCAACCAGTAGCCAGTGGTGTTCCGCAGGGGTCGGTGCTGGGTCCCCAACTCTTTACAATCTATATTAACGATTTGGAGGAGGGGACCGAGTGTAACATATCAAAGTTTGCAGATGATACAAAGATGGGAGGGAAAGTAGAGAGTGAGGAGGACATAAAAAACCTACAAGGGGATATAGACAGGCTGGGTGAGTGGGCGGAGATTTGGCAGATGCAATACAATGTTGGAAAATGTGAGGTTATGCACTTTGGCAGGAAAAATCGGAGAGCAAGTTATTATCTCAATGGCGAGAAACTGGAAAGTACTGCAGTACAAAGGGATCTGGGGGTCCTAGTGCAAGAAAATCAAAAGGTTAGTATGCAGGTGCAGCAGGTGATCAAGAAGGCCAACGGAATGTTGGCTTTTATTGCTAGGGGGATAGAATATAAAAACAGGGAGGTATTGCTGCAGTTATATAAGGTATTAGTGAGACCGCACCTGGAATACTGCATACAGTTTTGGTGTCCATACTTAAGAAAAGACATACTTGGTCTCGAGGCAGTACAAAGAAGGTTCACTCGGTTAATCTCGGGGATGAGGGGGCGGACATATGAGGAGAGGTTGAGTAGATTGGGACTCTACTCATTGGAGTTCAGAAGAATGAGAGGCGATCTTATTGAAACATATAAGATTGTGAAGGGGCTTGATCGGGTGGATGCGGTAAGGATGTTCCCAAGGATGGGTGAAACTAGAACTAGGGGGCATAATCTTAGGATAAGGGGCTGCTCTTTCAAAACTGAGATGAGGAGAAACTTCTTCACTCAGAGGGTGGTAGGTCTGTGGAATTTGCTGCCCCAGGAAGCTGTGGAAACTACATCATTAAATAAATTTAAAACAGAAATAGACAGTTTCCTAGAAGTAAAGGGAATTAGGGGTTACGGGGAGCAGGCAGGAAATTGGACATGATTTTAGATTTGAGGTTAGGACCAGATCAGCCATGATCTTATTGAATGGCGGAGCAGGCTCGAGGGGCCGATTGGCCTACTCCTGCTCCTATTTCTTATGTTCTTATGTTCTTATGTTCTAACCAAGTAATAGCCTCTA
The DNA here is from genome assembly GCF_035084215.1 of Heptranchias perlo. NCBI lineage: Eukaryota > Metazoa > Chordata > Chondrichthyes > Hexanchiformes > Hexanchidae > Heptranchias > Heptranchias perlo. Next base: position 39,558,372 of record NC_090341.1, on the reverse strand, counting down.
TTTGCCTTACCTCAGCGTGGTTAGCAAGTACTGAATTAGTGTTATAAAAGCAGATTTAATTTTGTCTTTCAACATCAAGAAGTCCAGAAAATGATACACATCTGATGGTTTGTGTGAATCATTCAGCATCAGTCCTTCCAGATAAAAACAATTCCTTGGACATTTTTACATTTTAATTCAAAATCACAATTCTAAACACTATAATAAAAATATAGATCTTTCCCATTCCACTTGACAACATTACAAATCATCTGCTGAGCTGCTAATTATAAAATGTCACATTATTTTCACTCTTTAATCTTGATGATGTAGTTGCTGTGTCCCAAGCCTTCTAATGTGTCGGTAAGCGTGATTGGCAGACGTGAGCCCAAAAGGGCATTTTACAGTCCTTTGCTCCACAAAGTGCTATGTGCATGGTGATATTAAGTACACACATTTGAGCCGGCATTTTGGAGAATGAAATTAAATTTGTTGCTTTTTCACAGTATGTGACAGCTGTTAAGAGTGTCGCTAAAAGCAAGTCTGCAGCTATAAGTGTTTCATTTATTTAGTGCTACATCAGAAATCTGCTTCTCCTGGGTTCTCTGCCCTCCGAGCCCAAAGGTTCTGTGTTCACCTGAAAGTTTCACAAATTTGTTTGTATGTGAAAGTAGAAAGGCAAAGTATAACACGGGAGGTGAGATGGCTGAAAATGTCCTTTCAACTGCTTGATCCTGAGTGTAGTGCTTAGAGCAAGCATTGAACCCAAAATCCAAGTTTGTACAAGTTACTGGCCGGGGTGAGGGGCGGGGTTGGTGTAGGGAAGCAAAGATTGATCTAAGTCATATCTAAGCTTGATTTATGGTTGCTTTGGATGTTTCTAAGTTTGGAAGAAACTAACTGATACGTGTGCAACTCCTGTCGGTTCCGTCTTCGAAGAGCTTAGCTGTATATGTGTGGATGTCTATGTAGGGTAACTGAGCTTTCTTGAAATTTCAGAACAATTTTAGAATAGTAAACCATGTAATTGTGTATGTACCAATCCCTGTGCTTTTAGCTAACTTCAACATTTTGGACTCATGGATTGGTTATAGTTACAGTTTAATTTTTGGTTTAACAGTATGACCAATCTCCTCCCCAACCTTGCACTTCAATATGCATTTCAGAAATATGGCTGGCTTACTCACCCCAATCAGTGCTCTATTACTAACCCAAAAATTCTTACGCTTACACTTGAATTTCTGAAATGGAGAAAGATAATGGGGGTGACCTTCGATATCTGCGAAGTTGGCGGAACAGCCGTCCGCCTGCCCCTTCTTGCCAACGTGAGGCCCTGAGCCGATTTGAGACTCATGCTTCATTTAATTGCATCTGATGAGCTGTAGGCACCATGCGGGTGCTATGCTGCAGCTTGCCAGTTGTGGGAAATCGTCTTGCTCTTGGGGTTGGGGTTGGGGGCGGGGTGGGCCTTGGATGGGCCAGCAGCGGCTGGAGTTTTTCTAGTGGGCTCATGGAGAACTGTAATTTGGTTGGCCGCATTGCCCCTCCCCAATTTTGAAGCGCCGGTCGACCGGACATTTTTCAGGTAAGAAACGGGCAGCTGACAGTTGAAAATGGGCCCCAAATAATTCTGTACCTCCCTGTCACAAATGTACATTTTATATTTCCCTATGAAACATATTCTGATAAATGTGTACTTCTCTGACTTGTGAGGTGATATAGGAATATTTCTATTTTTTCATTATAACATCAGGTTTACTACATTCCTTTCAAACAAAAGGCATGTTCTTCCAACACAATGATCATCCTGATTTCAGCAGCAAAAAGGTTTAGGCTGATATGCCGTGTAAATACGGATCAAGAATGGATCTAGAGATTAATGGAGAGAATGTACATTGAGCCTTAATAAAATTGGCATAACAGAGCTTTGAATCTGATCTCTGCTTCAATAGAAAATGTATTTGTTTGCAGAAGCCAAACAGAATCTTGCTGTATTGGCCCCAAATCAGCAAAGTACAGTCTCTGGAGCTAAACTCCTTTTCAATGCAGAGCACAAGCCAGTGTCCAAGTCTCGGTTAACCATTAGGGAACACGTCTGTCTGTCTCTCACGCTTGCTCTCGTGTCTATATCTTTCTTTCTCTCTCCTAAGTCTGTAGGAGTGACTAACTAGCACTACATCACTAGGGAATTGGCTCTCTGACTGCCAAAGACCCAGCAATATCCACCATTACATTACCCGGGAATAGTTGGATAACCAACCCTGGGCTTCCAGCAAACAGCAGGCACAATTGATGGAATAAAAAGAGAACTTGCTGGAAATACACAGCAGATCCATCAGCATCTGTAAAGAAAAAAGACAGACTGACACATTGAATGTAGATCAATTCTGACAGAACTCAGTTTTCACTCACCTCCCCCCCTCCCACTTTGGATGCAATTCCAACATGCGCCAGGCACAAGAGTGGAACTTTGAGCTCATAACTATTTGGGGTCTGATTGCTGAATGAAGCAAAATGACATTTACTTATTTTTGAAAGGGTCATTTCTATCATTCTTCATTCTGACTTTAGCAGCCACACTCATCCCCGATAATATGAAGAATCCATTTGTGTCAGAACAATTACTTTGTCAATACGTGCATAGAATAGACTGAGCACCAATTGGGAAATGATTTGGAAATAACCAGTAAGTACTGTTAACTGTAAACTGTAAAGTAGCTGCAGTTTGGAGCCATGGCTGATAGCTGCTTGGTTTTGGCCTTGGTTTTATGTCTGTTCCATAACTATTTGCATGCTTCTGGTCAGCGTTCTGTGGCCCATACAAAAGCTTTGTTACCTCATTTGTGTAGCCATGTTTTTATAGTTATGTTGTTTTCATGCCGGTTGGAAGTAATAAGCTCACTGAAGCATTATAGATCTATCAGAATGTAGCTAATGGTCCACTTTGTAGTGCAGTGCTACAGCAGAGACATGTTGGGGGTAATTAAAACATGAAACTGTAATATTCCAGTCTACTGTTTGATAGTTGTTGCAGTTGAACAGTTATGGTTTTAGGCAAGCACTGTTGCTCAGAGCAATCAGAAAAATTATTGCTTGTAATCATTAATGAAACCAACTCACTTAAGTATAGATTTTGTTTTCCATGCGAAAATCCTGCTGTAAAGTAGTTTTCTCATGGATCATTTCATTTTTTATGCAGAGAAACCACAGAAAAAGTGGGATTTTAATTGATCTATTGAGAAAAAACTAGCTTCGTTCAGAACTGATAATATAAATATTCCCCAAATTTCTCAGAATGCAATCCCAGCAGTAACCCTCCTGGACTGACCCTGCTGGGGTTTGCGGGGTCAGTGTGAGGACACCTAATTTGCATGGGGCAGGCAGGTGTAAGGGTGCAGATCAAGTTTTCAAATAAAATTCTGCTCTTTCTTCGGGGGTTCAAATCACTATCCTGGCCAAGAGCTTCCAGTGCAGCCCACCATCCTCCAATACTATGCCTTATTCTGACTGGGCCAATAGAGTGGGAACTTCTTGCGTAAGGAGTCCCTACCTCCAGCTCCAACCCCCTGACAGCACTTGCCTTGTACGAGACAGAAGGAGGTTCCTTTGATATGCCAAGGCATATCAGAAACTCCTGAGAATGGTGGAAACCCAGCATAAAAGAGTCCCAGCCATTTTCTGGTGGCTTCCACCAATATCTCACTAGAGTTATAGCAGGAGACTGGCAGAGCCCGCTGAGATTTTCAGAGCCATTGTTATGAAGGGTCACTTTGCCAAAAGGTAGCAACATTTCTTCCAAGAAAGTTTTTTCTGTCAGCTTAAACAACAGCATTGACGAGAGTGACAGTTTGCAATACTAAGAATTGCAGTGTAGCACGAGAACTGTTTAATCTCACCATATATTGATTAAATTAACTCAATTAATGTTTGGATCACCAGAGAAGGAGGTGTGTTTTCTTTTAAAGGGTATTTTAAATGTGACTTCAATGAGAGCTTCTCGCTTCAAACCTTCTGCAGCAATTTGATGGAAACCTTTAACTTACTCAGTTTCTGTCTCTCCCTTTTTCCCCTTTGTTATATGTGTGTGTCTCTTTCTTCCCTTCCCATTTTGTTTCTCTCTTTTTCTCTCTGTCTTTCTTCCACTATCTGTACTCCTGTTCTTTATTTTAACGAATCAGATTGCCATCAAAACGTCCTCACCTTCCAAGTCTATTTTGAGACAGACTTGCAGGCCAACATCAGATAACATTTGAGGCAATAGACCAATTGTCATCACTTTGGGTTCCTGGCTGCCAAGATATCTACAAACTTACAGTTTTTGTGACTGTGGTCAGGAACCAAGCATTTCTATGTTAAGATGTTGTGTTGACAGGAGGGACCTGCGTTGCATCATGTGCAGTTAGTGTTAGTGAAAATGGGAAGGATTGATACAGGAATACAAGAAGCAGTAAAGGAAAGGATTTGCATTTATATAACCCCTTTCACAGCCTCAGGACATCTCAGAGTGCTTTACAGCCAATTAACTACTTTCTTGAAGTGTAGTCACTGTTATAATATGGGGAAACACGGCAGCCAATTTGCGCACAGCAAGGTCCCACAAACAGCGATGAGATACATGACCAGATAATCTATTTTAATGATGTTGTTTGAGGGATAAATATTGGTCAAGACACCGGCAGAACTTCTCCGCTCTTCTTCGAATAGTGCAATGGGATCTTTTACATCCACCTGAGAGGGCAGACAGGGCCTTGGTTCCTTTCATATTCTGGTTTTAATTTGCATCTCAGGCCTGGCTCCCATACTAGAATCCTATCTTGATAGGGGTGATAGAGACTGTAAGCCAGATTTGATTGCGATTTTTGATGGGATAATTGAGTGAAGACAAATAAAAAGACCTTCATGAAACCAGGCTTAGACTCTGCACAGAGTTGAGAGATGAAAATTATCTCTATATAAATAAAGCGAGTGTCATGTTCCCTTTTGATTAGCATTCGACACACTCTGGTGATTCTGAATGTGCTTGGGCAAACTGAGAGGCAAAAATCATGTGCAGTGTGCCTGTGGTCACATTTGCAAACTAGACATGTGAAGAGATCAGAATTAGCATTCCTCAAATGCAGTCATATTCACTTACAGGGAATTAGAATGTTATTGATGTTGAAAATAGTAAAAATTTTAGGAAATGATAACGGGTTACAGCAGACCCAATGTAAAATAGAACCGTAGATAGGAATGATGGATGAAATATAATGTTGTTGAGCAGCTGGGATCATGGAAATACCATGCCAAATGTTACAAGTTTGGGGAAAAAAAGCAAAATACTGCAGAAACTGGAAATTGAAACAAAAATAGAAAACGCTGGTAATACTCAGCTGGTCGGGCAGCATCTGTGAAGAGAACACAAGTCAACAATTTGGATATGGAATCCTTCCTGAGATGAAATTAACAGAACAAGGCTAAAAGGGAAAGGAAAGAACACAGAACCACCACACACACACAAGAAAAAAATATAAAGATCTGTAAAGTGCTTAGGTGGAGAACAGGAGATAGTTAAATGAGAGAAGTGATTTGTGCAAAAGACAAAAGCAAGCATAATGAGAGAAATCAAAGAAATAAATAACATGCAGTGGATTCTAGGTACTGGGTACTGTATCATAGTGGTTATGTTACTGTACTAGTAATCCAGAGTCATGAGTTCAAATCCCACCACAGCAGTTGGTGAATTTAAGTTCAATTAATGAAATACAATTCTGGAATTAAAAAAAACTAGTATCAGTAATGGTGGCTATGAAACTACTGGATTGTCATAAAAACCCATCTGGTTCATTAATGTCCTATAGGGAAGGAAACCTGCCATCTATTATCCAGTCTGGCTTGTTTGTGACTCCAGACCTACAGCAATGTCGTTGATTCTTAATCACCCTATGAAATGGCCTAGCAAGCCACTCAGATGTACAAGAAGGTGACTCACCACCATCTTCTCAAGGGCAATTAGGGATGGACAATAAATGCTGGCCTTGCCAGCGATGCCCACAGCCCATGAATGAATAAAAAAAGGAACAGAGAATCTCAACACAATTGGTGTGAGGTGTTTATCAATTACTGAGACAGGCTAATTAATTACTCATTGTTTACAGTTCTTGACAAAGCAACTTCAATGCTTAACCCTTCAGCATTTTCTCCGCCTTTTGTCTCAGTGCTTTTTTAAAAAAACTTATATGAATACATTTTTTCTTTAAGAACCCTACTTTTCAATGTAACTCTTTTCCAAATCCTTTCTGTGGAAAAATGATCAAAAATCCTGAAGCGTGAAATCCAAATCCTATGGAGCAATTGATCCACTGTCTATATTTATTTATGTGCGGAGTCATACAACACCGTACATTTGTCCACCCCAGTCCATCACCGGCATCTCCACATCATTATATTTATTTATAAAACCTTACAATTCTATTCACAAACCAATTAGCACATTTTGAAGGGGTTAATCATTCGAGTTGGAAAAATAAATGCCATTCAAGTCATTCAGCACATTCATCTTTACAGTCCACATTCAGACTCTCTCAAACATTTTTTAATCTCTCTCCCAGTCCTCCAAACAGCTGGTATAACCTCTGGTCCTGCTGAATCAGGAATCTAACCAATTTCCTATTTAAGTACTTCAACTGAGTCAATATTACATAGAATTACATTACTATAGCACAGAAACAAGCCATTCGCTCCAACTAGTCTATGCCAATATTAATATTACACACAAGCCGTCTCCTCCTCTAATTACCTCTTCTCACGCTGCCCCCATATCCCTCTATTCCTTTCTCGTTCATGTATGCATCAAGCCTCCCCTTAAATGTAACAATACTATCTGCTTCAACTATTCCATGTGGCAGCGAGTTCCACATTCTCACCACTCTCTGTGTAAAGTAAAAACTGTTACACGTGAAGCTCCCACAGTTCGATTTAGTTTGTGGTTGTGATCAATTCCCTGCGTCTAGTGCCTCATTCCTTTTTCATTTTCTTTCATTCTTTTCAGTTTGTTTCTATTGAGAATGGATTGAGGCTCTCTTAGCTTTCTGTAAATCTTTTTTTTCTATCCATCATAATCCATCATAGTTGTAAAACCTCCATCAGGGACATTTGTGGGAAAAGCTATAATTTGCAATTACCCTTGTGGACTCAAAACTCTTTTGAAATCTGGCCAAAACGTTAGCGATCAAAATATACTTGCATCCTTTTAATAATGTAAAAGAGCTGCTTGTGCTCACACCTGCTTAACATCCTGGCCTTTCACCTGCTGATGAAGACTTTTCTGGGTACGACTTCAGTTAGCATAATCTGATTATAATATAGCCACATCAACAGCTTTTTGGTTCCAGTGGAAGTAAGCTATTTTCATTTTATTTTATGGCTGTTTAGTCGTCTTGTGTTTGTGTGCCAATTTCTCTTAGTGATTCACTTATTGATGCTGAGCTATAAAAAAAAGGTTATAATAATACCTGCGCTTATAGAAGATTCATAGTATTGAAACATCTCAAAGTGCTTCACACAGTGAATGACTTTTCAGTTACGTAATGAATGCAGCAGCCATTCTGTATAGTAATGTACAAATAGCAAGAGGATATATCGTCAGATCATCAGTTTTTTTTAGGTGGTATTGGGTTGAAGTAAGAATGTTGACCCGGAAACCAGGAAAACACCTTCTCTTCTTCAAATAATGCCATGGGATCTTTACCATCCATCTGAACTACCAGAACAGCCACCAGGGGAACTTTGTTTAACGACTCATCTAAAGGGTGACACTTCCGACATCAGCACTCTCCAGTTCAGCCTAGATTGATATATCAAAATCTGATGGCTCAAATCCATAGCCTTATGACCTAGAAATGACAGTGTTACCAACTGAACAAAGCTATATTGTTAATTTCAAAGGAGAGCCAACTTCCTCTGAAATATCTATATGTCAATTACGGATCTGTTTTACAAATTTGGAATCACCCAACCAATATATTTTTTTACTAAATTAGCTGCTTTGAAACTTGACTGATTCCGAATAAATTACTAGATATTAATGTTATTTTTATAGAGAGACAAAATGATTTGAGCAAAACAGAATATTCAAAATTGCAAGATGAGGTAATTAGTTAATGTGGTTGGGAGGCAGTCTAAAATGAGGCATGGAAAGTGAACTCATTAAGGGAACTGCATCCTCTCAAAGGCATGGTGCTCAAGATATCTTCTGGTAAACTTAAGGCACATGCCTTTGATCAGTATGCTATAAATAATAATTTGTAAAAGTGGTAATTAATCTTTAAACACTTTCAGAATTCATTTTCCCTTCAAGACTCCTCTCCAGCACCTCACCCCTCTGTGTGATCCTCCTCAGCAAGCAATCAGGCATTCCAATGGACACTGTGGACTGTCAGGATATGTTTTTGAGAGTTTCATAAAAGGATTCCTAATTCATTTCCTTATTTTCAGCCAGTTGGGTTTTGCAAAATTTATAATCAGACTAGGGTGTGAATTTTAACTGATCCCCGCCTTGCAGGACGGCCTTTAAAATGGAGCGTTCAGCCTACCACGCCATTCCCGCTGGCCACCATTTTAACTGCAGTTACATGGCTGAATCACCCACTGGTAGCAGGCAGAGCCTCATGACTTTATGCAAATTGGGATCCCATTACGTCAGTAGCACCGCAATTACATTTTAACACTGAGCGGGGAAACTGCTGCAGTTTTCTCACTCAGGTGAAGACAGTTCGACAGCTGTCGGGGAGGATGAAGAGGCCTTCCAAGGTAAGTGGAAAACTTTCCCTTCGGGGCCCAGGAAGAGCAGAAATGTTCCCCTTCCCTCCAGCAAGACCCTCCCAAAACTTCCCTCCCCACAACTTACCTGCTCACTGGTGAGCCTTCCTTTGGTGCCGGCCGGCAGCCCTCCGGCTGACTGAATTTCCACTCCCGCCCGCCGGCAGCTGTCACTTTCAGCTTGTTTTGGGCGGGCAGTTGGCCGGCAGCAAGCAAATGAGGCTTGGGAGTTAAAATATCTGAGGCCTCAAAATTGGGCTGCTGAGTGCATTTTGCATTTCTCCCACCCAAAACCCAGTGGGTTAACAGTGAACCCTGGGAATCAAAATTGGCAACCCAACACTCCGTTGGTGAAGGAGAGATTGTTTGTTCTCATTCATGGGGGTGCAAATGGAAGTGTCCATGTTACCTCAAACTCTGAAGAAGGGGAGGTAATTGGGTGTTGGTCATGTTCTCCTTTTGTCCCCTAGTTACCGGTCTGGTGTAGGGATGGGAGGTAATGGATTTAAGATCTCGTATTTTATGGGCTGGTATATATTTTATTTATGTTATCATATTCATCAGGGTCTTTCAGACTATCACTTATATAAATGGGTTAAGTGGTTAAGCTGGTATAATTCCATTTTTTACTTTATCCAGAATAAGATTAACTCACCACTTTTGCTCATAATAAGGGGTTTTGCTGCCCTGTTTATCATTATGTTGATTAAAAGTAGGATGGCAGTTATTAATACTGTGTCTCTTGATGTTCAAGGACTGGATTGACTGGTCCTGCATAAAAAGCTGCTTGCTTTCCTCAGCGAAGAAGTTGAGCTGTTTTTCTTCAGGACAGTTGCTTCTCTCTAGCAGAAAATGTGAAGCTTCATTAGGGTTGTGCGGGTTTTTTCTTTTCTGCCTCTCACTCCTTCAGCAGGGCTAGGCAGCGACTATCCTGATTCATAAAACTTTCGACTTGAGATTGCCAGTACCACTATGGATGAGAAGGGTCACTACACTCAGCACAGTAAGCTGACATTCCCCTTTAATTCTTATCAGAATGTATGCTCCAAATACCAACGCTGCATCTTTTATTTCTGATCTGGTCCTAATTCTGGCTGCTTGCTTGTGTCCCATCACTATTGTAGAGGATGATTTCAAATGTGTCCTCTATTACTGATTTGACAAGCTTCCTTCCAGTTCAACTGTTCCTTCTCATATCACTTTGGCCCTACATCATAGTTGTGAAGATTTATCATTGGTGGATATATGGTACAAGCACAACCTGTCATTCTCACGTTACATTTTCTGTTTCAAACCCCACATGTCTTGCACTAGGGTAAATTATTTCTTTATCCCTGAAACTGTTGAGTTTTTCTGTCCAATCTTGCAGGTTTGGTTCAAATGGAGTTGCTTTACCTGGTCTTCAAAGGAGATCAAACAGTTGGCACCACAATCTTTCCCTTCCAGGAGATCTTTCTTTCTCTTTATTTCTGACGTGCAGTTTCTCTCCCTAATTCAGGATCCCTTAGTTGGTTTTATGGAGCGCAATAATACACAGGAGACATCACCTGTCTTGTTGTGGGGAAATTTCTGGCACAAGTACAGTTGAGCAGAAGCCTCATCCAGCCTAGCCCCAGTCCGAAATCCTGGGAACAAGGTTATTTACATGACCAGGACATGACGCGGGCTGCATCAGTCGCACTCATCCCAAACCGCCAGCCAGAATGTCCAAGTGGCGCCATGCTATCATCTGGCATGAACTCCACTGAGACCTACAAAGGCATAATGGGTGGAATTCCCAGGATAGCCTGGGAACTCCCTTGGCCATGCCCATGGCATAGGGATTGCAGAAAGAAGATTTACCCATGGCCAAGGGCCAGTATAAATGAGGTGTAAGCAGGTTCCATCACAAATTCCTGTCTCCCAGATGAGGGGAGGAGAGGGGGATTGAGTTATCCATCCCTTCTGGCCCCAGGATTGCAACTTCTCCAGCAAGAAGGAAGTTTTTGGTTCACAGAACAATATTATAAATATGTGGATAAACTAGGTTGCCTTGCAGTGATGAACTGGAGTGGTTGACATCTTACTCGCCGTCAGGAGATTAACTGTGAATTTACTTGGCTTTATTCTGATTTCATTGCTCCTAAGGCTATAATCTACCTATTTTCTCTTAGAACATCTGGAGGAAGAGGATCAGGCTGTATCGAATGCACCAATGACCATGAAGAAATTACTCCAGGCCATATGCTCCTTTCAAACGAACAAGATCCATAAGCCTGCTGGCTTCCTCACTGAATTTTTGAAAACCTGGCCCTGGAATAGGGTCCTCTTTATAAAGTTTTTCATCACATCACGAATTCTGACTCAGTTCTTGACAGTTGCCAAGATCCTTTTTAAAAAAAAGGCAAAGGTCCCCACACACGTATCTCCTACAGACGCATCTGTTTCTTAACTGTGATTCAGTTTTTACTAAAATTCTAGCTACCCAACTGCATAGATTTGTTCCCATGTTGGTCGACCCTGGACAGAAAGGCTTTATCTGTCAAAGTCAATTGTATGATAATGTCCACTGATTTTTAAATGCTGATTTTTGAACACTTGTCCTCTCCCTTGGTGCTGAGAAGGTTTTTTGACTGAATAAAATGGTCTTATGAGTGATACTGCAGAATATCGGGTATAGGGATATCTTTACTCTGTTGATATCTTGATGTACTCTCACTTTTGATCGTTGGTAGTCAGTAATGAGATTGTGTTACTCTCTTTTGAGTTGTTCATAGGCATTCAACAGGTGTGCCCATTATCCCCGTGCATCAGTTATTGAACACTTAGCTGTGAGTGCGCAGATTATGTGTGTGTATATATATGTGCATATTTATATATATATATATGTATGTATAATGTGTGTGTATGCATATACAAAATATTTGTATACAATATATATATGTGTGTGTGTATGTATATATATATATAAATATATATATATATACACATACAGATACACACACATATTATATCACCCTTTACTCCCCCACCCATACCCGCACCCCCACCCCTCCACCCCCCATGTCCTGAAGTGCATTCAGCAGTGTGGACTCTTTGGGTATAAAATCAATTTTGCTAACTTGGAGCCCAGGAATTTAGGTCAGCCACTACCCTTGGCATTTCATGAATCCTTTACGTTTTGTTGGATTGGTTTGGGATTACAATATCTTGGAGAATAGATTACACCTGATCTGCACAGCCTTTATCGCTCCAACTATTCTCTTATACTTAAAATCATCTGGAAAGACATGGCACATTGGACACATCGCCTTCTTCATCTCCTGGACAGTCGATATTTTGAAAATAATTTCAATCTAGTTGCTTTATCTTTTCCAGATGTTCCCAGTCTACCTTGAAAGTGTCAGATCAGAAGACTCTACACTTTATATGTCCTGTTGGCCTAAAGCTGCTGTAATGCATGATGGATCAGCTTAGGGCTGCCTTCCTTAACTGCCAGTTTTATTTCTGGGTTGCACAATTTTGCTCTTACTTATACCTCTACAGCAGAAGTACACCCAATAGTGAAGATGGAGCGGGTCTCGTACCCTTTACCATTTTCTTATGCTGGGAAATCAAAACTTCCCAGAAAAGACAGGCATCCACTTGTTCTGGAGCTGTTTTGTGGGATACTTGTCATTGTCATGACACCCCCATTATGGAACAACTCAAAGATCACCTATTAATGACCACGATCCATAGAATGTCGCAAATGAGACTCTTGAATTATTGTGCTCGTGGCTCTGGTGGTGCTTTGTAATTGTGGTATTCTTGGATAGACTGAAACAACTCTGTGGGTTAGTTGTGTTTAGATGTGACACAAAAGCTCCATATGATTTCCTTTAAGTTGCGGGCCTTGTGGAACAAGCACAGCATGTCAGTTTAGCTTCTTTGCTCCTCTTCATTTCCCTTATGGTTAGTTGTTCTGGTTCCAAACTGAGTCCTTATTGTACATAGGATACATATTTTCTTTACACTGGTTCTACACTCTAATCTGGGCTTTTTCTTCATTTTCATTGCTGCCTGAATTGATATTCCATAGTCTCTGATACAAGCGAGATTCCTAATCTCTATATCACATTGCAGCTGGGTGTGTCACAGATTCTGGCCACCCTCCTGTGATGATCCCTGTGGCAAGATGGAGGATTTCTGCAATGCCCACATCCTGTGCTATATAGTGTACAAGATCACGACAAGTGTTAAATGTAGATGATGAAGGCTGCAGTGGGAACACGTCTGTTAGAAAAGACTCCACATGTTCCACAGAGTGCTTTTAACTGGAAAGATTGTTGACATTGTTCCGGGCAATTCACCTGAGCAAGGTAATGCACAGATGTGATATGGCAAGAGCATGCACCTCATGGTCTTGCAAATGTGCCTATATGCATAGGCCAAATCAACCAAATAAAAAGTCAATCAATGCTCTGTGCTGACCAGTTGACAGTGACCTTGAGGCAATCATATAAGGATGGTCTGCAAGGTACTCATTGCAGATCCCAAAGGGCATGCTTTGCATCCTCAAAATCACCATTGGAAGAGCAGTTACTCCCCTACTGCCCTGGGTGATGCTTAGGTTTGTGCATAGAGTTTCTTCACCTATATGGTTTTAGGGATAGGTTTTTCTACAATTTACTCTTACTAGCATTTTACGTCGAGTTACATTGAAACTACAGCACAGAAACAGGCCATTCAGCCCAACTGGTCAATGCTGGCGTTTATGCTCCACACGAGCCTCCTCCCTCCCTACTTCATCTAATCTTATCAGGATAACCTTCTATTCCTTTCTCCCTCATGTGCTTATCTAGCTTCCCCTTAAATGCATCTATGCTATTTGACTCAACTACTCCTTATGCAAGCACATTCTTGTGTATCTGAACCCCTAGATCCCTTTGCTCCTCTATCTCGTTTAGACTCTTATTATCTAAGCAATATGTGGCCTCCTTATTCTTCCTACCAAAATGCACCACCTCACACTTAACTATATTGAAATTCATTTGCGAATTATACGCCCATTCTACCAGTTTATTAATGTCCTCCTGCATTTTGGCAAATTCTTCCTTTGTATTTACACCCCTGAATTTAGTGTTGTCTGCAAATTTTGAAATTGTACTTCCAATGCCTGAATCCAAATTGTTAATGTAAATTGTGAACAACAGTTGTCCCAGCACTAATCCTTGTGGAACACCACCTCCCACCTTTTGCCAGTCTAAGCAGCTACCCTTAACCCCTACTCTCTGTTTTCTGTTTTGTAGCTTGCTATCCATTTTGTTACTTGTCTCCTGACTCCACATGCTCTGACCTTAGTCGTGAGTCTACAATGCAGTACCTTATTGAAGGCCTTTTGAAAATCCAAATATATTATATCTACTGCATTACCTTTGTCTACACTTTCTGTTAATTCTTCAAAGCATTCAATAAGGTTGGTCAAACATGACTTTCCCTTCTGAAATCCCTGCTGACTATTCTTTATTATATTTTCATTCTCTAGATGTCTTTCTATTGCATCTTTGAGTGAAGATTCCATTATCGTTCCTGCCACCGACGTTAAGCTAACTGGTCTTTAGTTCCCTGTACTTGTTCTATCTCCCTTTTTAAATATAGGAATAACATTAGCTGTCCTTCAGTCCTCTGGCGCTATTCCCCTTTTCTAGTGAATTTTTATAAGTATGTTATAGTGCCTCTGCTATCTCCTCCCTAGCTTCTTTTTAAATGCCATTTAATTTTTAGAAAAAAAACTAACTTAATTCAGTATGTTTAGCCAAGGTTTGGTTATTTGGCAGAGTTGAGTGTATTCCAGCAGTAGTTTAGCAGGTATAAATCCTTATACAATTCAGTGATTTTTACTGTCTTTCAGTTCTATTTCCATACATAAGTTATCTTTCTTAAAAACAAATCTAATCAGGCTGTTTCCTGTTATGAGCAATTTACTAGTGTGTACAATATTTCGAATCCCATGACAATAGTTGAAAGGGAAAATCCTCATGGGTCTAATTTCATTCCAAAGCATATTTTTGCTTGAATAACCTTCATTCTTTTGAAGAGGAGTTGGCTTTTTTGTAGTATTAGAAATGTTTCTTACAAACAAATAAAAATTGATGTAATGCAGGCCAGCAATAATTATATTCTGTATATAATGGTCTCAGTCCACCCAGAGTTGTGCATTGTATGACAGAGACAGACTGTTAGAAAATTATTTCTACCCAGAATCTTTCATCACATGCTTTTAACCGTTGACTATTTTACTTCAGAACACTGCTTCAACAGTGCTACTGCTGAACTGCTGTTTGCTTTCATTAACAAGTATGCAGAAGATTTATGACTGAATTTGATAGTTGACTATGACTATTGAACGAAAGGGAAAGGATGGTCAGCATATGTATTTTCACAATTCAGCAACTGTTTGCTTCCTGTTTTTAAAAAAAAACGTGAATTAGATCAAAATGTATGTATTAGAAACTCAATTTGTTTATGAAAGCCAACAGTCAAGTCCTACTAATTATAATATAACAGAAACATATATTTCTAGCCTCTATCCTTTTCATAGTTAATCCAATTTACTTGAAAATAACAACAAAAAGTATTAGGAGTAAAAAGGTAATGGAAGGGCAAATCACAGCAGCAAGAGGGTGCAATTACATTTTGTTTAACTTTGTAAGAAGTAAGAAAGAACTTACATTTATATAGTTCCTTTCACGATTTCAGGACATCCCAAAGATTTGAAATGTAGTCACTGTTGTATTGTAGATAAATATGGCAGCAAGATCCCACCAAAAGCAATAATATGAACAACAAGTTAATCTGTATTGGTGGTGTTGGTTGAGAGATGAAAATTGGCCAGGACGTCCTGCTCTAATTCAAAAAAGGCCCACAAGATCTTTCATGTCCATCTGAACACACAGATAGGGCCTTGTTTTAATATCTCATCAGAAAGACAGCACCTCCAGCCTAGATTATGTGTCCAAGTCCTAGAGTAAGGTTTAAACCTAACTCAAGTATACTTGATATTGAAGCCTAACAATTTGCATTTCAATAATGCTCCTTACATGCAAGAAGATCTCTTCAAGCATTTTATATCAGGCAACAGACACCAAGCAAGAAGGGAAAGGGGAAAAATGAAGAGGATTATGGTGGGGTAATGAAAGATATGGTCATAGTGAAAGTTCTGAGAACATTTTTGAAAGCAAGGGAGGTGATGGCAATACGTAAGGACCTACATGTAGAGTCCATTGTACTAGTGGATGTGTGCTATCCAGTGGATGTGATTACTTGGCTTTTCAGAAAACATGTGAAAATAAATGATGTTTTAAAGATTATCATTCATCAAATTAATAGGAAATTGACTAGCTGGATTGCAACTATCTTGGCAGTAAAAAGCAGAAAATGACACTTGGTAAAAGGCTGTAAAAGGAGCTTTATCTATTCTTATCTTAAAGCTAACAGAGAGAAAACTTTCATCCCACTTTGGGCTGATTCCAAACCCAGGACTTAGACTCCTGGTGCAGAGGTTTGCTCGTGGTGTGCACGCATTAGAAAATTAGGGTTACAATGTTGTACTCCTCAGTTTGGATTTCACAGAACCTCTCTGCTCCAGATGCATTACAAACTTCATCTGGACATGCCGCAGACGTTAAATGCAAAAGGAGCAGCTGCCCTCAGCATCAAGGCAGCTTTTAAGGGAAAATGGCACCAAGCAGTGCTAGCAAAACTGAATTCTTTGGGGGAGCCACTGGGAAACCTTCCAGTGTCTGGAGTCATATCTGATGCACAGCAAGCTGGTTGTGGTTATCAATATCTCAGGATATCATTACAGGAGCTCATCAGGGCAGTGTCCTCAGCCCAACCATCTTCAGCGACTCATCAGTGACCTTGCCCTGTCAAAAGGCTAGGAGTAAGGTTGTTTAATTATGATTTAACAGTGTTCAGCTCCATTTACAACTTCTCCAATATGAAGTGGCCCATGCCAGCCTACAGCAGGACCTGGATAACACGCAGGCTTGGCCTGATAAGTGGCAGACAACACATTCTGCTGTTAGAATGGCAGCTAACATTCACACCACATAAGTGCCAAATAATGACCATCTCCAACAAGAGAAATCACAACTATCTCCCCCTGAACTTCAGCAGTACCACCATTTCCGAGTCCCCACCAATAACATCTTGGGGGTCACCACTGACCAGAAGCTTAACTGCATCAGCCATATCAACACTGTGGCTACAAAAGCCTCGCAGAGGCTGGGTATTCTGTGATAAGTGACTCAACTCCTGACCCTCAATGCTTCTCCATCGTCTATAAGGCTCAAGTCAGGAGTGTGTTAGAATATTCACCTGAATGGGTGCAGCCACAACACTACTCAAGAAGCATCAGGACAAAACAGACCACTTAATTAGCACCCGCTACCACTGAACTCAGTATCCAGCTTCTCCACCTGTGGCTGTGGTATGTACTATCTACAGAATGTATTGCAGCAACTTGCCAAGCTTACTTCAACAATACCTCCCAGCCCCACACCCTCTACCACCTACCTAACACTATCATGGGATCACCATCAGCAAGGGCAACTGGGGATGAGGAATAAAAGTGGCCTTGCCAGAATTGCCCACATACCGAGAACAAAATTTTTAAAAAGGTTCCATCTCTGCTGCCACCCTCGCTGCTTGGGAGGTTCAACACCAGGAGCCTCGCCTCACAAAGTTTCATACTCACAACTTGACTGAAACCCTTACCTCTTCTCTCTCCCAGTCTGTCTCAAACTTCACAGCCACTTCTCAATCTGTCTGAGCTCTCAACCTCTTTTACAGCCATGGTCTGATCTCTTTTACAGCTTTTCTCAAACTGTCTTAGACTTGCTCCTTGATCCTTTTCACAGCCTCTGTCAGAAGCGGCCTCTTGATCTTTTATTGCATTCAGGAGCAAATACCAAATAGCACAGTCATTCATAACAAGAATCAAATACTTCCCTGACCCATATATAAAAGAAGTCTTATGTGGGTTTTATCAATGTATTTAGAAACATTACCTGGGCAAACTAAAGACATTAAAGGAAACTATCCCACAGAGCACAGTAAAATCTGAAGATTAGCTCATGAGTGATTTATGTATATCCTTCCTCATAAAATGAGATGATCTCCAGATTCTGTAATGCTTTGTGAAATATTCTGTTTTCTAAATTTTATGAGCATGAAATTATGATTTGGGTACAGGTGCATCAACACTGAGCGCATTTGTCTGAAATTCCACTCTGCTATTCTGGTGGAGTTAATGCCTCAGCGAAAATAGCAGAGAGAAATTTCAGACAGTGTTTTCACATTAGTATCCCACAGAGTCATTTCGAGGCCTGTGATTTTTGTTAACATTTTGCAGAATACTGACTCCTGTACTCTAATTTTATGTTTGATCAATATGTGAACAGAAATTCTCATCAATTCCGACTGTGAACTTCCATGTCTGTTGTCAGTTTTTGTAACATCAGCTGCAGTTTGTCCTTTTTAGAATGAAGGGCAGGGTTAAATTAATGAGGGAAATGGGCACTTCTTTTCCCCAGCTCATATTAGCCTAATTTTTCTGAGAACAGGCTGACAGTAAGGCACCTATCCACCAGTGAATCTTGGAAAATCACAGGCAGTGAGCCCACGACTTTCCGATATGTGATAGTGGCTAAGGAGGTATCTCATCACCAGCCTAGATTTGGAAAATTTGCCCCGTTTGGGTAATGAACAGCTTCAGATAGCATTTTTACCCTCTCTGACTTTTCTCCCCGCCAATCCTCAATGCATTGATTTATGCTGAAATATCGTTCTGCAGATGCCTGTCAATCTCTGGTATCACCCAAGTGGCTATTTAAGAGCCTAGACAGTGGGTGACAACAGGCTAGTCAACAGTGGGTGGGGAGCACTGTAACCAAACCTGATCCTACCCTGACCCAACATTCATACACACACACTTTCTAGCAAGAATCACATAGTCACAAGTGGGATTCTTTGCTGATTTTTTTTTTCCTTCCCTTGTCCGGGCGACAAAACCTCTCATAGTGACCATATCACTGTTCTGACTGAGATCAGCTAATTCAGCACAGCTCACAGATTGAACCTGGGATCCTTCTGGCCTATGTGGTTCATTTCCACAGTGGACAGTGCATTTGCCAACTGAGCTACTGAGAGAGCCCCTCAAATGGCAATTCATGGTCCTTTGTTTTATCACGTTCCTGAAGAAGGGTCCGACAAGTATTACATTGTTCTCCTTATGTAACTGCACTTTCTCAGCCTAGAATAGTGGTTGTATGCCATTCTTTTCAGCTCCCTTGCCTCCAAAATTCGAGCTTGTATGATCTGCAATCTTTTGATAGAAAGTGAAATCACTGAGAACAACGTGAAATATTTCTCACTTTTCACATACACCTAAGTGAAATAAAAATGGACGCTGATTTTTTTTTAGTTACATCCCATGTACGGTTTTAAATGAGACAGTTGTGAATTAAATGTTTATAACTTGCCACAACTGGCTTGTAAAGTTTTAAGTTTTCCAAATGATGTCAGTTGCTGGTGTCAAGTAGTGCTGACAGCTGTTATCTCCATGTAAACTTATTATCATATAATGTTGGTTGCAAAGTAGTCGGTGCACGTAATCGTTTGGAGGGAAAATAAGGGAAAATACTACATATTGAATGAAACTGACAGACAGGCAACTGAGAAAGGACATATCAAATTACTGCCATTACTCCCTCCCAGTATGCTTTGAGCCATGATGAAGAACCTCTTTCGTTGCAGATGAAGGGATGCATGGGTGCGCTTGCACCTGATAATGAAAGTACCCACATTTATTTGAGATCTAACAATTTGTTGAGGACATTTTCTTCATCTGCAGATTGGCAGAAATGAAGATGCACAGACACACAGATGGGATGTGTAATTTTGCATTGCTTTTATATACATGATTGAGGCAAAACTAACATCAAAATAGTTAATGCTAAACAACAAAAATGTATGGAATGAAATCTTTTGTATGATCATAAACTCCATAGTATAATTTAATATGCAGAATAATAAGGCCCAAAAAAGGCCTTATAAGTAGCCCCATGCACTCATTTAAAGGACATGACTAACTTTCCACAATATTTCTATATTTATTACGGTTAGGCACAAGAGAAGTACATATAAAGTTTGATTTTCTAAATGAGCCTCAACCATTGGCAACACATGTCAGGAAATGGACAGAAAATCAAGGGGAGCACACCCACGATTTCCCAATATGCTCTCTCGGCAGGAGCGCACGTTGGGAAAATCAGGCCTATAAAGTATTCCTCAATACAAATGTGAGAAAGGTCCTGTTTTATAGTTATAATTATAGTGCATGGTTCAGGGTTGTTTAATGTGCATCAAGTATGATAATAGCGCAGACTCGGTGCTTATAGGAAAATGAACAGTGAATAAGTAAATATTTACGGTGATAAGGAGTAGAGTAAGGATTGCAAACAAAGTGCTTAAAGAAATAATGCCTACTGGAGACGCCTTGCTTTTAAAGTGAATGCTTTTAAAAAAGAATATGCTTGAAAAGAGGATACAATGCACAATTAGGATAGCGTGGAGTCAATTGTATTATCAATGAGCAAAATGACTGATTCTCCTTGTAATAGTGTAAAGCAGTAAGATAATACTTCAAGCTGGTGACTGTACAATGTGAGTGTTGACTGAATCTTGCCTGATATGGAATCTTGTCCCATCTGAAACCTCTTACATAATTGAATGATAGATGATTAATGACCTGGGTGTCTGATGCACAACTAAAGTCTGCTTTTTAACAAAGAAAGCACTGGCTGAGAGTTACCCTGAAAATTGATGTTGACTATTTGATGTATTGGACTGAAGGTCAAAAGTTAAAGGAAAAGCTTTACCTGCACAGAGAGCTTTCAGTTATGAGTTGTTACAGAATTCCATTTAAAATATAGTGACAAAAAGAATGTTCACTATTATTTTTATGGTAATGCCAGATATTATTTTAATAATACAGCTTTAGATGTAAGACATAAATGAATTAGTTGCGCTGGTGCCACTTCAATATATATACTAACGGGAGTTTTTTTACATTATACATTTACTTGTTATTTATTTACATTACCATTGTTGTCACAAGTTCCAAAATATTACCAATTACAACTGTAGTGAAATAATATAATTGTGTCCAAACTTTCCATTAGCATTAGTGTTCCTGGGAATATGTAAGGAGGCCTTATAATGTGGATAACCCATGCACGGACACATACTGCCAGAATGCAAAGTAGGATATTTTAGTAAGCAGTATCAAAAAAGATACTCACCCAACCTGAAATATTTTACAAAGGCTCAAACATTTCAAAACCTACGACTATATAATGGTTTTGTGAATCCTTTTCTCCATCTGTACTTTGTGAATTGGGATTTTCTTTGTGGGGGGGGGGGGGGTGCGGGGGGAATTGTGAATTTTTCCTACTTTGCACTCTGGCAGTATGTTCATGCGTGAATTATACACATTATAAGGTCTCCTTACATATTCCCAAGAATACATGCCATATCTAACCTTGCAGAAACCTGCTGAACCCTCTGCACTTTCAGTTTGCTATGTTAAAGTTAGAAAAAGAATGCTGTTGAGTCAGAGTTACCTAGAATTTAAGAAAAGAGAAGATGAGGGCCCCAATTTTAACTCGGTCAGTTTTCAGTGGATGAGTTTTCATTTCAGATGAGAACTCATCCACTATCCACTGCAACGAGAAACAGACGCGGGACATATTAATTCCCGGCCTCATTATAATCTCACCGGCGGGTTTCCCACTGAATCGGCTGACCCGACTGGAAACCCGCCCACATCCGGGATGCAATTTCCGATAGATCAGCCAGCGACGTAGTTAAAGCGAGACTGCATCTCTTAAAGCGAGGTTGCAATCCCTTGTGGCTTCTTTCATTTCCAAGGTGCTGGAAGAAGAATCTTCTCTTAAATGAGTAGGAGGCACTGCCCAGGTTCTCCAAAGCCTCCCTGGAAGAGGTGAAGAGGGTACAACTGTTCCTAAACAGTACCAGGAGGGTAGCCAAACACATTCTCCACCAGGCATAGAGAGAGATTTCAAAGGTTTGCTGAGGAGGACAGAGATGAAGACTTCAAGGGTCCAGCCAAAGGAAGAAAACTGCTTGCCTCACACAAGCAGTTGTACAAGGTATTGGAAGTCCTGCGAAGGAGTTTCATCACCAGGACTGAAAGTATGAAGGAGTCCACTTCCATCCTGAGTGGTGTCATCTCATATGGCATCAGTACTTTGCAGTCTATATTGAGTGCAGTGTGGCTACCTCCAGGGTCACTGCAGCTGGGCCCAGACAAATTAAATGAATGGCTGATGGAGTTCAATATGGGCAAGTGTGAGGTCATCCACTGTGAACCCAAGAAAGATAAATCTGAGTATGTTCTAAATGGTGAGAAACTAGGAACTGTAGAGGAGCAATGACATTTGGAAGTGCAGATACACAAATCATTAAAAGCTAGTAGACAGGTACAAAAAGCAAACAAAAAGACTAATAGAATGTTTTCCTTTATCTCAGGGGGCCTTGAATACAAAGGGGAAGAAGTTGTGCTTCAGTTGTATAAAGCCTTGGTTAGACTCCATCTGCAGTACCGCGTTTAGTTTTGGGCACCGCACCTCAGGAAGGATATATTGGCCTTTGAAGGGGTGCAGCACAGATTCACCAGAATGATACCAGGGCTTAGAGAGTTAAATTATGAGGACAGGTTGCATAAACTTGCTTGTATGCCCTTGAGTATAGAAGATTGAGGGGTGAACTGATCGAAACGTTTGAAATGTTCAAAATGTTAAAAGGATTTGATCGGGTAGATATGGAGGAACTATTTCCTCTGGTGGGGGAATCAAGACTAAGGGGGCATAATCTTAAAATTAAAGATTCAAAATATCTGAAGTGTAAAACCCAAAATGCAATTAATGCTTTCAATGTGAGGAACATGTCCCAAGTGTGTTCAAAATTACACACAGTGACATGGACACAGTCACACTGGTAGGTCTTATGTCTGTTGAATGGAAACAGACTACAGGGCCGATTTTCAGATGATGGGCCGGGGGGCTCCGACAATTGCTAAAATGCCGAGCGGATTCAGAGCCCGGCTCCAACCCTCTGACTTCCTGGTTCCCCAGTGATGCGTCCGGGTGCACGCTGCCTCCCGAATGCAAGGGTCCTACCAGCAATTAAAGCCGGCGGGATGATAATTTACACAGTTTGACAGATAGTTAAAGTACTTGAAATACTTGATTGAGTAGACATTTTGGCAGGGGTGCAATTTTGAAGGATCCTCAGCGTGTTTCTGGTGCTGTGGGAAACACTCCCTGTTGCAACAGACGTATTCCAGCCAGCAGCCAGTGGGAGATACAAATGATTATTTGACAGGTATTGCAGCAGGGCACTCTGTCACTTCAGACAAAGTTTTGACTGCAAGACTTTTGTGTTTTCACTCAAAATTCTTACTTTCCACCCAAAACTCTGCTGTGCAAACATATTTACCTACTTTGCGGACCCCCTCAAACTCACACCGTCAGGATGGGGGAGCGCCATGGCTGCATTCACCACTTCATCCGAGGACGAGCAACTACACCAGCCTCGCCAGGCATAGGTATACCTCCGCCACTTGGAGCTCCACAACACAGTGTTGCGCCACAGGCACCTGCACAAGAGCACAGAGGGCAACAACAGAGAGAGCGATATCGCAGGAGGCACTACCCTCGCAACAGGGTCGACAGACAGAGGCTGAGCTTCCTGGACCTCTCTGAGGAGCAGTGCATACAGAGGCTCAGAATCAGTCGGCAGGTAGTCGCAGACATCTGCAGCCTCCTTACCAGTCGCTGTCAAAGTCACCATTGCCCTCAACTTCTTCGCCTCCGGATCATTCCAGGGCGCCTCCGGGGACATCGCCTGGGTCTCTCAGTCATTTGCACACAAGTGCATAAGGCAGGTCACCGACGGCTTATTTCACAGGGCCTCGCACTATGTTAACTTCCCCATGGACGACCTCAGCCAGACGGAGAGGGCAGTGGGATTCCACGCTGTGGCTGGCTTCCCACGGGTGCAGGGTGTAATCGATTGTACCCATATAGTAATGCAAGCACCTCCACACGAGCCAGGACTATTCATCCACAGGAAGGGCTATCACTCCATCAACACTCAGCTCATTTGTGACCACCGCAAGAGATTCCATCACATGTGCGCCAGATACCCTGGCAGCTGCCACGATTCATTCGTCCTCTTGGAGTCCAGCATCCCGCCCCTCTTGCACGCAAACAAACACCCACAAGGGCTGGCTCCTTGGGGACAAGGAATACCCCCTGCACACGTGGCTCATGACACCTCTGAGGAACCTCACCATCGAGCAACAGCGTTGATTCAACGACAGCCACATCGCTACCAGGTCTACAATTGAGCAAGTTATAGGACTGCTTAAGATGTGCTTCAGGTGCCTTGATCGTTCTGGGGGAGAGCTTCAATACACATCAGACAGAGTTGGACACATTATAGTCCTGTGTTGTATGGTACAACAGAGAGGGGTGCCGCTTGAGGAGGCCCTATCCACATCTGCCACCCACATTGAGGAGGAGGAACAAGTGGAACCCATGGGCAGAGCAGCGGCTCACCTGGCTGCTCGTGAGGCCAGGAGTCACTGATATGTGAACAGTTCTCCTAACATCAAACAACATGAAGAGTCCAGTCCTCACCACCTGGATAGAGCAGCGGTCACACCAGCACCATACCCCCACCCACTCCCTGCACAAAACAGTCTTGCAACTACACATATGCCCAATGTGGGCGTTCATGGTGAACCTCATGAAAGGGCCTTATTACAGAAGCCAATCAAGCATGGCCAAGACATGGCAGTAGTGGTGACAATAATAATATCTAATGTGCATTTACCAAAAAGCAAATATAAATAGAAAACATGACCAACCGTCAAACACCCTTGTGCATCCCCTTTATGCTTACAAAACCTTCGCCTTTCTCTTCCGACTACTTCTACGTGGTGCATCCCCGTGGCTGCAGCAGAGGTAGTGGCAGGTTGCTCTTGTTCATTGCCCTGACCGATGAGATGTTTTGTGTCTACGCCCTCTGGGTTTCAGTGCCTGCGAGGGCCCCTCCAAAGACTGCTCCACCTGCACCTGTGCAGGGGCAGATTCGGCCACCTGGAGAGGAGGCAGCATTGTGGGTACTGGTTGAGAGGGGGGCAACAGGTGAGACGTGGGAGCGCTTTGAGTGGCATCCCCACTTCCATGTGCCCTTTCGCCATCATCCCTCCCCTGGGCCAGGCCCACACCACTCCTACCACACTGCTGGATGAGAGTTTGGAGGACATCTGTGAAGCCTTGTAAGGCCAGTACTAGTGTATCTGCCTGCCTGTTTAGAGGCGGCAGAATGTTGTTCACCCTGAGTCTGAACGGTCATTGTCAGGGCCTGAATGGACTCATTTGTGAGCCGTGCTTGAAGCTCAATGGAGGCTAGCCCTCCCTCCATCGCAGACACTCCCGCACTTACCTGCAACACTATCTCAGATATGCCCTCACGTCCCTGTGACAGTATCTTAGAGATTCCCTCCTGTACCTCTGCCACCATTCCACTCATGCAGGATTTGGACTCCTCCATCCTCTGCGTGATTGTGGAGAGTGCACGTGGCATCTGTTCCAGCACCTCGCAAATGTGCTGCTGCCCCTCGATCATTCTCCTTTTAAAGGATGGCCCCCAGGGTTCAGCATCTGTGTCCAGCTGAGCAGAGCCTGGAGAGGAGTTCACCCACCGACACGGACTCTCCACAGCTGCCCCTGCCACCAGCGTCTGCTCGTGCTCACGTGTGGTAACTCACCATGTGCGACCCCAGCTAACTGCAGACTGGAACCCATCGAGATGTGTGTATTTGCACTGGTGGACGGCTTGCTCAGATGTGTTAGTGCACCCTCTGAGGAATTGCCCTCCGCCATCACAGCGGTCACTGAAGGCCCTGTAAGAGAACAAAAGGCAATATTAAGCATGTTCACAGATGTGTCATGTTGCGATGAGCATACTGAGGTGCTGAAGATGGCAAGGCATGTTAACATCAATTCATATTGTGTGTGCTGAATATTAAAGTTCTGTCACCAAACGTTTGTCGAGTGCCAGTCTCGACATCCCTGACGGACAGGCACTCAAGGGTGCGGCTCAGCTCCAGCGACTCCTGCTCCACGTTTGTGAGGATGACTATCTGTTGCGGACCCCCTCAGGTCCTCGCCCTTTCCCGTGCATTTTGCGCTCTCTTCTCCAATAAGGGGAGAAAGTACAGACGCATGAGTGAGTGATGATGATGTGGCCAACCGATGAATGCATTGGTTTGGGTGAGGCTGACCATTGAAAGAGATGCATCAGAGGGTGAGTATGAGACAGAGCCATGGCGTCGTATGAGGATTGGGTTGAGTGGTAGTGATGAAGTGAGGAAGTGCAGGTAAGTTGAGGATGAGCTTTGAGTGGGTGTAAGGAATGATGTGATAGAGTCGTGTTGGCAGTGCAGAATGAGTTGGGGGGGTGGGGGCGGTGATGTGGAAGATGGAATGTAGGAGAATGAGTAAGTGTACTCACTTTGGCTGACCCAGTTAGGTCATTGAAGCGCTTCCTGCACTGGATCCAGGTACAGGAGATGTTACTGCTGCTGGTGACCTCCTCTGCCACCTCGAGCCAGGCCTTCTTGGTGGCAGAGGCAGGCTGCTTCCTCCCGTCTGCCGGGTAGAACACATCTCTCCTCCTCCTCACTCCTTCCAGTAGCACCTGGAACGAGGCATCACTAAATCTAGGAGCAGCCTTTCCCCTGTGCTGCTCCATTTTGTTCTCTAGGTTTTTGCTCCAGGAGCAGCCGTTGGAGGACTGCCCTTTTAAATAGGGCTCCTCCAGCTGACAGCCTGTGATGCAGGTGCGCAGTCTGCCCGCTGCGCAGCTTTCGGACGGCAAACCCGGAAGCCATGTTAAGTAGCTCCAATTTACCTACGATCACGTGGAGAATGGACAGATTTTATTGGGCGGGTGACCCACGTTCCCAATTGCCCCCCCCCCCCCCGCTGCCATCCCGCCTCCCCGCTAATATCGGGGCCTGTATCTCTCTCTAATTCTAAAATCAGATGCAATTAAAAGTAAGATCCTTGTATCTTATGGAAGCATCAGCCAAATAAATATACAAGCTTTCAACAGGAGAGCAGTCATCAGATCCAATTGACAGTAGCAGCTTTTAACTGGCAAAAGAAAATATTACAATACAATGGAATAAATCCCATGGTGATTCAAGTTGAACTGATCACATTGTACACAATGACAAAGTTTCAAGTGTGTAATTTGGTCAGGTTCTTGAGCTCTCTTGTCATACCCATTAACACAGGGTATATCATTTATTTTTAAAAAGTGCTGAGAAATGTCAGTTCTTTATGACTGGTTTTGTTTTGGAAGTTAAATTTAGTGGAGCCAATACTGTGTGATATATGGTGTTGCTTTGAAGTATGGCTGGCGATAACAGTGGCCTTGCTCGATGACATCAATGGTATTACGTGGAACCTTTTTTTTGAAGGGTGAGACTCTCTTTTTAAGGTCATTATATTTCCTCCCTCCTCCTTTCCGTTCGTCCCCTGTGTTGTGCACCATTCCTGCTCAAAGTTGCTCTATAAACAGCCGCCAGGAGTTGTGTAGGTATTACTCTTACTCTGATTCTCCTTCCATTTCTTTGGGAAGAGATTAAGTCTCTGCTCAATATCTTCTCAAGCTAGTGATTTCTAAGATTGGTGTGTGGGAATCTCAGATACATATCCAAATTCTGTCCCTCTGTGGTCTTCGTTCTCCAGCATTCTCTGCATTCAGAAGTAAAGTGTCATATTATTGAATAAAGAAGTGTACCAATACAAGTCTGATGAAGCAAACAAGGAGAAATGTGTTTTTGTAACACTTACGTAGTCCCAAAAGCATTCTCTGCAAAAATAACCAAATCAAGCCCAAACTGTACTCCAGCCATAATGGAAACTGAAAGTTTGTGTCACTCTAAGTATAATTAAGGTTACGAAGCAATAAACAGCAATCTATCATTTCATATGGATCAGAACAAGAATTCAAATTGCGTCTCATTCTGCATTCCTATGGTTATCAATGGTAGCTCTGTAATTATAACTAGCAACGGGAGCTCTGATGACAATGTAGACAAATCTTGCTGTAACAGATCCACTTGTCTAGGAATTAACTACATCGATTCCAGCTTGCTAGATCTACATTGCTTTGGCTTGCACTTGCTGCGTACTTGGTCATGCAAGTGGAAAAGCCAATCTCATGAGAACCAGGCTAGTTATTCCTGACTGGAAAAGACTCACTTGGACGGGACTGCTGTCAATCATCTGAATAAGAGCCGGCATCCTTTCTGCTCCTGGATGCTTATCGATGCACTGAAATGGAAATGAGAGTTTTAATATCAACTAGGATATGGGACCAAAATATCTACTTGGAGCAAAGTAAGAGGCCAAATGAATGAACAGAAAATGTGTGCATTCAAAATGAATTGTCAGAACATTTGTTTATAAATTTAAAGTTAACTTGTGCACTTTATAAGTTATGGTAATGTATTTTAACTTGTGGTTTAGCACATAGTAATTGTATCTCAGTGTGCCTTGAGCTGTCAAAGTTGAAGTCTCCCATTTTGATTTTTGCATATGAATTGGGTGCAAAAGTGAAGAATCTGGATTCAGTTGCATGAGATCTATCCGGGTGGGACAGCAAACAACATGCAGAAAGCACTGATCAAAGTTCAATAATAGGACTTTAATGAAATTGTACAAACTTTGCATTGACCACTGACTGCACAAATTCACATATCTGACAATAGGGCCTATAGTCTATATTTGGTTTTTAGTGCAGCACTTTTAGGATAAGCCAACCAAAATAAAATATGACTACAAGTAAATGTTGGATGAAATCAACCATGAAATCCATAGTTTAGTGTTATTTCATAAATGTAACTGTGCTGCCTCATTTGTCACGCTTCATTTCAAAGGAAAGTTAGTTATTTTTCAAATTGCTCTCCACACATGAGATGTGTCTAATGGGATCTTGGTGATGTTAATGTTAAATGAAGTGATATCTCTGTTTCAAAAAGCACTCGAGGAATTGTACATGTCTCAACATGATTGCAAAGTAAGGCACTAATTAAAGGAGTCACGAGGCATAAGCCTTTGTGCCATTGTCTTATGATGCAAGAAAATAGGTCCATTTTCTCATTTACTTTAGTCTGATTTTATAATGTGTTCTTGGCCTGTTGCAATATCTTAATCTCATCATGAAGAAGCAGACAATTGATATAGATTATCACTGTTTATGAATAAAAGCTGGACCTTTGCAAGGCGAAATCTTCATGGAAAAGTACATTGATTGCACATAGTGGGGGTTATATTGGATAATCCCCAAAAACGGGCGCAGGGATCATGGTGCGAGATTAACCTGCGCTTGTTCGTTGAGATGCAGGCAGCACGTAACATTCGTGCTGCCTGATGATTTAAATTATTGCTGCGTGCAGCCAGTGCTACCTGTGCTGTCAATTAGCTGCACGCATCAGCAGGGGGCCCCGATATGGAGAGTGGCTAGCAGTACTTAAAGGCAGCCTGCACCTCTTAAAGGGGAGGTGCACTGTGGCTGCAGGAAGTGGTATAAGAAATAACTCTTGGGCTCTGATAGTTGGAAGAATGGCCGCGCCTGCGAGAGAGCGTACACCAAGGTTCTCGGATAGTGCACCAGAGGCCTTGGTGGAAGAGGTGGTCAGAGGGAAGGGCATCCTAAATCCGAAGGGGAGCAGGAGGCCCTGCAGACATATGCTCAAGAGGCAATGGGAGGAAGTAGCGAACGAGGTCAATGCCAGGAGCACAGCACCAAGAACATGGATGCAGTGCAGGAAGAAGTTCAATGATTGGATACGAGTGGTCAAGGTGAGTGAGTTCAAGTTTCAAGTGGCATATCATACCAACTGCACCAATAACCTTATCCACTGCTCCATACACTACACCCCCCCGTCACACACCTACCAACAAACTCTTTCAATCAGTACTCAACCGTTCAAATCATATGCTTTACCTCACCCTCACACATTGCTACTGTTGCAAACCGTGCACCCACAACTCTCAGGTCACACACACAGGCAGCCATTCAACCATGACAGCCACATCACCCAAACATCCTGCAGGACACTCACTGACACACTTCCCTTTTTCTTGCAAGAGAAGGTAGCGCATAACAGTAGGCAGCAGGAATAAACTGGAGGACAGACGCGCCTAAATTTTCTAATTCCCATGGAGGAGACAGTGCTGGCCATCATTGGAAGGGCCATCACTGAGGCTGTGGCCACTGGCAGTGCTGGAGATATCGATGACGAGGGTCTCTGTATACCGAATCCTCCTTCTCACTTCCCACTTGTCCCTTATCCCACAATCTTTTCTGACTCACGTGCTGCTGATGGTGTGAGCACAAACTTTCTCCTCTCCCCTCACCACAACTCAACCCGTGTCCCTTTCTCATTTCAGATACCCAAGAACTGGAACCTGCTCAGTCAGAGGAGGCAGAGGAAGATGACAGCGATGATGAAGAGACACCATCACTCGATCTTACACTTGCAGCCACCAGCTCAGATCCGTCACTGCGCTTGGTTTAAAGGCTAGGATAGAGGAGGGATCTGCACGTGGTGAGACACCGGGCACAAGTGCGCAGGAGCTAGAGGGGGGTGGGGAAAGGATGCCTCAGGTGCCAGCTCGCTGGAGGGTGAGGTCGCACACTAATTCTGCTGCTAAGAAGTCAGATGAGGACTTCAATGGCCCAGGCTACAGAAGAAGGCTGATGGGCGTACACAGCCAAATGCTTGGTGCACTGGGAAGCCTGCCAGAAAGCCTGCGCACAATGTCAAGGAGCATGGAGGAGTCCAGCTGTAACTTGACACTGGGCTTTGCGCAGAGCTTGGAGCCCATCCTTTCCCACATGGAATGGGTGGTCACCTCTATCAGCACACCTATGGAACCCACCATGATACAGCGTCTGATGACCAATGTCACCGCTTCCATTGCAGCACAAACATCTGCCATCCAAGGTCTGACTGCTGCCTTACAAGCTCATACAGCTGCTATCATGGCTCTGGGTATCACTGCTGAAAGGGGCTTTCAGGTTGTCACAGCAGTCCAGCAATCTGTTCTCCAGCAGATCACCAGGATTGCTGAGGTGCAGTCCTGGGAGATTGGCAGTGGCACCATGGAAGATGAACCTGCTGTCCTCAGGATGACAGCGTTCCTGCTCCCACCCCTGCCATTCCTCCAGTGCCATGCTGTTGCCTGACAGCCATCCGGCCCAGACTGCTGCAGCCTAGGCCGAGGTGGTGCACTCTGAAGCCGGGCTATCTCGGCCCAGATCTGCTCGAGGTCGTCCTCCAAGGCCATTTGCACTCTTTTCAATTGAAGGTCAGCAGCCTTCCACCACCCATGCTCCAGCCACTGGAGATGCACCTCGTATGAGCACTAGGAAAGGTAAAGGCACACAAACAACAGGCACAAGGGTGAATAGTCTCATTTTATTTGTATAATTTCATGTGTTCAGTTATAAATGTTTTTATTTTTGCGATGAGCTGAGGGAGGAAACTGTGTAATCATAAGGAGGACGATTTGATGGTCATGTGAGAGAGGAAAGGTAAAGAGTGTGGGACTGTTGGTGAATGGGGAGTGTAATAAATTGAATAGCCAGGTGGTGAAGGATAGAATACAAGAGCCTGATCTTCAGTTGCTTCCAAGCCTTTATTCACAGAGATCCATATTACGCCCACCCTAGATCAGCTCTTTTATAAATGGATACGAGAATTCCCAATTGATACGCACCACCTGATTACAATTAACACTAATTGATAACAGAGAGGTGTCATTGAGGTTACTGGTTTTGCTCATTAATAATCTGATCACGCAGAGCCCTGGCAGACAGGCCCTGTCTATCTTGTAGCCTCACTGCCTCTTCCTCCACTTCTTGCTGCACTTCCTCCTCCATCTCTTCCTCCTCTTCCTCTGCCTGCTGCTCAGGTTCTCGCCTGATAGGTGGTGGGAGGGGTTGTTCCCTCATAAGGGCGAGGTTGTTCTGCATGCAGCATACGACGACAGATCTTGACACCCGCTGGGTTGAGTACTGCAGGGCTCCTCCAGAGTGGTCCAGGCAGCGGAAGCATTGCTTGAGGACACCTATGATGTGCTCTATAATGTTCCGTGTGGCTCTCATTGTATGCCTACTATGCACGTGTGCGTGCGTTCCGGACCGGAGTCATGAGCCACTTCACGAGGGGATAACCCTTGTCACCCAGTAGCCAGCCTTTGACTTGCCGTGCTGGTCGAAATATAGGTGGCATGTTAGACTGCCGCAGGATGAAGGAATCATGACTGCTGCCAGGGTAGTGGGCATTAACCTGCATGATGCGCTGCACATGGTAACACACCAGCTGCACATTGAGGGAGTGGGAGTCCTTTCTGTTCATGAGTATGGCTGAGTTTAGATGTGGAACACGCATGGCAATATGCGTGCAGTCATTGGCACCCTGAACCATGCGGAAGCCTGCAATGCGAGCAAACCCTCGTGCTCACTCCTGCTGCTTGTCTCTGATGAGAGGGAATGAGATTAAACTGTATCTGAGTACGTACAGAGCCTCAGTGACATCCCTTATACAGCAGTGCACTGCAAACTGCGAGATGTTGCTTATATCTCCAGCAGCAGCCTGAAAGGAGCCAGAGGCATAAAAATTAACCACCACAGTTACCGTGACAGCCACAGGCAATGTTGTCCTTGCCTTGCTCGAAGGCTGCAGCAATTGACAAATCTCAGTCACGACCTCTTTCATGTACTGTAGCCATCTGGTGCACTGGTCGTTGCTGAAGTTGAGGTAAAAGAATTGGTCCCTGAAGGCCCTCGTTGGATATGGCCTCCTGCTGCTCCTCCTCCTCCTTCTTCTAGCAGCTTGTTCTTCCCTGCTTGGCCTCTCTTAATTCTTCCCGTCATGTTCAATTCCCAGAGGAAACCCGAACAGGCCACCCATGTCTGGAAGCAACTTTTTTCAGGACAATATTTTAAATGCCACTCTCAGTACTGCAAGACCAGCCAGACCACTCTTTATAGAGTATTGCAACTTTAGCCAAGTATAGGAAGCTTCCAGAAACACGTCCAATTGCACCAGCAGCCAGAATAAATAATCCAGCAACTAACATGTAACTCTAGCATGATCCCTTTAAATAGTGCTGGGGGGTGTCCTTCATGCCGTCTAAGTCCTGTTCAGCTGTGCAAGGTTAGGACAGTGCATTGGCTGGAGCTTGGAGTTCCAAAATGTTGCCGGCTGCTTCAAATCAGCGTTGCACACTGATTCGCGTCATGATCTCCGTACTCCACATGCTCCCGGCAGCCATTCGGAATAAGAAAAGGATGCTCAGCCGAATTGAAGGACACCCCTCTCGTACCTTAAATCTCCCCCCATTTTAGCATCCAACTGCGTTCTGAACAACAGTGTTTTTGTCTCAATGATCCTGCCTAGTGGATTATTCCAAATATTTGTCACTGTGAGCAACAAAGTGCAACCTGGACACTACCTGGCTATATTACACAAGTTAGATTTGGATGAAGAAATCATTTCAGCCCATTTGATCTCATCCTTCCAGAATACCAATCCTACAATTTTCCCATTACAACTTTAACAACTTCTTGAACAAGCAGTCAGGACCTCAGTTTAACATTTCTTTTTGCCTTGGGCCCGATTTTAGCAGGACTGCGGGTTCTCGGCGGATGGGCTAGCGGGCGCGTGGGTAACGCGCCCGGTGAAATTAGTGGGTTTCCCGCGCGATCGTAGCAGGCAAACCACTAATTGGATCCACTTACCTGCTCCTCCGGGTTCCCCGCTGCTGATCTGCGCGTCGGGCGGGCTGCACATGCGCAGTAAGATCTGTCAGCTGGAGGCGCTCTATTTAAAGGGGCAGTCCTCCACTGACAGATGCTGCAACCAATAGCAAAGATGACTGCATGGAGCAGACCAGGGGGAAGGCTGCTCCCAGTTTAGTGATGCCTCACCCCAGGTATCAATACATGGGGTGAGGAGGAGGGGGAGGACAGAGATCTTCCACCCGGCGGGCGGGAGGAAGCGGCCCGCCTCCGCCACCAGGAAGGCCTGGCTCGAGGTGGCAGAGGGGGTCACCTGCGCCACCAACATATCGCCCACCTGCACACAGTGCAGGAGGCGGTCCAATGACCTCAGTAGGTCAGCCACAGTGAGTACACGTAGTCTTTCCCCTACACTCCGTCTGCCACATCACTGCCCCCACCCCACATCTCCTTCGGCACTGCCAACACTACTCTGTCACATCACCACTCATACCCACTCAAACCCCATCCTCATC
The DNA here is from genome assembly GCF_035084215.1 of Heptranchias perlo. Classification (NCBI taxonomy): domain Eukaryota; kingdom Metazoa; phylum Chordata; class Chondrichthyes; order Hexanchiformes; family Hexanchidae; genus Heptranchias; species Heptranchias perlo. The sequence continues at coordinate 39,524,134 of NC_090341.1, read as the reverse complement.
TTACCTGCACCTACTCACCTCGCGAGTACTCACCCCGCCACTACCACGCAACCCAATCCTCATACAATCTAATGGCTCTATCCCATACTCACCCTCTCGTGCATCTCTCTCACGGCCAGCCTCACTCAACCTGCCACCACCTGTGTTGCAGCCACAGGGCATGCATCACATATGTGCAGTAGGCAGCGTAAGGCAAACGTGTCGTGAGCATGAAGGGGATGCACAAGGGTGTTTGAGGGTTTGTCATGGTTGTTACTTATATTGAATTTCAGAACAACTCACATCGCACATTATATTGGCACCACTACTGCCATGTCTTTGCGAATCCTGTCCGGTTTGTGCAATAATGCCCGCTCCTGGGTATCACTATGAGGACCCACCACTGATGCCACCCATTGTGTCACTGCAGAGTGGGTGTAGGTGTATTTGCGGGGCTCTTCTGCGCAGACGACTGAAAGACATCGGCGATGTCCCCGGTTGCACCCTGGAAGGCTGCGGAGGAGAAGTTCGGGAGGGCAGTGGTGACTTTGACAGCGACAGGTAGGAAGATGGTGCAAGGGCCAGCCAGGAGCAGCTCGGCATGAAAGAGGCTGCAGATGTCCACGGCTACATGTCGAGTGACTCTGAGCCTCCGTGTACACTGCTGCTCAGAGAGGCCCAGGAGGCTGAGCCTCGGTCTGTGGACCCTGTGGCGAGGGTAGTGCCCTCTGCGACGCATCTCTCTCTGCGGTAGCCCTCCTTCCTGCTGTACAGGTGGATGTGTCACAGCACTCTGTTGTGGAGCTCCACGTGTCAGAAGTGGAAGGCGTGGATGGCGAGGCTGGTGAGGCTGGTGATGCTGTTCGCCCTCCGAGGAGGTCATGACTGCAGCTACGGCGGCCCCCATCCGCAAGATGTACATCTGAGGGGGTCCGCAAGGTAGGTACATGTCTCCGGACCCCGGGGTAAGTGTGCAGGTTGCTGACTTTGACCGTCAGGAGGAGGGTGGTGGAGGCCAAACTTTGTCCCAAGTGACAGAGTGGCCTCCTGAAATGGGTGAGGGTCTCCCCACCACCCCCCCTACCTGTCAAATGGACCTTTGCAGCTGCCACAGGCTGACAGCTGCAACACGTCCATTTGAGCTGGGAGTGTTTCCCCCAGTGTGGGAAACAGTCCCATGTTGTTCAAAAATCCCACATAGTCCCTTAATCAGGTCAGTTAATGACCTGAAATACCTAACTAAATATTGTCAAGTGGCATCCCGCTGGCTTTAATTGCCTGCGGGATTCCCACCAGCGGGGGCTGCGCGCGCACGCCGGCGCGTCAGCGGGGAACCCAGAAGTGGGCGGGATCGAGGCGGAATCCGGTCCCGCTCCTGGATTTCACGATTTTCGGGGCCCCCCCACCGAGAACGCACCCGATAGCGGGTGGTAAAATCGAGCCCCTTGTATTAGTTTGTGCAATTAGGAATATCACGGCCAAAGGTGACTAATGCTTGCAGAAATTGTAAAGTACTGTGTTGTTAATCAAAGTATAATTCTGAAGTTAGAAATGTAATTCTACAATGAATGTTGAAGAATCTTAATGTATTGCGGAAGTCTCCTCAATTCACAGTGCAGATTTACTAGCACCGTCAATACGCCCATAACATACTTGTCATCAAGTGTTAGCTCCCAACAGCCTCATGAGCATGCTTGATGTCTCACAAGGGTCTGTGCTGGGGCCTCAACTATTCATTGTTTGTTAATGACCTGGATAACACAATAGAGAGCCATATATCCAAGTTTGTCGATGACACAAAGATTGGTGGCATGGTAAGTAGTGTGGACAGGAGCTTAAAATTACAAGAAGACATTGATAAATTAAGTGAGTGGGCAAAACTGTGGCAGATGGATTTCAATGCAGGTAAGTGTGAGGTCATCCATTTTGGACCAAAAAAGGATCGATCTGAGTATTTTTAAATGGTGAAAAGCTAGGAACAGTGGAGGTCCAAAGAGATTTAGGAGTCCATGCACACAGATCACTAAAATGTAGTAGTCAGGTGCAAAAATTAATCAAAAAGGCGAATGGAATGTTAGCCTTTATAATTAGAGGGCTAGAATATAAAGAAGGGGGGGAATTTTGTTACAGCTATACAAAGCCCTGGTTAGACCACATCTGGAGCACTGTGTACAGTTCTGGGCACCGCACCTTAGGAAGGATATATTGGCCTTGGAAGGAGTGCAGCGCAGATTCACCAGAATGTTACCGGGGCTCCAAGAGTTAGATTATGAGGAGAGATTACATAAACTAGGCTTGTATTCCCTGGAATATAGAAAGTTAAGAGGTGATTTGATTGAGGTTTTTAGGATTTTGAAAGGAATTGATAGAGTCGATAGAGAGAAACCTTTTCTGCTGGTGGGGAAGTCTAAGACAAGGAGACATGATCTTAAAATCAGAACCAGGCCATTCAGGAGAGAAGTTAGGAAACACTTCTTCACACCAAGAATGATAGAAGTGTGGAACTCTCTCCCACAAAAAGCAGTCGATGCAAGCTCAATTAATAATTTTAAATCTGAGATCGATAGATTTTTGCTAGCCAAGGGTATTAAGGGATATGGAGCCAACAGCGGGTGGATGGAGTTAGGCTGAAGATTAGCCAAGATCTCGAGGGGCTGAATGGCCTACTCCTATTCCCATGTTCTTAGCACTTGAAGGGTAAAAGTAACTTTCTGTATGATAATTGTAATAATGGATCCATCCCTATTAATCTGATTAATAACTCATACAAAATGGATATCATTCTTGTCGTGGAATATTAGATTGACATAGAAAAGGCACTCATACTCTGCAAGGCTTTAATTTAGACCTTTAGGACACAACCCTTGGAATAAAATTAATTTCAGTTGGCAGAATTTGGGTATAGTTGGCATATTCAAATAAGCTTTAAACTAGGCGTAATTCTAGTGTATAACATGTTGTACAGTAATACAATTCATACCATAGGAAAATATTTCCTCTTTATTTGTTCCACCCTTGAAGTTTTAAAGAGCATCTAATTACAACAAGCAGCATATAATTACAATAAACTTTCCAGAAGGTTGAGTTTGGAAGGCATACAAAAACACATTGTAAGGGTACTGTGTTGTATGGCTTTTCTGTCATAGAGGTAGCCATTAGAAACACGTGCTACAAAAGCAGTTTTGGTGCTGTATATCAGAGTATTAGAGTGAGCTGCTGGTATGTATATAAAATTATAATGTGCAGCAATTACTTGCCTAGAAATCTTTAATATTTCTTATGGATTTCTCCTCCCAATCCAAATACCTTACCCTACTTCCAATCAGTTTTATTACATGTTCTTTCTTCACCTTTAGCTGTAATCTTTTAAATATTTCTCTGGATTTGTGTTCTGCTGCAATTCTTTTGTACTTCTCAAGGTTTCATGTTTTCAGCCCTGAAAGCTGCACTAAATATGAGGTAACCCTCCTCAGTGGACTTTCTGGCTAAATATGTTCAATGTATATTTATAATTTGATCATTTTATTTCCCATGACCTATTAATATCTCCTGCTGTTTTCCCCTGTGATTTGCTGCCTGTGCAAGGCAGTATGCACATCTACCCAAATATAGAAACCATCTAATAGACTGCAGTTCGAGTGAGAAAGGAGGTAAAATGAGATAAAGTCAAAATGCAAATGTTGCTGAGAATTGCTCTGTTGGTTTATTATGTGTTGAGATCATGGTTTGGTAGAAATATTTATGGCTATAAACAAGTGCATTTAATACAATCTAATTTCACTAAGACAAAACAGCTTTCGGCATCACATACTGAACCTGGGCCCATCCGTGTACTATTACTTGCAGTTGTAGTAATCTGTTTACAGTCAGCATTTAGTGAAATCTATTTTCATCCATAGTTATAAATCCATTGTAATGAATTGAAGTACAAGAACTGAATTCCATCCTTTGGTTTATACAAGTACTATAAACAGAATAGCTTATCTGTTTCAAGGGGGAGGAATTGATGGAAAGCATGAGACAGAAAAAAGCCAATGGACCTTCCACATTCCTATTTTTGCGAAGATTGTTTAATTTCTAACCACCAAGCATCCTTCAATTCTGCTTATTAAATATTATTCCTGGAAAGGCATGTGCTTCTAACAAGACTGAGTCGAAAATTAAACCAAGTTAGACATTTTCCTCTACAGCCCAGTATTATTTTTACAGTGCATTGGATTCTGCTGCAACTCCCTTTTGTCAGGATTATTATTTGTGTCAAATTTCTAAATCACACTGACCTGCCTCCACAGTGCATATGTCATGTATATAAAGTCTAAGTCTGGGCTTTAATAGATTTTGCCTATATGATGTCCATGAGATGAAACATTTCCTCTCCTACATTTTCCAAACCCTCTGTGTTTAATGGCATGCACTGTTGTATGAGCAATGAGATTTAGATGCTTTCAACATGAATATAACCAGCTAAAATTCTGGCCAAAACAACTTGAAGTGCAACATCTGATTTTTATTATTAATACACATTGTTGTGCAAAAAATGATGTTTTGCAAAGTCTGTAATAAGATCAAAAACCAGCTCACCCCACATCTGTTTAGATTTACCCTACATTGTTCTTATAGCTCAATGTTTTTTTCTCTTTTGTCTGGAAAAACCCTAGCAGCTGTTTCTTATCCAAACCTTCAGTCTCCTGCAGTCTGCTGTTAACAAAGATGTGGTTTTCAGTCTTGTTTTACCTAATGTTCTTTGCTTTAAACAATTGATGTCCTGTTATCCATCATATGACATCCTCTCACATGTGTGTCTTTTATATTAGTTCCACCAGGTCCACCAGGGGGTGTGATAGTGGAGGAGATTACAGATACCACAGCTCAACTCTCTTGGAGCCCTGGCATTGACAATCACAGCCCAATTTCAATGTACACTGTGCAGGCACGAACTCCCTTTTCGGTGGGTTGGCAGGCTCTTAAAACAGGTGAATGCTGCAGTAATATTAAGAAATGGCATGATGAAAACTAGTCTAAGTTTATCTTGCATTATGTGTACATTAAACCAATAAAGTTGGACCTTTTTATTTTGGATGTCCTATTTGATAAGATTTGGACGTATTTATTATAAGATGCATGATTTTGGAATTTTACATTTCTTAAATGCCTTATTTTGTGGATCAGAATCCACTTTTCAGGCAATTTATATTAACTTCACCTGCAGAAACAATCATCTTGCTTTAACTTTTATCGTGCACATCAGATGGCAGATCACTTTAATTGCACTTACCTTCACTTTTCAAAAAGACCAAATGATCATCTTTTATCGTAAATTCTGTCTGCTCCTTTTAAAGTGACATTCCCAATGTAAATGTTAATATGTACAAGTCTAAATGGATTGTAACATTGTATGAACTCAGACATTTGATGACAGATTGGATTATGTTTTTTAAACAGAGCTCTGAATGTCCTTTGCTGTTTTCCAAATTGGTTACATTCTTCCTTGTGTAACATCTTTGAAAATGAGTTTCTGACACTTCGGTTTTAATTCTTGTGCAATAATGTAAAAGAGAAAAGCAGAACCGTAGAACATTTTGTTACTTGCACTGATCTCTGAATAGACTGCAAAATGAACCATACACATGGGTGCTAGGAATGTTTCGGTTTAAGTTTGGTTTGGTCCAGTCTTGTTCTGAAGTGAATATACTGGCATTGGTGCCTCGAGGCATTGCTTTGGAACAGCAGTATGCAGCATCACAGCGTTCTGCCACATAGAATGGCTCCTTCACTCCACCAAGTTCCGATTTCTCTTGCATTGCTGAGGCTACAGGGTGGGAAAATCAAAAGGAGAGTCAAAAGCATGGGTGGCAAGTGGAGACCTTAAGTAGATGACCTGCCTGTTTTCACAGCAACAAGTGTCGCCCAGGGATGCAGAAGGGTAGCAATAATGGAGTAACATACTTTAAGAAGAGTATGATATAAAACAAGTTCAATTACTGGTCTGTGTTGAGTTACCTGATCAGAGCCAGAGTGGTGGTAGAGGTACTACAATTAGCTTTGGTGCTCATGGATTAGAGAGGAGAAAATCAGCTACGTTCCTGCTCCTGATTGCTATACGATGACACCACCCCACCAGAAATTCACATTTGTGGGAATTGGCCGAGGACAGAATCTGGCTTAACTGGGATGCTCCTTGCAGTCCAATAACTAATTAACACTCAATGTCTAGATTCGCACCTGAGTAATGGCCATTTGAGCAAGATACTGGAGAGTGACCTGCACTCCATCAGAGAGTCAATGTTTTCGGTGGGAGGGGGGAGGGAGACAACATTGGCAATTATATAGGAAAGGTCTGACCATAATATGGAAGTGCCTTAGAATCCACAGACTTTTCATTATATCCCACATTTTCACACTCAGATAGCGTCTCAGTCTATTTAAGGATCCCCTCATAAGGCTCCATAACAAACTCTGCATGTACTTTCTCCATTGTCTTCGATGCTGACTGTATTTACTTCAGAAGCTGATCCAAGGAAAGCAACCAGATGTTTGCGTTCATTGTTATGTTTTTTTAAAGCTAACTTAGTTAGATAGCCATGATGTGGAGATGCCGGTGATGGACTGGGGTTGACAATTGTAAACAATTTTACAACACCAAGTTATAGTCCAGCAATTTTATTTTAAATTCACAAGCTTTCGGAGGCTTCCTCCTTCCTCAGGTGAATGTTGTTGGAAATGAAATCCTCGAAATGAAATCGCAATCGAAATTACTAGGATGCTACCGGGACTTGATGGTTTGACTTACAGGGAGAGGTTAGACAGACTGGGACTTTTTTCCCTGGAGAGTAGGAGGTTAAGGGGTGATCTTATAGAAGTCTATAAAATAATGAGGGGCATAGATAAGGTGGATAGTCAAAATCTTTTCCCAAAGGTAGGGGAGTCTATAACGAGGGGGCATAGATTTAAGGTGAGAGGGGAGAGATACAAAAGGGTCCAGAGGGGCAATTTTTTCACTCAAAGGGTGGTGAGTGTCTGGAACGAGCTGCCAGAGGCAATAGTAGAGGCGGGTACAATTTTGTCTTTTAAAAAGCATTTGGACAGTTACATGGGTAAGATGGGTATAGAGGGATATGGGACAAGTGCAGGCAATTGGGACTAGCTTAGTGGTATAAACTGGGCGACATGGACATGTTGGGCCGAAGGGCCTGTTTCCATGTTGTAACTTCTATGATTCTATGATTCTATGATTTCATTTCGAGGATTTCATTTCCAACAACGTTCACCTGAGGAAGGAGGAAGCCTCCGAAAGCTTGTGAATTTAAAATAAAATTGCTGGACTATAACTTGGTGTTGTAAAATTGTTTACAATTAGTTAGATAGCCGACAGCCAAACACTCCATCCATACTGTGTTTGTGCCCCAAGATGCAAATGAAGTTTAGCATCTTCACTGTAGAAAACCTTTGACTGTTTTACCTGCTCAGCAGGGAGTGTTTACATTTTCATGCTTGGGAATAGATAGATCCATTTCATTCATTGCGCCATGGGACCAGTTTAATTCTTTTATTATGGTCTGCAAACAGTGGCATTTTAACTTCAGATTTGTTAGCTAATTACTGCACTGTAACAGTTTTTTAGAGGGAGACAACTGTGTGGATGAAAAGTCCTTGAAGTCATCAGACTTTTTTAATGTAGGGTTGGCCCCTTCCTATTTCTCATCTACATGCTGCCCCTCGGCGACATCATCCGAAAACACGTCAGGTCAGGTTCAGCGTCCACTGACGACGCCCAGCTCGACCTCTCTTGACCTCTCCACTGCCTTTGATTTGTCACGTTGCTTGTGTGACATCCAGTATTGGATGAGCAGAAATTTCTTCCAGTTAAATATTGGGAAGACCAAAGCCATTGTCTTCGGTCCCCGCCACAAACTCCATTCCCTAGCCACCGACTCCATCCCTCTCCCTGGCCACTGTCTGAGGCTGAACCAGACTGCTTGCAACCCTGACATCCTATTTGACCCTGAGCTGAGCTTCCAATCCCATATCCTCCCCATCACCAAGACCGCTACCTGCACCTCTGTAACATCGCCCGTCTCTGCCCCTGCCTCAGCTCATCTGCTGCTGAAACCCTCATCCCTGCCTTTGTTACCTCTGGACTCGACTATGTCAAAGCTGTCCTGGCCGGCCTCCCACCTTGCAAGCCTCCGTAAACTTGAGCTCATCCAAAACTCTGCTGCCTGTTTCCTAACTCGCACCAAGCCCTGCTCACCCATTACCCCTGACCTACATTGGCTCCCGGTCCAGCAATGTCTCGATTTTAAAATTTTTATCCTTGTTTTCCAATCACACCATGGCCTCGCCCTGCCCTATCTCTGTAACCTTCTCCAGCCCTACAACCCTCTGAGATCTCTGCACTCCTCCTATTCTGGCCTCCTGCACATTCCCGATTTTCATCGCTCCACCATGCCTTCAGCTGCCTCGGTCTTAAGCACTGGAATTCCTTCCCTAAACCTCTCCAACTCTCTACCTCTCTCTCTTCCGTTAAGATGCTCCTTAAAACCTATCTCTTTGACCCTATCTCCTTATGCTGCTCGGTGTCAAATTTTGTTTGATGATGCTCCTTTGAAGCACCTTGGGACGTTTTACTACGTTAGAGGCAGTATATAAATGCAAGTTGTTGTTGTTATAAAAACACAGTGGAATAACCTGTAGAGTTGATGTCCATTCCTCCTGGTGTTGTGGCAGCTGCAGCAAGAGACAGCTCCAAATGTTCCATTATATCTTTACCTAAATATTTATTCATTGATCATTATAACAACTGAAAAGCACAAAGAGTGCTCATTTTGTATCAGGCTAGCTCTGACAAAAGTTGTGTCTATAGTATTCCCTTGCTCCATTCGTAGTGTTTGTATTTGTGCTGACTTGTTGCATTTTTTTCCTTAAAAATCTTGATATCGGTTATTGCAGTCCACGGAGTCAGCTGGTGATAAGCATTGGATAGGGGCTCAGAGCGAGTGAATGCTAATGCTTCACATACCCATGGTGATAAGAAAATGTGATAGCATCTTGGCATCTGTTTCAGGCTCCTGAATTGACTTGCAGAAACCATCTGATGATGCCATTGATGTATCGCATCATCCGTACTTCAGGATTTTCTCCTGTTTTGGCCACGTTGTCTGAAGACTGCTGCATTTTGGGGAGACTTTCACTCAACAGTTCCCATTATCTCACCATTAGCCCTCCATTACTTTTTCAGAGAATCTTATTTATTTTTTGTGATAATGCTTTGCTTTACAGCTCACTGTTTAAATGGAAAAAAAATTATATTCACCCTCAGCAAATAGGGCTGCATAACATCATTAGAGATGGAACTGGGAAAGGGCTGCAAAAATAGGCAGTGGACCATTAATACAGGATTCATTTGAATAAAGAGTATCTAACATTGATGTTCCAAGAGTGATGATGTTCCTAAATCATTTGATCTTATGACTCATTCAGTTAGCTGTAATCTTGGAAAGGTGGCAATTTGTCTGTAGCATTATTCTTAAATATTAGTTAAGAAAGGAATTGTCTGTTCCAATTCTGATAATGGGACTGTGTTTTCTCGATAAATGGATTATGTTTTATATGTTAAAGTTAACATCTCGTGCATTTACTTGCAGCTCCTGATGTCATTGATGGCGATGCTGTAACAGCGACAGTGATCGACTTAAGTCCCTGGGTGGAATATGAATTCCGAGTCGTTGCTAGTAACAACATTGGCATTGGGGAGCCGAGTTTACCGTCTGAAAAATCAAGGACAGAAGAAGCCCGTAAGTGACTGATGATTATTACTGAGAATGTCCTCAAGTGCTACAGCGATGGTGATTGTACAAACTGCGCCATTGTTGACCAGGATGCCTTTACAAAGGCCAGACAGTGAGAACACTGGAGTAATAAAAGTTTGGCAATTGCAACTGTATCATACAGTAAAATCCTAGGGAATTATCCTGTGGTATGCTTTAAAATTCATTCCAAGAATTTCCTGTGAAATCCTATCAAATTTTATCAGATGTCCTGGAGAATTTTGGAAAGGGATGTAAGATCTAAGTGTGACCATTTCTGTCGTTGTGTCCCAGGAATAGGTCGTTTCGAATTCTTTGTTGGAATAAATTAAGATTCATTTTGTTTTTAAAAATAAGAGAGAAGTAATATTTTAAAACTTATTTTATACGTAGTTTCTTATTTTGATATGAACTAATTCTACAAGTATGTACTTTTGACATTACACATTATCATAGGTAATTAATAACTATGGACAGCAATTAAGCCATTTACTGAAAGATCTTTTCTCCTCTTGTGTCAATTAAAGGTCACATCAATTGTGCAACATTAGGTAAAGATTTTAACTTAATTAAATTTGAATCCTAAAGCCTTACTAGAGATACATGATTCAGACCTTTACCGTAATAGTTGGGACCGTCTATCATCTTGTTATATAAACTGTAAGTGCTGTGAATGGAAAGCTGTCAAGGAGTTTTCTGATAGCAGGCACTGCGGGGTGGTCTGGATTAGCAGATACGATCATCTACAAAAAACACATTTCAGCACTTTTGTGTGGAATTTCTGCCTGCATCATCTTTTAAAAGCACTGTGAAATGCAGTCATGAAGAGCAAGGGAAAAAAAACTTGTAATGAGATGTGTTTATAGAGGTTCAAAATGAAAGTTTGTTTTTCACTGGTTATGTTTTAAGTTTCAAAAAAAAGAAATTGCATTTATATAGTGCGATTCATGACCTCAGGATATCCCAAAGTGCTTTGCAGCCATTAAACTTCTTAAGTTTAAGGGTCAAATTTAACTCTACCTGCTTGGCGGAAAACGGGCAGGTGGACAGTTAAAAACAAGTAGGTTACTTACCCGCTTAGATTCCAACCATTTCCGACGTTAAGCTGTAGGTTTTTGTAGGCGGATGAGGCAACTGCCTTTATGAGGTGGAGCCTCATAAATTTATGCAACTTTGGGCCCTATCACATCATGAGGGCCCCGCTGCAGTTTTAACCGGGGCCTGAGCAGGGAAGCCACTGTGGCTTTCTGGCTGGGCAGAAGCAGGTCTGCAGCTCGTTTGAAGACAGAAGAGGCCCTTCTGATAAGTCTAAAACTTACCTTTGTGGGGTCAGGTGGAACAGGAGTACTCCTCTGGGTCCCCCCTGCTCACGGTTTCCCCTGCCCCGAACACGTGCCGCTTCTCACCCATTACACCCTTCTGTAACCCCTCCCTGCCACCTACCTGGAAGCCGGCCAAATTGGCAGCTGGCATTTAAATGATGCTTGCTGCGGCCTCCTGATGCCTCTGCTGGGTGGACAATCAACTTGCTGGAGCGGTTTTCCGCTGGAACCCCATCCCAAGTTAAAATCCACCCCGTAGTCACTGTTGTAGGAAGACACGGCAGCCAATTTGCACATAGCAAGGTCCCACAAACAGCAGTGAGATAAACGACCAGATCATCTGCTTGTGGTGTTGGTTGAGGGATAAATATTGGCCAGGTCACCGAGAGAACTCTCCTGCTCTTCTTTTTAGAAATTTGTCATGGGATCTTTTATGACCACCTGAGAGAGCAGACAGGGCCTCAATTTAACTTCTCATCTGAAAGACTACACCTCCGACAGTGAAGCACACCCTCAATACTGCACTGGAGTGTCAACCTCGATTTTGTGCTGAAGTCTCTGGAGGGGGACTTGAACCCATGACCTTCTGACTCAGATGCAAGAGTGCTACCACTGTGCCAAGGCCTACATCTAAAGACCGCAAAATGTGGCGATCCATGTGCAGGAAGGGAGTTAACAATTTGATTGAACAAGCTAGAATTGCCAAAGAAGAAGAGAAACGTAGACTGAGGAAAGAATGTCTGTCTCCTGCAACTACTCCATCAACTGGGCTGTCTTTCATATGACAGCTTTGTGGTAAAATATGTCTCTCTAGGACTGGTTTACAAAGCCAGATAAATGCTCATGAAAAACATGGTCAGTCTTAAAACTTGAAATTTTAATTGTGCTGAGAAATAATCGTATTCGATTATCGACGGATTGCCAGGAAAGTGCACCATAAGTAGAAAAAGTTTAGGACCAGACAGACTTAGTGAGTGAGACTAAAGAGAGGGATGAAGAGTTACAATGAGGCATTGCTCTTCGTAAAAAATGCACTAGGAAAATGTAATTATTTACAGAAGTATTATATCGTTGCGCTCGTTGAAGTGATGCAGACTACACACGGCGTGGGTGGGAATAAATCAGACCTTTTGGTTTTCCAAAACAGGCTTATTACTGGTCTTCAGAAATATATTTGCTGCATACTATCAGATAGTTATTATCAGCAATGTGGTAAACTATTCCCTATTCATTAAAATGTGATGTAGCTAAAAGTGATGGCGACAAAGTGGCTTTAATTAGAAATTGCAACAAGCAGCAACACAACAGATGAACACAGATTTTCTGTCTGAACAACTCTTAAAAAAAAAATCAATTGTTACTAAATATTAATAGGATATTAAGTGAATGTAAAGAATTACTGAGTATTTAGAACTACAGTAAGTAGTTATTTTGATAGAATTTTGACTGAAGTGTAGAGATATCACGGTAGATCGATAGGTTGGGTTTATTGCACTGTATAACAGTATGTTACACCAGGATTACTGTATTAATGTAGGGTCAGATATCTTGACAGTAACGCAGTTAACAGTGATGTTTGGAGGCGACACTGTTGTTCTGTAGCTCATCTCGACAACAGACAATACTTTCATTATTATAAACTCCAAATGAGTTCTTCCAATTAGGAGTTCCCCTTATCAAGGCTCGCAACTCCTAAACCTTTCATTGTAATCAGCTTTTATTGTGGTCCCAACTGCAGCTCTTTTAAAGTTTGGTTCGCGGTCCAGTCCTTGATAAATTGCCTCCCCATCCCCGCCGTTGGGAGGAATATTTTACCCTTGAGTTTGAATAATAAGGTTTCAATGTATTTCAAGAGCAGTTAAAACATAAGAGCTTTGTAAACATTTTCTAAAGACTGCATTGCTGAGCAATAAATTCCACACGTTTTTTCATTTGCTACTTTTTGCCTCTGAATTAAAATAAAGGCTGCTGAGGATTTAGCAATTAAATACAAACTTTTAATACATGGAGAAAACATGTAATAATGTAATAGAAACTAGTATTTAACAGTACCATAAATAGAAATGCATAAATTATAATTATATGAAGTTCCGGTCTTAAAATTTTAGCAGCTAGAGACAAATATTAAAAAGCTGATATTTGCAGCCAAATTTCTACCATTCAGATATTAGAAAAGCACAAAATAATTGTGTTCACTTTGTGTTTTTTAATTCACAACTGAGTTAATCATTACAGTGAACAGTACAACCAAAAAAAAATGCTAATAATCATTCCTTCTAGCCAACAATAATTAAAAGAAGACTGGTTAGCTTGCCACCAATTGCTTCAAATTGGTAGTATTATGTCGTTGACGTTTTGCCAAAATCAACAGCTGCAGGCGACAGGCTTTTTTCAGTCATGAAAAGGTTGCTGGTAGGGATAGCAGTAGTCTCAAGCTTAATAGAGCTTCAACCATAGTCTTTACAGGATTGTCTATCATCACAGTAAATGTAGAAATTGATTACGCTGCAGAACAAGCCAGTGTTTAAACCGTGGAAGGATGGCGACAGCGTGACTGCTGCAGATACCTTTCAGCCAGCAATACTTTTGGCAAGGCTGAAATGTGTTACTTTAGGCAGCAGACCTCCTTTCCACAGCAATTCAGTATAAGTTACTGCTTTCATACCATCTATTTACCCTGACAGTTACATCACTATTTTCACATAATGTCAAGCAGTCTAAGGTCAGAGTTTTAGTTTCCATTTTCTAAATGTTATTCTTCTGTAATTAGGATGTTCAATGTATGATTTTAGTTTGTCACAACCGAAAGTGCTGACAAGGCCACATGCTAAAGAGGAATTTAAAGTTGCTTTGGGGGGTTTTAACTTGCTACATCTGGTGTTAACAGGCCGGTAAGGGCCACAAAATGGAGGCGGTAGCCTTACAGACCCATTAACACTGACGATGCGATCAGCGCCATTTTGAAAGGGGCCTGCAGTTGCGCCCAAACTGTCTGCCAGTTTCAGGCGGTAAGTCGCTTTTAACATGCAACTTGGGGTCTTAAGACCCTGATTACCATTTTAGGTCAGAACTAGTTGGAGCTTGCGCCATACAGGCTCTGACCAGTTTCAAGGGCAATGGAGCCAAAGAGGCCCAGCAAAGGTGAGTTTGAAATTATTTTTATTGGGCCTGTAGGGCCTGTGGGATCACAACCCACCCACTTCTCCCCCCCCCCCCATCCCGCACCCACTTACCTAGCTGTCAGATTTGTTGGCCCAATATTGGCCAGCCTTAATCTGGCGAGCTGCATTGGGACGTCCAATTGGCTCCCAGCAGCTCGCCACCCCATTGTAAATGAGACCGGTGCCTCAAAATCACAGTCATCTCTTCACCGTGGGTATGGGTGCAGCACGCCCCACCATTCTGTCCTTCCAAAAGTCAACATCGATCCCAATATGTTATCGCGACCAATTTTGTAATTGACTTGAAATAGTTTTAAAATTAAATTTTGTAGTTGATTTTAAACTGATTAGATTAACAAAATGTTACATTTGATTCCAATTGGCACACCATTTTTAAAAAATAGCATATTCTTCTTATGCTCCCAACATGAGCTTTACTATAGTGATATTAGAGCAAATTTTATGCAATTCATTATCAAATACAAGTTATTTATACCGTGTGCTCTGTATCACAAACCCAATCTCTCTCAAGATCCCAAGTCACAAGTTCTGCCATTGTGACCTCTGGAAACACAATCAACTTATATTATACACTCTTTCAGTGGTACTACTAAGTGCCCACATCAAGTGGAACCAGAACAACAAATACATTACATTTTCTGTTTATAGCCCAACTCCTCTCCATTAGTTTAAGACATGAGTAAATAATAACTTTCAACAGATGAACCTAAACCATCTCAGTGTTGTTCTGGTTTATGACATCAGCAAAATGCCACCATTTAGATAATTATTGACTCTACACATGTGGTCTATGGACTGGTGCTTTACACTCTGTGGTTTTGAACCTCCATCAGGCCAATGCCAGAACATCTTTTCCCCAAAGGGTGAGACAGGAATCGTTTCATGATCCTCTGCATGATACTGCAGCCACACACTACATCTGCACCAATAAGTTCACCCAAATCAGTGGAAAAACTAAGTAAAAGATTAACTTGAACAGTCTGAAAAGATTTTCTTTTTCTCAAAACTATTAAGTAACAGAACATAAACAGGTCATGGGCCAGTGGTTAGCAGAAAATAAAACCATCAACTGGCACCAACTTGTTGCTTCAGTGCTTGTCTTTTATGACTCACGATAACCATTTGGTGATTGATTTTGTTTAATCCAGAAGTCCCTGAAGTTCCTCCACAAAAGTCATCAAGAACTATCCAGGATGATCCAGACCAACTTGTTGTACATCTGGATAACTGGTATATTTTCTTGATATACCAGTACAATTCCTGGCACAAGTTTTCTTTTCTTTTTGCAGTCTGGCAAATGGGTGGGGGGTGTAATATTAAACTGCACCACGCTCACCTGGGCACCTGTCTTAATATCACACTATTGTGAAACCTATACCCTTGCCCAGCAGCATTAATGGAGCAGTCAATAAAATCACTATCCTAGTATTAGCTTCTGAAATCAACTAATTGCTGTCAGTCCGCAGAGCTGCTAAATGGGCCGACAGGTTTCATTAATCTAACATTATAGTTCAGTTGTAATAATAATTCCCAAATGATTATGGGCAAAAACTCATTCTAATTGGTTAGGCAAGCCTGTGTTAGTTACCGATTCCTCTGCCAATCAAATCTCAGTTGTAACTGCATGCGATTTATTAAATTACTTTGAGACTTACAGCTCGCATCTGTTCTTTTCTATTATTTTCCATAATTATAATTGCATTCAGGCGTAATTACAGAATACAACAAAATCAATTTTCAAAAAACTTTTACAAATCTACAATGAACCAGAAATGAGATGTTATAGGAAATGCGAAGATATACAAATCACAGATTTGTTGGCAAGTTGTGATGAATTTGCTGTTACTGAGAAAAAGTGCAGACAAGAGAACTGTCAATCTTTTTGGTGAAGAACTAGGTGGCTTCGGTACCAGCTAATACTGGGATAGTGATTTTGTTGACTGCTCCATTAGTGCCAACATCGGTAGATCAGGGGGCTCCAGAATGGGGTGGGGGGTCATGCTTCAAGGTGGAGCGAGGGGATCCAGCATCAGGGCGAGGTGGGGGGTGGGCGACTGATCACAGGGATCCTGTCGGCCAGGTGAGCTCGTTGGGCATGGATGAAGCCCTCCTGTTCCTCCTGGCCCATAAGCAGTGCAATAAGGGCACTCACCGCATGGATCCAGCCTTTCCCGTCTGCTTTCACCTGACATGAATCGGAAACGATGGGAAATCCAAACAGATAACGTGAAAGTTGTTTTACTTTTCTAACACACCAAAAATTGAGTACCTCAACTATTGCAATGAGGTACATTGCCCTTTTAAGTATCAGCCCGCTGGCTTTAAGTGGGGGCAGGACTTCCTGGTGTCGGTTGTGCGCACACATCCAAACGTGCCTGGATCAAACCCGGAAGGGACAAGTTGGAGCCGGGACGCGTTCCCGCTCCAAAAAGCTGTTAAATTTAACCTTCCACCCACCTCCAACCCACCCGTTCTTGGGGGTTAAAATTACCCCCAAGAAATTACATGTTTGGAAGCTTTAAAGTAGCACAAGAGGTTTTGTGTTAGCTGATGACAACATTTGTGCTACCACATCAACTTTGAGAAAGATAAACTGCTGATTGCTGGACATTTGACCAAGCCAAAACCCAACTAACAGATATGAAGATGGACCCAGTGCTTCAAGGAAAGTGTACTCATGAGAGCCTATGTCACTTCTAGATAAAGCTCATTCGTAATACCTCTCAAAAATGTTGCCGTGCTTAACCAACTCGAATCTTATTAAAAATGGTTACCAGGTATATTAGCAGACGAGCACTTACTAGAGCCTATGCCTATTTATGACTGGATTTAATCTAGACTTAAACAAAGGTATTAATTTATTTCCAAAATCACTGTAATGAATTATCCGTATTTAAATATACAATTATACTGTTGCCCATACAAATAAAAGTGCAGGCTGATGAGGGGAGACAAATGTTCCTTTATTGTCAGCCAGTTTCTACACCTGTCTGTCTGCAAACCTCATCACAGTTCAATTGAGCATCCTTCATTTATTTGCATAGACAGAACATGGCTTGTGGCAGTGTTGGATTGAAGGTCCCTCTTGGACCCATTAGAATTACAGCACTACCTTCCTACTCAGTTTGTACCTTGAATGTTAACCCCGGATTGAAACTTCTCCTCTCAGAACTATGGTATCTCCCATCTGGCTGTCGTCTGTACACTACATTAAAAAAAGATGGAATCTGTGTGGTGTTTGTGAGTGACCATTTTAAATTTCCACAGCTTTTTTGAAAAAATAGATACAAAAGGAAATTTGAAATTTTGAAGTGGAAGAAAATAACAAAAACAAATTTTCACAGAGTACATGTGAGGTTTTTAACAATGGAAAGAAAAAGATCCAGTACACTGTGAGAAGCAATAGACAGATTTAACCTTGATACATGTTCCATTGTTCTCACAGCAGACTTTACATTGAGTTCAACAGCAGGTAAGTATTTTGCTGGTTCCCTCTTGCAGGGATTGAGTTCTATAAGTGCAAAATACTTCCAGTTGAGCAGATACATGATATGTATGAAATTGTACACAGGAGAAATATAATAAATAATGTAACTAAATTGTATTTTATTATTAATATTTAACTTGGTGAATTAAAAAAGCTCAGTATTCCATCATGAAAAACTTGGCAGGAAAAGAATAAATGAACTATAGTTTCTCTCAAATTACAGAGGGAACAATGAGGTGCAATGTTTTTATTTCATTTCAGAATAATCAAACCAATAGGACACGTAGAATTTTGAAATTAATTTTTTGGCCTGATGGGTGGGGATCTGTCACAATCTTTTCTAAAAAAAATGCTTCTCCTGTTATTTTGGAGATAATATCTCAATCAAAACAGTCTCTTAGCAATATATTACTACATTTCCCATCTGAAGTATTCATGCTTAGTCTGCAAGTTTCTTATTTATGGTATTATATGTCAAATGGCTGTTAACAGATAAAGTAATTACTTTAGAAATAGTTCAGGAAATGACATTGCATTCTGTAATGGGTGAGGTATTATTGACTGTTATAGGAATTAATGTTAGCTTCACATATTTGTGGGTGGGAACTCAGGACACACAGTCAACTGATGCCTCCTGTGATTCACATTCTTGTTAACTGTCGTGTGGCATGTCTGCAGCTTTAGACAGTGAATACTCATTTGAGGCGCAGCTTTCTAATAGCACATAAAATATTTAATAAAAATTCCATGGCCCTAGAATTACTTCTGCAGCACTACTATTTCTGATTAGTGATTCTACATCTGCAGAAGTTAGTATTTGTAGAAAATGCAGAGACCTCTTATTTTTGAAAATCCACAAAAATGTTCTGAATGGAGACCAAAAATGGTTTATAGATTTGGAGGAGAAAAAAATTGTATTATTAAAGTGAAACATTATAAGAACTTTTGGTCCTAACCAATACATGAACTTGTCAGTTTAACCCTGAGATCTCAGCAAATGGATGGAAATGAAATGGAAATTATAATTTGTGTAATCAGATAAGTTGTGATATTAAGGGATATGATTTTCTGATGTATTGACTATAATGAGTGCATTAAAAGATTCTTCACCCCACATATACAAACTCACCAATTTCATCTCTGTTATTGTTTGAAGAAGCCATGGCCTAAAATGCATAAACCAATATGGAGACTATCTGAATGAAATACTAATGATTCATAGAGGAACAGTATATAGAACATTGTAAATAATATGCAAGGCAAACAGTGTTTGTCTTAAGTATTTATTCTGCTTTCTCCACACACTCCAGACTCTCTCTAGTCTTGTTGTTCTTGAGAAACCACATGGGCAACCTGAATTATATGATATCACAAAACTGTTGTTGACACTATACACATCCTCTATAAAAGGTAATCGGCATACCTGAACGTCAGTTCAGTCTTCCCCAGCTACCCCATTGAGTCCTTATATCACCTGATGTCATTCAAGCTATGCATTAATGGGTCTGGCTACAAGTTAATGTATTATTTTTTCTTCACAGGATTCTTTCTCCTAATTATCCTTGTTCTTTTTGGAACAAGGCAAGAAAAAAAGTTAGACCTACTGGATTTACCTCAAAAACTAAGGGGGTGATTTTAGGAGGCAAATGCGGGTGCGTTGAGGGCAGGGAGGGCTCCAAAAATCACGCAAATCCCGTTCGGGTTCGGAAGCCGGCTCCAACGTGCTGGCTTCCGAGTTTCCCAAGGATACACCAGTGTGCGGGCGGGAGACCCAAAAATGGAAATCCCGCCGGCAATTAAAGCCAGAGGGATGACAGTTAAAGAGCCAGATGTACCTCATTGAGGTAATTAAGGCACTTGACAAAGCAGCCCACTTGATTGGCACCCCATCCACCACCCTAAACATTCACTCTCTTCACCACCGGCGCACTGTGGCTGCAGTTTGTACCATCCACAGGATGCACTGCAGCAACTTGCCAAGGCTTCTTCGACAGCACCTCCCAAACCTGCAACTTCTGCCACCTAGAAGGACAAGGGCAGCAGGCACAGGGGAACAACGCCACCTGCACGTTCCCCTCCAAGTCACACACCATCCCGACTTGGAAATATATCGCCGTTCCTTCATCGTCGCTGGGTCAAAATCCTGGAACTCCCTACCTAACAGCAATGTGAGAGAACCTTCACCACACGGACTGCAGCGGTTCAAGAAGGCAGCTCACCACCACCTTCTCAAGGGCAATTAGGAATGGGCAATAAATGCTGGCCTCGCCAGCGACGCCCACATCCCATGAACGAATAAAAAAAAAACTTTGAAGAAATTACCTTCAGCTTTTACCTAAGCAAGCCTCCAAATTCCATTGGCACCAAAATGAATGCATTACCTTTTAAAATTTGTGCCTTTTCATCAGGAACAGCCCTTCTCCAGGGCTCTGACAGTTAAACATCAAAATCAGCACTGAAATGCCCTTTGCTGCTTCAAAAAACGACTCTGGGTCAACACCGAGCCTCCCTTCAATTGGTATGAATCCAAGAGCGCCCATAAGTCCCGCATCCAAGCTAGCGGTAGACATAATTCCTCCAGTTGATTTTTCACTTGGCACCAAGCATGCTGCTAAGCCCTCCTAACTGCTATGATATCAGGGGACTCCAGTATTTAAACCAATTGACCCCAAAATTCCTTGGTAAGGATAGCGGGAGAGAGGAAGAATCACAGATGTACACTGCTACCTAAAGAAAATTACAGATACAACCTCAGACAGGGAGAGATACCCCCATAAGGGAAATAACTTTGGATGTACACAAGTACAAAGAGAGAACCACAGATACACAATGGGGCAGAGAGAGAGAAAGAAAATTACATACACACATGGATAGAAAGAGCAAGCGACAAATACACACAGGAACAGAGAAAGAGAACCACAGATACACACAGGGACAGAGTGCTTTTGGTCATTTATTACAAAGGGTGGATATATCACATGAGCAAGTTGTATGTGAAAGCGAGTTTACAAAATATAAAAATAAAATAATTTTGCTCCAGAGTTTCAGGATTTTGCTGCAAAAGAATTAGGTGTGCCCATTCCAGAAGAGGTACAATCAAACCAACTTGGATGCAGATGGAGATAAAAGAGAGAGAGTTGGGAAACAAGGTGACAAAAGAAAGTGCAGCATACAGAGGACAAAGCTCAGAGATTAAAAATAGAACAGAATTTGGAAAAAGAACGAAGAATTAGAGAGTTCAGAAACAAAATGATATCGATATAGGCCACAAAATTCTGGTAGGGTCGTTCCACCAGCAGGTGAGGGTGCAGCAGACCCAAAGTCTGCCTGAGTGGACAGGAACAGGCCTCGTCCGATATTACAAGAACAAGGTCATTACCATATGTGGGATGGGGTCCACCCCAATGAGCCACCAGGAAAATCGAAGTAGCAAGAGGTTGGGGGAAAGGAAGTGGAAGGGCCTAAAGGTGTAGGAGCAAAGAGGGAGTATGAGAATAAAGTGGTGGCTAACATAAAAGGGAATCCAAAAGTCTTCTACAGGCATATAAATAGTAGACGGATTGTAAGAGGAGGGGTGGGGCCGATTAGGGACCAAAAAGGAGATCTTCGCATGGAGGCAGAGGGCATAGCTGAGGCACCAAATGAGTACTTTTCATCTGTCTTTACCAAGGAACAAGATGCTGCCAAAGTCACAGTAAAAGGTGAGGTAGATGAGGTACTGGATGGGGTGAAAATTGATAAAGAGGAGGTACTAGATTTGATTGAGTTTTTTGTTGTGGTAACAGAGAGGGTGGATGAGGGCAATATGGTTGATGTGTATATGGACTTTCAAAAGGCATTTGATAAAGTGCCACATAATAGGCTTGTTGGCAAAATTGAAACCCATGGAATAAAAGGGGCAGTGGCAGCATAGATACGAAATTGGCTAAGTGACAGGAAACAGAGCGTAGTGGTGAACGGTTGTTTTTCGGACTGGAGGAAGATGTACAGTGGTGTTGCCCAGGGGTCGGTACTAGGATAACTGCTTTTTTTGATATATTAATGACTTGGACTTAGGTGTACAGGGCACAATTTCAAAATTTGCAAATGACACAAAACTTGGAAGTGTAGTAAACAGTGAGGGGGATAGTAATAGACTTCAAGAGGACATAGACAGGATGGTGGAATGGGCAGACACATGGCAGATTAAATTTAATGTAGAGAAGTGCGAAGTGATACATTTTAGCAGAAAGAACGAGGAGAGGCAATATAAACTAAATGATACAATTCTAAAGGAGGTGCAGAAACTGAAAGGCCTGGGGGTATATGTGCACAAATCTTTGAAGGTGGCAACACAGGTTGAGAAAGCGATTTAAAAAAGCATACAGGATCCTGGGCTTTATAAATAGAGGGATAGAGTATAAAAGCAAGGAAGTTATATTGAACCTTTATAAAACACTGGTTCGGCCACTACTAGAGAATTGTGTCCAATTTTGAGCACTGCACTTTGGGAAGGATGTGAAGGTCTTAGAGAGGGTGCATAAAAGATTTACTAGAATGGTTCCAGGGATGAGGGACTTCAGTTACGTGGATAGACTGGAGAAGCTGGAGTTGTTCTCCTTAGTGCAGAGAAGGTTGAGAGGAGATTTGATAGAAGTGTTCAAAATCATGACGGGTTTAGATAAAGTAAATGAAGAGAAACTGTTCCCATTGGCAGAAGGGTCAAGAGCCAGAGGACACAGATTTAAGGTGATTGGCAAAAGAACCAAAAGCAACATGAGGAAAAACTTTGTTACGTAGCGAGTAGTTATGATTTGGAATGCGCTGCCTGATAGGATGGTGGATGCAGATTCAATCATGGCTTTCAAAAAGGAATTGGAAAAGTATTTGAAGAGAAAAAAATTTGCAGAGCTATGGGGAAAGAGTGGGGGAATGAGACTAACTGGATGGCTCTTACAAAGAGCCGGCACAGGCTCGATGGGCCAAATGGCCTCCTTCTGTGCAAAAACGATTCTATAATTCTAATGGTGCTCACAGTATGAGATCCACTTCATCTCCAACCAGCAGGGCCATTACTGAGGTTAATTGATCCCCTTTGGGATTAAATAACCTCTCACTGCAAGATGTTCGGACATTTTAAGAGGCCTCGGCATCACTTGAGAGTTACACTGAGGCCTACCGAGGAAATACTGGGCGGAATTCTCAGGGTAGCCAGGGAAGTCCCCCAGACATGCCACCTCGATGTAGGGGTTGATCTGCCTATGGCCTCTTCCCCGCCCCCCCCACCCCTCACCAGAAGATGGCAGAATGGAAAACACAGGGTGAAATCCTGGTGGAAATGGGTTCCGCCTTATTTATCCGACCCCCATGGGCTGAGGCACCACAGTTCCACCCAGGCACTAATCAGAACTTTGAGTCCTTTAATTATTTATGGAAACAGAACTTTTATTATTGTTGTTAGTAACCCTTAATTAATTTCTTTACGGGTGAACTGATTAGATGAGGGCTTCTATAGTTTATGGGCCCAAAACAACACACATTATATGTACAGCCCAGGAGCTGGCCTGTGAGCTGCAATTCCTTTCCTGTTTTTGCTGTGCACTTGTAAAGTTCCTTTAGTACTAACTTCATTTTCAATCCCTGAATTTCAAGCTGATAGGATTGGATGAAGTCAGGTGGGAGGAGGCTCGTGTGGAGCATAAACACCGACATAGTCCAGTGGGGCTGAATGGCCTGTTTCTGTGTTGTAAATTCCATGTAATTTGATGTTTTCTATTTGTTCTGTAGAAGCCCTTTCACAATCTATATTGTGGGTTTCAAGGTTTTGCTGGAGAACGATTTTCTTAATGTATTGTTGGTTTGCCTTTCTGAGAAAAATACATGAAAGGCTGTGATGGCTGTCATTAATTATTTAACAAAACATTAGAGTTAAGCTGTATTATTCTCGTTTTTCATTTTACAATTTTGTCAATTCAATGAAATGTTGCAGTAGGTTGCAAAATTAATTCATAAAAGCCTTGGTTATCATAAAGTTCAAAAGAAAAGCCGATATAATGAATAGCCTGAGCTTCTTGATGGATGTGGTCAGAAATGCTGATCAAATATAAATGCATGCGTTCAGTGGTTTTGTAACAGAGTATTGAAGTGTGGTTTAATATGTTAGGGCAGAGCGTCTGTCTGTAGTACATTAAACACTAATGCAGATGTGGTTCTGGAACTTTTAAAGAATGTGGATTTGTTGAATATAGTTAACTAGCAATAAATTACAGAAAATAAGCATATTGGTCACCTACACCTTTAAATTCAAAATCTGAAGTTTAACACAAGATTTGAATGAGTTTCATGAAGGGATTCTATATTTAATTTGATTGTTCTACTTTGCAATAACAAATTAAAAAACAATTCAATGAGTGAATTATAGTTATAGCAGAGATACAATAATATAACCTCGAAAGACTCCAGTATGGAAAAGAGGCAAGTGAGAGAGAACCTTATAAAGGTGCATAAGATACTGAATGGAACTTTCAAATTGTGTTTTATAAAGTGCTACATAATAGACTTGTTATCAAAATTGAAACCCATGGGATTAAAGGGGCAGTGCCAGCATGGATACAAAATTGGCTAAGGGACAGAAAGCAGAGGGTAGTGGTGAACGGTTGTTTTTCAGACTGGAGGGAAGTGTACAGTGGTGTCCCCCAGGGGTTGGTATTAGGACCACTGCTCTTTTTGATATATATTAATGACCTGGACTTGGGTATGCAGGGCATAATTTCAAAGTTTGCAGATGACGTGAAACTTGGAAATGAAGTGAACAGTGAGGAGGATAGTAGCAGAGTTCAGGAGGATATAGACAGACTGGTGAAATGGGCAGACACATGGCAGATGAAATTTAATGCAGAGAAGTCTGAAGTGATGCATTTTGGTAGGAAGAATGAGGAGAGGCAATATAAACTAAATAGGACAATTGTAAATGGGGTGCAGGAACAGAGAGACCTGGGGATGCACATACACAAATCTTTGAAGGTGACAGGACAAGTTGATAAAGGGCCTTTTGGTGACATTCAGCCCTCCTATGATGCCACATTGGGCCCCCAATCCTATTTCCTGGTCTCCTCTGCTCTTGCTATCCGATGCCGATGGCCTACTCCTGACCCCTACTGAGCTCCCTCTCCGTCTCAGGCCTGCTTCTTTTCTACTAACTTGCTGCTCAACCAGCACTTGCACTGCCACTTGAGTTTATTTCGGGAAACCTTTTAGGGGCTTCTTCTGTCCTAGCCGAACCTCAATAAATACCTTCAACCCACTGCCCTGACTCTGCCCCCATCTAGAGACCCCTTGCCCTTACTAAGCTGGTGAATAAGATGATGAAAAATATCCCTTTTAGGATTTCATGCCACAAATGCACTTGCTTTGCAGAGCATTTTTACTTTACCGTGGTTGTCAAGTTCAGGAAAAGGCTTTTATGATAAAGGTCTTGGTTCTCTAACTTGACTCACCACCACCTTCTCAAGGGCAATTAGGGATGGGCAATAAATGCCGGCCTCGCCAGCAACGTCCACATCCCATGAACAAATAAAAAAGAACTTACCCAGTTCTATTTGTCAGAACTGTTTTAAGGCAGGATCATGTTGCCATATTACAAATATAACAGACCAGATTTTGCTGTAACAGGGCATCTAATGGTCTCTGCTGTTCGTTAGACTTGCCCCTGCAACCTTCAACTCAAAACAGTTTTGCCCAATAAGTTGTTGAAAGTGCGAGCTGATAACATGGCAGCGAGGGAAACAGGGCATCTGGGACCTGAGTGAACAGGGCAAGCAACAGAGTGTCTCCTTAACCAATGAGATTTTAAGGATTGGGAAATTAACAGAGGAAGGACTGAGAAGGAAGTGTAAATTAGAGTGTGTGAATTCATGTCAAATCAGGTACATAAAGAGAGGGAGAGAAAGATTGGATTAAGAGAGGGAAAAAAAAGACCGAAAGGAAAAGTTTCAAAAAATGTAAAATTTTAAATTTGACATTTTTAAAATCGCCAACAACAATTAATACCTGAAAGAATGAGACTCCGCACTTGTAAAAGTTCATTTTCAGTTGATTGGCAGTAATCAAAAATTATCATATCGTTAAAAGGGTACTTAGGCGTGAAATGACAAGACTTTACTTTCTGTGGCGAGATTAGTTCGTATTAATCGCGCAAATACAGCAACTTCATGACATTCGATGCATGTCATGGTGAGGCAAACAGCGAAATGCTGTTGAACAGAGGAGCGGTGCATCTCAGACAGCAACTTTTGGATATTGCCATTTAACCGTGCATCTCCTCCTCGCCTGAAGTTGCTATACCTTTTATGCATAAATAACGGCGAGCGTCATTAGGCTATTTTGGCACCAAAATTTGGCCCAATAACTACACAAGGACCAAGTACACTGATTACTCAACATGTTCAACCACTCCAGAGCCGCAGTCAACAAGCAAGCATAATGCTGAACTATATATCCAAAACAGTGTAGTGCAAGTAACCTTCATATTTAAGAACAATTTGCAGCCCATCAGTTATGTCATTACCCATTCATATACCAGACAGTGACTTTGAGCAATATTACAACTGAGGCTAGACTTCATTTGGGTTGAGAAATGCAAATCAGTTTTACGCTAAAGTGCACCTTATACTATCTAAGCAGCTGATCATTATTGTTGGATCACAGCCCCTCATCAGCCACAGAGAACTGAAGACGAACCAGCAACCAGGGCCGCCTCAGCACTTTTCTATGCTCCTAAGCACCTACAGAAACCAAGTACTGCCCAAAATCAATGCCTCATGATCCCTTGATCCACTCTCCCTGCCACAAATAACACTGAATCCTGCCACTGCCAACGTCAGTCAAATGTACAGAATTATTAAAGACCTTTATTTGTATGT
This sequence comes from Heptranchias perlo, assembly GCF_035084215.1. Taxonomy (NCBI): domain Eukaryota; kingdom Metazoa; phylum Chordata; class Chondrichthyes; order Hexanchiformes; family Hexanchidae; genus Heptranchias; species Heptranchias perlo. Next base: position 39,497,458 of record NC_090341.1, on the reverse strand, counting down.
ATCTGCAAATGTCATGCAGTTTGTGATATAGCATGCAACCTGTAACACAGTGGTGTTCAAACAAATGTGCTTCCCAAGCCCAAACAATCTGGCCCACAAAGCCCAGGGACTGCAATTCTATTTGTGCTTGTATTTCTTTCCCACCGGCTTTTCCTGTTTAAATTTTGTGGGTCAAGCAATTTGAAAAGGGCTGTTTTTAGTGCTCTTGCCTCATTGGTGCATAAATCCTAATTCAGTACACCAAAATCTATTAATATCCACAGTTTTAAGATATATGTAAATTAATGGGAACAGTAATCTAAATTTTATATCTGGTCTGCAAATCTCCATGGCAAGCAACTAAATGGTCCACAAAGACAGAAAGCTTGGAGACCGTGGCTGTCATGTGCCATTAGAAAACATGTAGAAAACCCAAGTCTTCACCTTGCCGCCTGGGCATGAAATTGACATTGCGGATCGGCCGCCTATTATGGAACCAGCCTGATTTTTATTTCCACTGATGGGTGGTTTCTACAAAGGCATATTAAATAGATTTTAGATTTTGCCAGCACTATCATATACTGTGTTTTCACATCATGAAGTAAAAGAAAGAAAAGAAAGACTTGCATTTACATAGTGCTTTTTACGAGCTCAGGACGCCCAAAAGCACTTTACAGCCAATTGAGTACTTTTGAAGTGTAGTCACTGTTGTAATGTAGGAAACGCGGCAGCCAATCTGCGCACAGCAAGCTCCCACAAACAGCAATGTGATAATGACCAGATAATCTGTTTCAATTGGCAATGTGAATGAAATGAAAGGTACTGGATATTGATAAACACAAAGTCCATGACTAAATATAACAAAGGTTATGGATTACACCATTGCGTTCACTTGGAACATCAGATAGCTAGAGTATTTTGTTAAATAAGAAATGGATTGCATTATTTATTTGCTGCTTTCAGATTTCCTGTGACCCATTCTTTTTGTTTCCTTACAGTTCCTGAAGTGGGTCCAGCTAACGTTAGTGGGGGAGGTGGAAGTCGATCTGAACTGGTAATAACTTGGGAGGTAAGCTCAATGTACCATCACTAAGTTATTTTTTGGAAGTAGAGCTATGCAAGAAAATGCACAACCATTGAAATATGAAATTAAATGAGAGTTCCAAAGCTACTGTACAGAATTGGTTCACAATAATATCCAAACTAAACAAATATACTGGACAATAATAACATTTAATTTCACCCAGTGATCTTAAACCCAGGTCCAAATTGTACACACAAGTATACAGAAAGACGAGCAATAAAAGACCACCAGGCCCATTGAGCCCAGACCATCCAGTTAATGGTGTAACTTGTCATACCATCCATCCATACCCTAGCAATGTTGTCTCCTTGGAAAAGCAATTAAAAGAGCAAAAACTGTGGTCAATTCAGGGCAATCTCTGGAAAATTCATCTCCAACTCCCTAAAGCAAGCTCAAGAAGACTGCAGTCGCCCATGACATCACAGTCTCAATTAACTAGCAATTTGCCTTCAGTATCTGGAAATCTTCTATTTTCTCAGGAACTTACCAAGTTCTCTTTTAAAGGACTGTAGTGACTTCATACTTACCACATATCTTGGCAGTTTGTTCCAGAGGTCAATGGCTCTATGTAAAAAGATACTTCCTGGCATCCGGCCTAACTCATTGCCTACAACTTTTATAGGCATGACTTCTTTTCCTAACATCTCTCTCCATTTCAAATAACCTATGCAACAGGACTGTATCTGATCCCTTCATCATTTAAAAAACATCAATCGTATCGGCTCGATACCTCTATTTCTGCAAAGTAAATTATCCTAATTTTTAGAACCTACCCTCATAACCAAGAGTTCTAAAATTTAGTAGCATCCTGGTCACTCTCCTCTTCACCCTCTTCAGAGCCTCAATATCCTCTATTGTGTGGGGATCAGAACTGGAAACAATAAAACTCAGTTAGGGCCAATTATGTTGAAAACAGAAAACCAACCACTTATCCCAGTGGAAATTCATTGAAGGAAGACAAGAACGAGGGAACAATAATTTCAGTCTCAACCACAGACCCTCTCCCAGAAGCACTGGAGGGAATTTTACTCCCACCACCCGCGCCCCCCCCCCTTCTACTTGGCAGAAACTGGTTGAGCGGATAGTTAAAATGCGCCATGCAATTTATCCCCTCCGGTCCAAGTGGATTGGAAGGAAGCAAATGTTACCCCACTACTCAAGAAGAGAGGGAGAGAGAAAACAGGGAACTACAGGCCAGTTAGCCTGACATTGGTCGGGAAAATGCTGGAATCCATTATTAAGGAAGTGGTAACAGGGCTCCTAGAACATCATGATATGATTAGGCAGAGTCAACATGGTTTTATGAAAGGGAAATCGTGATTGACAAATTTATTAGAGTTTTTTGAGAATGTAACTAGCAGGGTAGATAAAGGAGAACCAGTGGGTGTATTATATTTGGATTTTCAAAAGGCATTTGATAAGATGCCACATAAAAGGTTGTTACACAAGGTAAGGGCTGATGGGATTGGGGGTAATATATCAGCATGGATAGAGGATTGGTTAAAGGATAGAAAACAGAGAGTAGGGATAAACAGTTAATTCTCAGCTTGGCAGGCTGTAACTAGTGGGGTGCCGTAAGGATCAGTGCTTGGGCCTCAGCTATTTACAATCTATATTAATGACTTGGATGAAGGGATCAAGTGTAATGTATCCAAGTTTGTTGATGATACAAAGCTAGGTGGGAAAGTAAGCTCTGAGGAGGACACAAAGAGTCTGCAAAGGAATGTCGACAAGTTAAATGAGTGGGCAGGAAGGTGGCAGATGGAGTACAATGTGGGGAAATGTGAGGTCATTCACTTTGGTGGGAAGAATAGAAAAAGAGAATATTTTTTAAATGGTGAGAAACTATTAAATGTTGATGTTCAAAGAGACTTGGGTGTCCTGGTACAAGAAACACGAAAGTTATTATGCAGGTACAGCAAGCAATTAGGAAAGCAAATGGCATGTTGGCCTTTTTGCAAGGGGGTTGGAGTACAAGAGTAAGGAAGTCTTACTACTGTTGTACAGGGCATTAGTGAGACCTCACCTGGAGCACTGCGTACAGTTTTGGTATCCTTATCTAAGGAAGGATACATTTGCCTTAGAGGCGGTGCAACAAAAGTTCACTAGGTTAATTCCTGGGTTGAGAGGGTTGTCCTACGAGGAGAGATTGAGTACAATGGGCCTATACACTCTGGAGTTTAGAAGAATGAGAGGTGATCTCATTGAAACATATAAGAATCTGAGGGGGCTTGAACGGGTAGACGCTGAGAGATTGTTTCTCCTGGTTGGAGAGTCTAGAATTAGGGGGCACAAACGCAAGATACGGGGTCGGCCATTCAAGACTGAGATGAGGAGGAATTTCTTCACTCAGAGAGTTGTGAATCTTTGGAATTCTCTACCCCAGAGGGCTGTGGATGCTGAGTGATTGAATATATTCAAGGCTAAGATAGATAGATTTTTGGGCTCTAGGGGAAATCAGGGGATATGGGGATCAGGCAGGAAAGTGGAGTTGAGGTCGAAGATCAGCCATGATCTGATTGAATGACAGAGCAGGCTCGAGGGGCTGAATGGCCTATTCCTGATCCTATTTCTTATGTTCTTATGTCACATTGCTTTCCTGCAGGTCCCAACATTAACCCTCTCGTTAAAGTTTCTTTTAATTTTTTTCTGTTTCCTTGTGTGGGCCAGGATAAGCAGATGTGCTCTTCCAGGCCCCTCAAGGAAACCTCCTGCCTCCCATTCACTGAGCTTCCCTCCACCTCCGACTGTCTAATATCCTTCCCCCCCCCCACCCCGAACACTTACCTTAGTGCCAGGGACCGCTGGATCAGGTCCCCGGCGCACCCGAAATCCCAATCCTGCCTGCTGGCCACAGGTTCGGGCGGGAGTCTGATTCCGATCATGCGGATGAGGCCTGGCAATTGAAATCTCCAGAGCCTCACGCTGCAGTGGGCCAGATGGCTTCCCATCTGCCTTGGAACCCGGCCGCACCAATCCCGCTCATCCTTAAAATCGCCCCCACTGTTTTTAAAATAAATTGTTCAGGGTGGGTTTTGTACCTGAGATGATGGGTCTTGTGCTTTTCCTCTTGCGAAGCAGCCCACTGGAGACCTGCCATGTTGAGTCTCCTGAATTCAGACAGGTAGCCACCTTTATGACATCCTACTCCTCGATGCCAATTCCGGAATTTCACTGCAACTAAAATGTTCCTATTCAGCCAGAACTTGAGTGTATCTTTCACAGCACAGACCTAATGTAACAGCTCTTGAACAAGGTGCTTTTTCAATTTAAAGATGGGAAATGTCACCTCTCTGTAGTAAATATTTTGGGAGGAGCATTTCAGATTGAAAATCATCCCTAGGTCTGCACAGCAATGATCAAAAGAAAGACTAACCCATACTTGCTTCGATTGTGTTTTATCCTTAGTACAGTGCAAGGAAACTGCACACAACACAAACCTGAATGTTGGATTTGCTTCATTAACCGGGTGCAGTGTGCACAGCAAGAAAATATGACCCTTATACATTAGGGTTAGGGTTAGTGTGCCTGAAGCTACGAAGCAGAAAGTTGGGTGCAGAATATGTAATGAATTGATCCTAAACTGTAAATGCAAATGATCTCTTTCCTAATTATTTAAAATGCGATCTGGATTATAACCAGTTATAATGATTCCAGTTTCAAATTACGTACAGTTAAATATTAAGAGGTATCTTACTCAAAATTGAAGTGCAACATACCTTGGCATAATGCTTCAGTGATTATAATGATGTCCAAGGTGCAGACAGGACACTTAACCTTTAAACCCTGGTTTGAGCCTGTATATTCTGTGCGGATTTTCTCATCTCTGCAGATATGCAAATGTGGAAATAGCATATTGTGTGGCTTAAACCATGACTATTTAAATACAGGATTATTAAACTTGTCTCAGATCACTGCAAGTTCCAAAGGACACAGGTAATGTAATGGGAATTTGATATCATTCCATCTCCATCGAATGTATGTGCATCAATTCTGGTAAACATTAAATTGCACTGTCGAAAAAATGCATTTGCTTTCAGACCCTTATCAGGGTTAATGCTTCTCTGCGCTCTTCAAAGTCTCAGTATGTTTTCTATTGCTCTCATCATTTACATAAACTTTAAAAATATATATACTTTCACTCCTTTCCCTTTTTTTAGTTCTCCAAAGCTATATAGCATCTGTGGCCATTAAAGCAAAACACTGGTGATTAAGAAAGCCATAAAGAACTTGCATTTATGGAATGGCTTTCTTGTCACCAGGACATTCCAAACTGCTTCACAGCCAATGAATGACTTCTGAAATGTAGTCACTATTGTTGTGTAGGCAAAAGCAATTGCCAGTTTGGGCAAAGCAAGGTCCCATAAACAACAAATCAGATAAATGCTCAATTAATCTGTTTGGTGGTGTTGGTTGAGAGAGGAATGTTGGCTGTGACACCAGGAGAGCTCCCCTGCTCATCTTCGAAAAAGAAAAGTGGGACCTTCTTTACCCATCTGAACAAGCAAACGACGCGGTTTTACATTTTACCTGAAATAAGAACACCTCTGACATTGCAATATTCCCTCAATATAAGAACATATGAAATAGGAGCAGGAGTAGGCCATACGGCCCCTCGAGCCTGCTCCGCCATTCACTCAGATCATGGATGATCTTCAATCTCAACTCCACTTTCCTGCCCAATCCCCATATCCCTTGGTTCCCTGAGAGTCCAAAAATCTATCTATCTCAGCATTGAATATACTCAATGCCTGAGCATCCACAGCCCTCTGGGGCAGATAATTCCAAAGATTCACAACCCTCTGAGTGAAGAAATTCCTCCTCAAATCAGCCTTAAGTGGCTGACCACTTATCCTGCAACAATGGCCCCTAGTTCTAGACTCTCCAACCAGGGGAAACAACCTCCCAGAATCTACCCTGTCAAGCCCGCTTAAAATATTATATGTTTCAATGAGATCACCTCTCATTCTTCTAAATTCCAGAGAGTATAAGCACATTCTACTCAATCCTTCCTCATAGGACAACACTCACATCCCAGGAATTAATGTAGTGAACCTTTATTGCACCGCCTCTAAGGCAAGTATATCCTTCCTTAGGTAAGGGCCCCGATATTAGCAGGAAGGCGGGATGGCAGGGGGGGTGGGGGACGGGGGGGGAACGGGGGCGATTGGGTGCGTGGCAAACCCGCATGAACCAAACTTACCGTTTCCAACGTAATCGCAAATTGATTGATCGTGATTAACGTCCTCTCCGGGTTTTGCGCCTGGCAGCTAGCCTGATTGACAGGCTGACTGCCGCCAGAAGCTGCAGCGCGGAGGGGGGGGCAAGAAAGAGCGAGAGCCAGACATCATGTGGCGTTGGAACGGAAAACCAGGGGTGTAGAGGGGAAAACCGGGGCGGAGTGGGGGGGAGAGCGGAAGATCGGGGGGACATCGGGAGGTTGAAGAGGGGGACATCGGAGCAGGTTTCAAAGGTAGGTGCATTTAGTGTTTTCACTTCCTTGCATGGTTTATTATTTTATTTATTTAGTTTCTTGTTCCCTGATCCGACCCTGGTTTCACCAGGCGTGAATCAGAAACGGTGGGCAAGCCGCCCAGATGAGTTAAAAATCTTTCTAACTACTTCACCTGTCACAGGTAAAGTGCCATAAGTACCTCAATGAGGTAGATTTGGCTCTTTAACTGTCGTGCGGGACTTCCGTTATCGGGTTGCCCGCGTGGGCACAGGTGGGTCCTTGGGAAACTCAGAAGTCGGCGAGTTGGAGCCGGCTTCCAAACCGGAACAGGATTTCCGCGATTTTCGGAGCCCCCCGCCCCCAACACACCCGCATTTGCCTCCTAAAATTGCCCCCAAGAAAACCAAAACTGTACGCAGTACTCCAGGTGAGTTCTCACCAAAGCTCTGTCCAATTGTAGTAAGATTTCCTTACTCTTGTACTCCAACCCCCTTGCAATAAAGGCCAACATGCCATTTGCTTTCCTAATTGCTTGCTGTAACTGCATACTAACTTTTTGTATTTCTTGTACCAGAACACCCAAGTCTCTCTCAACACCAACATTTAATAGTTTCTCACCATTTAAAAAATATTCTCTTTTTCTATTCTTCCTACCAAAGTGAATGACCTCACATTTCCCCACATTATACTCCATCTGCCACCTTCTTGCCCACTCACTTAACCTGTCTATATCCCTTTGCAGACTCTTTGTGTCCTCACAGCTTAATTTCCCACCTAGCTTTGTATCGTCAGCAAACCTGGATACATTATACTTGGTCCCTTCATCCAAGTCATTAATATAGATTGTAAATAGCTGAGGCCCAAGCACCGATCCTTGCGGCACCCCACTAGTTACAGTCTGCCAATCTGAGAGTGACCCGTTTATCCCTACTCTCTGTTTTCTGTCCGTTAACCAATCCCCTATCCACGCTAATATATTAACACCAACCCCATGAGCCCTTATCTTGCATAACAATCTTTTATGTGGTACCTTATCAAATGCCTTTTTGAAAATCCAAATATAATACACCCACTGGTTTCCCTTTATCTACCCTGCTAGTTACATTCTCAAAAAACTCTAATACATTTGTCGAAAACGATTTCCCTTTCATAAGAGCATGTTAACTCTGGCCACTCATATTATGATGTTTGAAGTGCCCTGTTACCACTTCTTTAATAATGGATTCCAGCATTTTTCCAATGACTGATGTCAGGCGAACTGGCCTGTAGTTCCTAGTTTTCTCTCTCCCTCCTTTCTTGAATAGCGGGATTACATTTACTAACTTCCAATCCGCTGGGATCGTTCTAGAATTTCGGGAATTTTGGAAGATCATTACCAATGCATCCACTATCTCTGCAGCCACCTCTTTTAGAACCCTCGGATGTAGGCCATCAGGTTCAGGGGATTTATAGGCTTTTAGTCCCATTATTTCCTCAAGTACTTCTTCTCTACCGATAATTACTTTGAGTTCCTCACACTCATTAGCACATTGGTTCCCCACTATTTCTGGTATGCTTTTTTTGTCTTCTACTGTGAAGACAGTTGCAAAATATTTGTTTTACACATTTGCCATTCCCTGATTCTCCATTATAATTTCTCCTGTCTCAGCTTTTAAGGGACCAACGTTTACTTATGCTACTCTCTTCCTTTTTACTTATTTGTAGAAGATCTTACAATCCATTTTTATATTTCTTGCTTGTTTACTTTCATATTCTATTTTCTCCCTTTTATCTATTTTTTGATCATCCTTTGCTCGTTTCTAAAACTCTCTCAATTCTCAGGCTTACTACTCTTCTGGGCAATATTGTAAGCCTCTTCTTTTAATCTAATACTATCCTTAACTTCTTTAGTTAGCCACAGGTGAATCACTTTTCCCGTGGAGTTTTTATTTCTCAATGGAATATATATTTGTTGAGAATATTGAAATATTTCTTTAAATGTTTGACATTGCTTTTCAACTGTCATCCCCTTTAATTTAATTTCCCAATTTATCTTAGCCAACTCACCCCTCATACCTATGTAATTGGCTTTATTTAAGTTTAAGAATCTAGTTTTGGACTTAAGTACGTCACTCTCAAACTCAATGTGAAATTCTATCATATTATGATCACTATTCCTCAGATGATCCTTTACTGTGAGATTACTAATTAACCCTGTCTCATTACACAATACAAGATCTAAAGTAGCCTGTTACCTGGTTGGTTCCATGATGTATTGCTCTAGGAAACTGTCTCGAATGCATTCCAAGAATTTGTGCTCAAGACTACTTTTGCCAATTTGATTTGCTCAGTCTATATGAAGACTAAAGTCCCCCATGATACTGCATTACCTTTGTTACAAGCTCCTATTATTTCATGATTAATACTCTGTCCAACGGTATTGCTATGATTAGGGGGCCTATAAACTACTCCCACCAGTGTTTTTTGCCCCTTGTTATTTCTTATTTCCGCGCATACTGATTCTACTTCCTGATCTTCTGAGCCAAGATACTTTCTCACCACTGTCTTTATGTCATCCTTTATTATCAGGGCTACACCTCCCCCTTTTCCATTTTGCCTGTCTTTTCTATATGTCATGTACCCTTGAATATTTAGTTTCCAATCTTGGTCACTTTGCAACCATGTCTCTGTAATGGCTATTAGATCAAACCCATTTATCTCTATTTGTGCAACTAATTTATCTATCTTGTTATGAATGCTCCGTGCATTCAGATAAAGATTTTGACTTTTTACCATTTTTTTTCCTGCTTTGACCTTACATGTTGCTGCTCTATTATCGGTAAACTTCTGTCCCTTCCTGCCACACTCTGCTTATCTTTACCCAAATCACTACACTGCGCTGTTGCCTTGACTTTTCTCATTGATTTCTAAATTTTCCCTCACCTGACCACTCCCCTCTCCTTTTTAGTTTGAAGCCCTATCTACAGCCCTAGTTATTCGATTCGCCAGGACAATGGTCCCAGCCCGGTTTAAGTGGAGCCCATCCCAATTGAACAGCTCTCTCTTTCCCCAGTACTGGTGCCAGTGCCCCATGAATCGAAACCCCTGTCTCCCACACCAGTCTTTGAGCCATGCATTTAACTCTCTGATCTGTTCGCCCCATCCAATTTGCAAGTGGCTCAGGTAGTAATAATTATTAATTTGCCTATTATTAATACTGCACTCTTGGAGTGGGGCTTGAACCCACAACCTCTGACTCAGCAGTGAGAGTGCTGACACTGAGATGTATGAGTATCCAACCGTGATTTTTTCTTCTGATTCTCCTTCCATCTCTGTTGAGACGAACCTTTCCCCAATTGGTGCCTTTGGCTGTAGCGTAGATGAGATTGCTAACTAAGCTTCAGAGCATTGCACAGAGTGTTGGATCTGCTGCATAGTGTACCAGCCGAGTCGGTTTTATTTCAGGATCGTGAGTTAATCAATACAATAAAATTTGAATAATGTAAAGTCACCAGGAGAATGATTACAAAAGCTGATTCAGAAAGTGCTATTATTTTGTGGCGAAATGCCCTCAAATTGTGATGCTGCAATTTAAGTATTTGCCACAGTAATAACTTGTTTGATCTTATGATGTGGATGAATCTGCTTCTGAAACAGAAGCAACATTAAGGGTAGATTTAGTTCTGAAGCCATTCAGCTTAATTATGAGAAAACTGCTGCTATACAGTTTCCATTATGATTACAAAACATGGATATTAGAATGAAGAGACAATGGGGTAGATTTTGACTTTGTGCGAAAGTGTAAAACAGGTGATAGCAAATCGGCAGCCCATTTTACATCACTCCCAATTTTCATTTCCATTGACTTCAATGGAGCTGCCGATTCGCTATCACTCATTCGACACTATCGCACAAAGTCAAAATCTACCCCAAATGATAGGAATGACACAGGACATTTATAGTACATTCAGTCCAGCAGGGAAAATTTAAACATGGGGCAGGCTGTGCATCTTAAAGTTGAATAAAAATTTATTTTGATTCTTCATTCTGACCTGACCACTGTGGGGAATATTTTTAAAGCTATTTTTCACTCTCACATGATGTTTTGGCTGAAACTGGTAAATAAAGGTAACCTGGGGATTTTCAAAGCTTTTGAAAGCAGTCTAATGCCTTGCTCTTGTATTGATCTGCCTACTGGTTCCAAAATGAACCAAGATCTTTGCGGAGCTCCATACCATAAGTTTGAAAATACAAAGCCTCCTGTTGGGAGGAAATGAGGAATTCTATGCCTCTGGAAGATTTGGGACGCAGGTCAGATAACTGAATATTCGATAGTTGTTGATTTGTGCATTTGGTCACCTCACCCCAATTTCTTTCAGTTTGTCCAATTCTCTTTGAAGCATCTTGGGATGTTTCATTATTGTGAAGGTGCAATACAAATGTAGATTGTTGCTGTTTCTTTTTGATAATTTTTTGTGTTTGTTTTCACTCATAGCCTGTGCCCGAAGAGTTACAAAATGGTGAGGGCTTTGGATACGTTGTTGCTTTTCGACCCCTTGGAACAACAAGTTGGATGAAGGCAGCAGTAACTTCAGCAGATGCATCAAGATATGTGTTTAGAAATGAAAGTGTGCCTCCCTTTTCTCCCTATGAAATAAAAGTCGGAGTCTACAATAACCAAGGCGAAGGCCCTTACAGCCCAGTAATCACTGTATATTCAGCTGAGGAGGGTAAGTAAAGATACATTTAGTCAGTTATCTGATTAAATCACTTATCATCCTCTTAGTTTTCAGCCCTCCTGCCATGCCATAATATGCAGTCCATCATTCCCACACCAAAAACATAGGCAGGTGACTTGCTGCCAGGTCTCTTCCGGTATCACTATATAACCGGCCACTTGTGAGAGTGGCCAGGTTGTATGGCTCCTGGATTTACCAGTCACTGAGGAGAATCTGACTATAACCACCAGTTGAGATCAGAATCTATAAAAATAAAAAGCAAAATATCGCAAATCTGAAACAAAAACTGAAACACCTGGGAACAGCATGCATGGAGAAAACAGACAGTCGACATTTTGAGCTCGATAAATTTTTGGACTCTAAGGGCATCAAGAGATATGGGGATCAGGCGGGAAAGTGGAGTTGAGGTTGAAGATCAGCCATGATCTTATTGAATGGCGGAGCAGGCTCGAGGGGCCGTATGGCCTACTCCCGTTCGTATTCCTTATGTTCTTATGTTTTATCCTTCTTCAGTACTCAGAACTCCAAAGAAGGGCAAGAGCCCGAAAGGACAATTGTTCTCTCCACAGATGCTGACTGATCTACTGTGTGTTTCAGGCTTCTTTTGTTTTTTTTTGTTTCAGATCAGAAACTGTCTGAAGAATCACAAACACAAATCTGGCTACTGCAATTCAGTTGCCCAATGTAATGGTACTCTAATATGCTGTGCCAATTTGGCCTAGCCAACATTTCGTTTATAGATATATTTTAAATAAATACAAACTTTTTTCTGGGAAGAAAGAACAACCAGAACAGCTATGCATCACTTTTGTTGGAATAATATTGTGCATGAGTGATTCAATGATATTTTTGCAAAGCAATGACAAGTTTTGACAGTAATTGAATTTCATGTCAAATTGGACAAGCAAACAAGGAAGGCTATCAAAATAAGGCTATCAACAAAAAAATTAATTTTGATATCCAATATTTAGAATTGGTAAAGAAAAACTCAGGCTGATTTGCAGCATACAGCAATTATGTCGTTAAATCCATAAATGTTGATGGATGCATAGTGGGTCATCTTTGTCTAACTGCTTTGACCTGAGATTGAGGCAAGTGAAATTTGAGTTAAGCTGCTACTTATCAAAATTACATTTAGTTTAGCATGTAAATTAATTGAAAAATGGGCTTAAATATGAAGCTGACGCTATAGTTAATCTCAAAGCTGGTATTCATTCTGTCAACGTTAAATTTTTTTCAAACTTTAAAAGTAGAAGGATATGTTTAAATTCTACACAAACAGTACAAGAGCAGTGAGAGGAGTAGGGGCATCAGCTGTTAATATGATGTCAGAATTGTAACAATTATCCAGTCAATGGACTCATGTCTGTGATCATATCCAAAGCATTGATTTGATGAGGAATTTTGATATATAGTAGGAAAATGGCTAGGGCACAGAATAAATAAATACCTATTCCTTCAAGTTAGTTCAGCTGAAGCAAGTCTGGGATTCACACAAATCAAGCAACAATATACAATAACTTATCTTTAATTTTGCGATTTGTCTTTCATTGCAACTGCTTATTCTTAATTACATGGGGCAGCGCATATCCAAGTATATTACTCCTTTTTGATGTCATGACTCTAAAATGAAAGGGGTCTTGAAGAAACATATACTCACTTGTTAGGAACTTCAGAATGGAATTCTGTCGTTCAGTCAGCAATAATAGCCTCGTGCAGCCAAAGAAGATCCAAGTGTTTTACCATCATTTTTTTTCTGGCACTATGGGCAAGGCACTATCCATCTTCCAGTAGAAAGTTAGCTCTAACTGTATTGGAGACCTGCCTCATATTGAAATATCTGTTTATATTTAAATAATTGGGGTGAAATTGTTCTTCGGCAGGAGCGCAAAATGGGTGATAGCGATTCAACAGCGTGTTTTACACCGTGCCCAATCATGCAGGGTGTAAGGCAGACGGTTGATTCATTATTGCAGTTTAGTGCTGCCGCTGAAGTTCAATTTCACCACTACAATGTCCATGCAGATGTCACCAATTATGAATTGCAGGTAAAAACTGTCAGTCAGAGATATAAAGTATAACTGTATGCACCTAAAGCCAGATTCAGGCCTACGGAAGACTGACAATGTTCAATTAATCTCATTGTATAGCTTCTGCAGAGGGGATTGCAAGGTGATTTGATTCAGGTGTTTAGAATTATGAAGGGTAAATAGAAACAAACTGTTCCCAGCGGTCCAGAGGTCTAGAACAAAGGAACATAGAGATAAGATTAAATGTAAGTTATTTAGGACTGGAGTTTGTGATTGAAGCAGAGATCATGTCAACATTTAAAAATCGGTTCGATAGGTGGTTGAAGGGAAGGGGAATAACGGGATATAGGAACATGACATTAGGTTGTGTGGAGGATAAAGACCAACATGGACTAATTGGGCCACATGGCCTATTTTTGTGTTGTGATTTTTATGCAGGGATTTGACAGCACTCTGCACACACTGGGGTAGATCTTGACTTTGTGCGATAATATAAGATGGTGATAGTGAGTCGGCAGCCTGTTTTACATCTCTTCCGATTAATCGGGAGAGATGTAAAATGGGCTGCTGACTCATTATCATTTGTTTTACACTAACGCACAAAGTCTACAAGATCTCACCCACTCTGCTCTGACAGCCTGTAAATGTAAACTATATCACATACCATGAAAAATGTAAGGAATCTTACAACACCAGGTTATAGTCCAACTGTTTTATTTGAAAATCACAAGCTTTCGGAGGCTTTCTCCTTCGTCAGGTGAGTGTGGGATTCGGATTGCATGGAAGGTTACCGCATTTATAGTCAGAGAACAATACCTGGTGCTTACAGATAATCTTTCCAACTGCCCGTTGTCAAGGCAATCAAAGTGTTCAGACAGAGAGATGTTACCTACAGGACCACCGAACACACAAACGGCCAGAACAAAAGACAGAGAGAGAGAGAGAAACATCCGAAAGGAAGAGAAAGACAGAGAATGACCCGTTTTATTAAAAACAGATAACTTTTTTTCGCTGGTGGGGTTACGTGTAGCGTGACATGAACCCAAGATCCCAGTTGAGGCCGTCCTCATGGGTACGGAACTTGGCTATCAATTTCTGCTCGACGATTTTGCGTTGTCGTGTGTCTCGAAGGCCGCCTTGGAGAACGCTTACCCGAAGATTGGTGGCTGAATGTCCTTGACTGATGAAGTGTTCCCCGACTGGGAGGGAACCCTCCTGTCTGGCGATTGTTGCACGGTGTCCGTTCATCCGTTGTCGCAGTGTCTGCATGGTCTCGCCGATGTACCATGCTCCGGGGCATCCTTTCCTGCAACGTATGAGGTGAACAACGTTGGCCGAGTCACAGGAGTATGAACTATGTACCTGGTGGGTGGTGTCCTCTCGTGTGATGGTGGTATCTGTGTCGATGATCTGGCATGTCTTGCAGAGGTTGCCGTGGCAGGGTTGTGTGGTGTTGTGAACGCTGTTCTCCTGAAAGCTGGGTGATTTTCTGCGAACGATTGTCTGTTTGAGGTTGGGTGGCTGTTTGAAGGCGAGTAGTGGAGGTGTGGGGATACATACCATGAAAGGTTGATTACGTGTGTGGCTTGAATAAGGAATGTTACTGTATATCAGGTGATACACTGAGAAAGAACAATTGATGTTCCCACCATCATGCTGTGGGAAAATAAAATGATCTTATTTATGTGAAATAATTAGTCAGAATTTAATTCATCTTGTTGCACTAGATTTTTGAAAATGTTAAATTACATTCCCATCAGACCTATTTGGTATTTTCTTCATTTGCTAGAAGGGACCAGATGCAAGGCTGACTAAATTGTAAGAAACAAAGAACAAAGATTCCACTCTTTAATGCTTTTGTGAATAATTGACAATTAATATTGATGTTATACCACAATATGAGCTGCAGAAATAGCTTTGTGCAGCCATACAAAACCTCGATGTTTTATCATCACTCTCTTTAGTGATGGTGTGGGCAGGCCAGAGACATGAAAACAATACCAATTTTGTCCTACTGACAGCTGCTGCTGTTCCATTACCAATAAGGAAGGGCTTTGGAGCCATCACTGTGAGGAAGGCCATATTGCCAGTGGTGCAGTGAAGGCTCTGCTACTGACTTAATTTTCTGGGAAAAACTCAAAACATTAAAAGATCAGGAAACTTGCATTAGTCTTTGAGGACATTTCTGCCTTTTCAACCAGATGAATAGAACTTTATGAAATGTATATTACTGAGGGAAGGATGCTAGGTAACTCTTAACATTTAGCATGTGTAAGCACAGTGAAAGTTAATGTACATTTACACTTAAGTATTTAAATGTCAACTCTGCTGACAGGAGCCAGTTGCTAAATAAAATGTAAAAAATTCTATTTGAGGCAATAAGTTGTGATTAGGGTCACAAAAGTCCTAGTGCAAATAGCAATTATACAATTGCCCATACAGCTTCTCGAGAAAATACACAAATGATTTGTAGTACATCTGCGGGGACCAAAATTTGAATCCAGCTCCATAGGAATCAATGTAAGATTCATCACTGGGGTAACCATTAATAGTCAGATATAAAATGAAGTCTGGTTCCTCATCTTTTCTTGATATGATTTCAAATTGAAAACAGCCCTTAGTTTGATCATCTCAGCTCAGCAGGATTGTGATTCAGTATGTAAATTCAGCACTAGGTGGTTTCCTTTGGTTGAGTTTGAGACCAAAATTCCATGAGAGTGGCTTTAATGTAAAGCTTTTTTTTTCTTGATCTCTAACCAGTGTTAAGCAGGAATTCATAGTTTGGTCAAACTCCAAAAATTCTTTATCCACTTAACAGTTGGCTCTGACAACCGCAAAAATGAGAATTGTTCATTTATAATGAATTTGTTACTTCTGATCCCCTTTCATGTGTTGGAAATGCTAAACAGAGTTACACTTAAAATGCTGGATGGAAAGCTGATAGCATTTAAATCCTTGTATTGAAATTTTCATTTCTATATGAGCACAAGTCTAGTTTGGATTGCTGGAATTATTCTTTTTAACGTTTTGACAACATTTGTAGCATGACCAAAATAAAGTTTACATGGAGCATTTATTAACATTTGATGCCACATGTAGGGACAAAAACATGTTAAAACATCTATGCTGATAACTTTTCTTTTCTGTCAGAAACCATTAACAATACATTTTAAATGATATGGTGCAGAAGTGCTGCTGTTGATTGTGAGGGAGATTAGGAGAATGAAAATTTGCACATAGCAAATCTATATGCAGAATTTGAAAAATTTAGTGATATTAATTTCAGGAATATCAACTGATGGATACACTTAGAAAGACAAAGATTACTTTTAAAGTAAAAGTTGTTTTTAAATTTAGAATGCAGTAAATGTATTTGTTTTAAGTTACCCCTTTTGTTAACGTTAATGAAGCCCATCAGTTTCTAAAATTTTCAGTGATGATTGTCAATTAATGAATGTCTCCTGGGTCAACAGGTTATCATCCCAAATTTATACCATATGCTAGCATCAGAATTACTTCTCTGTTATCCATCATGAAGCTAAATAGTCATATTATCACCCTCATTCATTAGTGAAAGAAGTAAAAGACAGCCCTGTGAAGTGAATACTAAGTCCCTCTTCAGGGAATTTTCCAAAAAAGCAGTAAGTCTTATCTGGAGGGAGATGACAGGAAACTCATATGGCATGTTGGGAAGTATTAAAGTTCTATTGCGCTTTTAGTAATCTCCATTAAAATATTTTTTTTCTATCTATGTTTTTTAAATCTCCATGCACATCATATAAATAGAATGCACATTTTGGAACTGCAGAATTCGCACTATTCCATCCATAAGGAAGAGCTGCACAATCACTCATAATGTCACTCATAAGTTATCAGGTTTTCTCAATCATAGAGGAAATTGTGTGTGTTCTACCTTGTTCACTCTCTACTAACCAGCTAAGCGCTGACAGGGAATTGTTTATATCCACTGTAAAAGTATCCTAGCCTTTACCTGATTATGGAACTGAATCATAGTTGTCCAAGTGGATAGATGGCTGCACAAGAGAAAGAATAAAATGCTGATGATCTTGATTGAGATTTACAACCTATTGATGTTGAAAGGCAGATGGAACTGCAGGTTTTAAGGTGCCTTATTTCTTTTTTTTGCAAAGCCGCACTGATATTTCTGGCTTCCATGCTGTTACAAGAAATTGGTCAAATCGATGATTTTTATCTAATTAACAGTATGGTGCATTTGGAGATTAATTCAAAATACTTAAGTTGCAAAATGCTCATAGTTATTGGGGCAGCTGCAAAAATCAGATTTTACATCTAACTGGTGTGAGTCCTTCTCAGGTCTTAAAATGTCACTATTTCGAAGTATTAGCGTTTTCCCATAATCTGTAGAAAAAGAATTACTGATCTCACCATTTCCTTTGCACCATCATTGAGCTGCATCACAGACCCACAGTGTAAGCAACTTAAGTGCAATTTTGCTAAATTAAATTGCACTTAATGTAACTAAGTGTTGTAATCTAGATCATCAGATGGCATCACCATGACTTGCAATAGGGTATATGCCATGATTCATAGAAATATGGAATTGTACTCTATAAGAAAGTACAAGCCAGCACAATGCCCCTTTATAATGATTCCTGAATGCTTGTTAAACAAAGATGCCTTTAATGGTTGTCATTCATTCTTGTCATCTTTGTTACTAATTAAGAGGAGTTGTATTGTTAATTCTTTGTTGCTAAGCAAGTGACCTCATAATCCAATTTTGATCAGCTTTTGACTGTTACAATATCCTAACAGAGCAAAAAGTAGTGTAAAATCTAGGACAGCATCTTTTGAAAATTACTTAAATCACACCCAACTTTTTCTTATTATTATTGGTATAATGCTTTGCTGCTGTTGATTGGCGTAATTGAATTATAAGGGCAGCTATATTTTGCAGCCATTATAATGCACTGGTGATTTTCAGTGCTGTGGTCCTAAAGACACAGTAGAAAGGTGTGCTAAAGGTCACTATTAGCATAAATGAGACAACAAATAGTTGTGCATCACTTTCACTTTTCCTATAGCTGCCAGATTATAGCCCATGACCTGTGATTTCTGCTTATACATGCACCATCTCACAATTTTCCTGTCCATTTAAATTAAATTGGGGGAGGTGTCAAATCACAGGTTGATGAGCTCACAGTGGAAAAACCACAGTCCACATGTTTAACTTGTTTCTTCAAACTTTCATTGAAAATCCAGGCTGCATTTTATAAAATTAGTCAATCATTACCAGTTGAAAAGAAATGCCGGCCCCATTAGTTCTCCTCGGCTGGTTGAAAACTGTGATTGCATACTCCACCAATACTGTAGGCATGGCAGTTTATTTGCACTGTTTTAGTTGATGTTCAGAAAGACTGCAGATATTCGAACTGTCAGAACAACCAAGGTTGTTTCCATATTACTGGTGATTAAGGCTGGGAATTCATTATATTTGTTGGTGCATACTGACTGACAGCATTTGGAAACAGCTACAATAACACTGCCCACTTGCAGCACCGCAGGCCTGTGTACATATGAACTCAAGTGCATAGATCCTGTTGTTTGTTGTCCCCCAACTATCAGTGAGATCTTTACTGGTTAAAAAAAAACTAATGAGTCAGTCACCCATTTCCAATCAACGTTATTTCAAGGTACAAATTTATATTTCAGAGTTCATTCAGTACAGTTGGAGGAAACTATGTAAAGTAAATAATGCCATCAAAGGCAGCATGACTACCCTTGATAGAGGCTTTTACTTGATGCATCCGACTTCTGGGTTCTGCCAGTGGCAAATGTAAACAGTGACCATCTGCAGCATGTAGGGTCACATCCACTATTTTGTGTTTGGCCATAGACAGGCTGAGCTTGCAACCCATTTGTATAGGCTTACACTGTGTTTTTATGCAATACCTCACCCAAATGGCCATTAGTGTGAGAGCTTAGACAGTGAACACCAGCAGATTGCTCAATTATAGGGCGTATCACAACCAAGCCTGATCCTATCCTCACCTGACGTCCACGCACGTACACTTCGAGCAAGGGTTGCTGGATAGTGACCAGGGCCACGAACCCTGGCCAATCATCTCCTCTCTTATTCAGGATGCTTAGGATAATGAGAGCACCTTTACCACTGCCGTGCCACAAACAGTGAACTCCTCACAGAATGAGGATCGAAACCTGGACCTTCCTGGTCTGTAAGGTTTTGCACTCACTTTCTTAACCAGCTGAACTATTAGAGAAGCCCCAAAAATACTTTTAGAGTAAGTAGAAGACAGCCTTGAAATTGTTGTAAGTTAGGAATCAAAGCCACTCTATATTTAAAGCAATGCAGGACTCAGAGATGACTTCGCACCAACACTGCTCACTCAGACAGGATTAGAATCTATTTTTGATGCTGCCAACCTCAACAGTGGCATCAAAAGATTCAATACAAAGACAGTATGTATGGCTTAGTTAATTTAAAATAAAATTGCTGGACTATAACTTGGTGTTGTAAAATTGTTTACAATTAGTTAAAGAAGGCAGCTGAAGCATAAGTATGCCACCATACTTGGAGTGAGAACTTTAGAGAGTTTTAAAGTGTGGTCTTTCTTATGAAACATTCTCCCCTGAATGCTCACTGTAGACTTGTATTTCTAGGGCCAGGCAAGCTCTTTTATTTGCCAACAGGAAATTCTTGATTGCAAGCAAGAAATTCCTAACGGCACCACCACTTCAGATTTCTGAACCCAGAGCCTACCGTCAAGTTTGTTGTGCAGGTCAATGCAATGAGTTTTTAATGACTTACATTATTGCTAATGTCACATTAATGGATTGAATGTTGTCTCCTCACATAAAACTGTAGCCTGGTGCTACGAGTAAGGTAGTCTGTCTGTGGATCTTATTATACCCTAAATACACAGGGTCAGCACCAATCTGTTCTTCTCCTCCTTATTTTTGGCTACCTGCTATATGTCTTCCAAATTATGTCAGGTTCTCAGAGGTACTGTTAGCAGATTTCTCCCATTACTGTCGCAACTATGGGTTGTTAATCCTTCAACAATAAGTTCTGCTTGCTTCTACCCTGAGTGGTTATAAAAATAGCAAACTTTTAATCAGATTGACATAGGAACATAGGAACAGGAGGAGGCCATTCAGCTCCTTGTGCCTGCTCTGCCATTTGATAAGATCATGACTGATCTTTGCACCAACACTGCTCACTCAGACAGGATTAGAATCTATTTTTGATGCTGCCAACCTCAACAGTGGCATCAAAAGATTCAATTCAAAGACAGTATGTATCCATATAGCTCCATATACCTGCCTTTGGCCCATATCCCTTAATACATTTGGTTGCCAAAAAGCTATCTATCTCAGATTTAAATTTAGCAATTGAGCTAGTATCAATTGCCGTTTGCGGAAGAGAGTTCCAAACTTCTACCACCTTTTGTGTGTAGAAATGTTTTCTAATCTCATTCCTGAAAGGTCTGGCTCTAATTTTTAGACTGTGCCCCCTACTCCTAGAATCCCCAACCAGCGGAAATAGTTTCTCTCTATCCACCCTATTTGTTCCCCTTAATATCTTATAAACTTTGATCAGATCACCCCTTAACCTTCTAAACTCCAGAGAAAACAACCCCAATTTGTGTAATCTCTCCTCGTAACTTAACCTTTGAAGTCTGGGTATCATTCTAGTAAACCTACGCTGCACTCCCTCCAAGGCCAATATGTCCTTCCGAAGGTGCAGTGCCCAGAACTGCTCACCAGGGTTTTGTATAGCTGCAGCATAACTTCTGTCCCCTTGTACTCTAGTCCTCGAGATATAAAGGCCAGCATTCCATTAGCCTTATTGATTATTTTCTGCACTTGTTCATGACACTTCAATGATCTATGAACCTGAACCCCTAAGTCCCTTTGGACATCCACTGTTTTTAACTTTTTACCATTTAGAAAGTACCCTGTTCTATCCTTTTTTGATCCAAAGTGGATGGCCTCACATTTGTCTACATTGAATTCCATTTGCCACAGTTTTGCCCATTCACCTAATCTATCAATATCGGTTTGTAATTTTATGTTTTCATCTACACTGCTTACAATGCTACCAATCTTTGTGTCATCGGCAAACTTAGATATGAGACTTTCTATGCCTTCATCCAAGTCGTTAATAAATATTGTGAATAATTGAGGCCCCAAGACAGATCCCTGCGGGACTCCACTAGTCACATCCTGCCAATGTGAGTACTTACCCATTATCCCTACTCTCTGTCGCCTTTCACTCACTCAACTTCCGAACCAATTCCGTACTTTTCCCTCGATTCCACGGGCTTCTATCTTAGCTAACAGTCTCTTATGTGGGACCTTATCAAATGCCTTCTGGAAGTCCATATAAATAACATCCATTGACATTCCCCCGTCCACTACTTTAGTCACCTCTTCAAAAAATTCAATCAGGTTTGTCAGGCACAGCCTACCTTTCACAAATCCATGCTGGCTCTCTCTGATTAACTGAAAATTCTCGAGGTGTTCAGTCACCCTATCCTTAATTATAGACTCCAGCATTTTCCCCACAACAGATGTTAGGCTAACTGATCTACAATTCCCCATTTCCCTCTCCTTTCTTAAAAACCGGAGTGACATGTGCAACTTTCCAATCTAGAGGGACAGTTCTTGAATCTGGAGAACTTTGAAAGATTATAGTTAGGGCATCTGCAATGTGCTCACCTACTTCCTTTAAAACCCTGGGATGGAAACCATCTGGTCCTGGGGATTTGTCACTCTTTAGTGCTATTATTTTCTTCATTACTGTTGCTTTACTTAGGTTAATTTTATTGAGTCCCTGTCCCCGATTCAATATTAGTTTTCTTGAGATTTCTGGCATGCTATCCTCTTTTTCTACTGTAAATACCACCGCAAAGTAATTGTTCAACATGTCCGCCATTTCCCCATTGTCATTGACAATATCCCCACTTTCAGTTTTTAAGGGGCCAATACTGCTCCTGACCACCCTCTTTTTCCTAATATAACTATAAAAGTTCTTTGTATTGGTTTTGATATCCCTTGCAAGTTGCTTTTCATACTCTCTTTTTGTAGCTCTTACTATCTGTTTTGTGACCCTTTGTTGATCTTTGTATCTTTCCCATTCGCCAGGATCTGTGCCATTTTTTGCCTTTTTGTATGCCCTTTCCTTACGTCTTATACTGTCCCTTCCCTCTTTAGTTGTCTATGGCTGTTTTTTATGGCAAGGAGAGTTCTTGCCCCTCAGGGGTATAAACCGGTTCTGTATCTCGTTAAATGTTTCTTTAAACATTTCCCACTGATCATCAGTCGTTTTCCCGTGAACAGATTTGCCCAGTTTACTGTGGACAGTTTCTGTCTCATCCCATTGAAGGCGGCCTTACCCAAGTCTAGAATCTTAGCAACTGATTCAGTTTTTTCCCTTTCAAACACTACATTGAACTCTATCATGTTATGATCGCTATTGGATAGATGTTCACGCACAGTTAAGCCGTGAACTAAATCTGGTTCATTACTCATTACTAAATCTAGTATGGCTTGCCCCCTTTTTGCCTCTAGGACATACTGTAGAAAACTATCCCGGACACACTCAAGAAATTCACTACCTTTCTGACAGTTGCTAGTCTGCTTTTCCCAATCTATGTGAAGGTTAAAGTCCCCCATTAAGGCCACTATGCCTTTGTTACACGCTTGTCTAATCTCTGCATTTATACAATCGAGCACTTCAGAGCTGCTGCCAGGGGTCCTATACACAATAGTCTTAGATCCTTTCCCATTTCTCAATTCAACCCATAAGGTCTCTGTTGGCTGCTTACCTCTCATTATATCCTCCTTTATCATTGAAATGATTTCATCTCTAATCACTAAGGCTACTCAGCCTCCTCTTCCATTTTCCCTATCTCTCCTGTAGACCTTATAACCCGGTATATTTAGTTCCCAATCCTGACCATCTTGCAGCCATGTCTCAGTAATAGCTATCATGTCATACCCTCCAATTTGATTTTGAACCTGTAGTTCATTTAATTTATTCCTTATACTCTGTGCATTTGTATATGGAACTCTTAGTTGGGCCATACACCCCAGCCTGACCTTCAGCATTGATGCTGGGTTAATCCCCTTACACCTTTTGGTTTTCACTATCTGTCGTGCCTAAAGTACACTTTCTTTCTGCTGCTCTACGCTTTTCTCATTCACTTGTTCTTGAACAACTATTTGTACTATTTGTATTGTAAATTTCCTCTGGGTCTTCCCCTCTCTTGCTGCTCTCAACTTTACTCCCTTCTGACTCCCCGCTCAGGTTCCCATCCCCCTGCCACTCCAGTTTAAACCTTCCCCAACAGCACTAGCAAACACCCCCGCGAGGACATTGGTCCCAGTCCTGCTCAGGTGTAACCCGTCTCACTTGTACAGGTCCCACCTTCCCCAGAACTGGTCCCAATGTCCCAGGAATCTAAATCCCTCCCTCCTACACCATCCCTGCAGCCACGCATTCATCCGGTCTATTCTCCTGTTCCCATACTCACTAGCACATGGCACTGGTAGTAATCCTGAGATCACTACCTTTGAGGTCCTGCTTTTTAATTTATCTCCTAACTTCTTGAATTCACCTTGCAGGACCTCATCCCTTTTTTTTTAACCTATGTTGTTGGTACCGATATGAACCACGACTACTGGCTGTTCACCCTCCCCCTCCAGAATGCCCTGCATCCGCTCCGTGACACCCTTGACCCTAGCACGAGGGAGGCAACATACCATCCTGGAGTCACATTTACGGCCGCAGCATTTTACTACATCTGTCTTCAACATTTCATTCAACAGTCTTATAGTTATAATACAACTGTCTGCAGATTACATTAATGACAAGCAATCAATACAATCTGATCAATGTCTTTGAATCTAGTTGGATCAGACCTAATCTTCACAGACTGCCTGTGGCAATGGAGTTCCAACCATCCCCTCTTGAGTGATCTAACTTTTAGGAGGGAGCATGCCCTATCTTTATACTGTTCAGCTGTGTTGTTTTGTATGCAAGTATCGCTGGTCTTACCTTATGGTCATAAGTCCTCCCATCGTGCTGATGCCACATTAGCAACTCAAGACAAGCTGTTTTACGTAACGTAGCTAATAACCTCAACCTCCAACTCTGTTTACAAGCTGTTATGTTCCTCTGAGGAATGCGTCCTTCTTATCTGAGTACAGCCCCCCTTATTCGGCCTGGCATGGTCCTACCAATGTCGATTTCATAGCAACCACATCTGTTGTCTTGATATAAACTACCTTCTGATGTTAATGTTATCTATTCTATGGCCTTCCTGATGTTCTGCTGTGTGAGCTGTCCTTATTCTCACAGATATGCTGAACTTCACCCCCCGCCCTCTTGCTAAGATGTTTGGGAGCTCTATGCGAGCTATGCAAGTTGGGATATTAACCATGCTTGGTTTTAAACCATATTCTTACAGGTACCACCTACAGTGTTTTGCCAGACTAATCTTCAAGCTTCCCTTTTCTGTTCATTTTCAGGTTTGGTGTTTGGCGCAGTAGTCTGACATCTTTCATTTTGTGCACGTAACTTAGCCACTGTATTGTCTTTGCTTCACAAGTTGACTTCCTGTCAGATGTTTGTCATTTTTCTGAATATGAAATAGCAGGTTAAATTCAAAATTGTGCTAAATTCATTAAATTATACGACTGAACACCTGTGTCAATAGTCCTGATAATGAGGGAATAAATATCACAAATAAGACATCCCCAAATGTTTCACATCAACAAATTACTTTTTGAGGTAAAGTCACTGCTATTACGAGAGTAAACACAGCAGCTAGTTTACATAGAATGTACAGCACAGAAAAAGGCCATTCGGCCCAACATAAATGGTGTTTATGGTCCACATGGGTCTCCTCATATCCCTCTTCATCTAACCTTATCAGCATAATCTTTTATTCCTTTCTCCCTCGCATGCTTATCTGGCTTCCCCTTAAATGCATCAATGCTATTCGCTTCAGCTACTCCTTGTGGTAGTGAGTTCCACATTCTTACCACTCTCAGGGTAAAGGCAGTTCTCCTGAATTCCCTATTGGATTTATTAGTAACTATCTTATATTTATGGCCCCTAGTTTTGGTCTCCCCGACATGTGGAAACATCTTCTCTACACCTACTCTATTAAACCCTTCATAATCTTAAAGACCTCTATCAGTTTGCTGCATCAAACAAGATGATGACTCATCAATCTGTTTTTGATGGGGTTGTTTGAGGGAGGAATATTGGCCAGGAGACTGCAAGAACTCCCTGCT
Source organism: Heptranchias perlo (assembly GCF_035084215.1). Classification (NCBI taxonomy): domain Eukaryota; kingdom Metazoa; phylum Chordata; class Chondrichthyes; order Hexanchiformes; family Hexanchidae; genus Heptranchias; species Heptranchias perlo. The sequence continues at coordinate 39,471,886 of NC_090341.1, read as the reverse complement.
GTCCTTCAAATTTTAAGAATTTTCAGTGATGGAACTGTCAGTTTAAGTGCTGGAGAGCATGTGCCATAGTCCAGTGTATTTTGTTGTTACTTTACATATCGACTCATTTCTAATTCTTGAGGACATGAAATTCCCTTGTCTTGTATTTCTCCCCAGTTTTGATGTGCCCACACATCTCTTGTCACTCAGAGGGACCCAGGCCTGCACCAGTGCTACACTTCACCCAGGCCTGCATCAGTGCTACACTTCAGGTAGCTAATGAGAGGCATGAAAGAGTGACCAGATGACAATTCTTCTGCCAATTCTTTTTTTTCTTTTTCTCTCTTTTAAGGCAGCTGGCCTCTGCTCAATATTTCCCCAGAACCCCATGGATATTTTTAACAACTTGGCAGAATGAGGAAATCAGCCTGCATGCTACCATTTAATAGTATGACATACTAGTGCTGCAGAGTCCCATACTACTATGCCATCTCAACTTCTATTTTCTTTATTTTGGTGGTAATTTGAGTTGATTTTCTTCTGCTTAATGTTTGAATATTGCAAGTTTGAAATTATCTTAATTCTCTCTTTAATGCACCACTAACTATTCATAAGGGTGTGCAGACAAGTTGGCCTCAGGCCTCTACCAATACTGCTCTTGAATTAGCCACCTTAAGGTACATACAAATATACAGAAGTAACGTCAACCAAGCCTGCCTCACGCTGCGACGCCTGAAGCATCACGACTAGACTCCCCCTCACCCACCAGCAGCCACGCAATCTCCTGGGAGAGGAAAACAAACAGATAAAAACCCAAGGCCAATTAGGGAAAAAAGATCTGGAAAATTCTTCTCCAGCCCCCTTGGGCAATCAAAACTAGTCCAGGAGACCACATTGACCATGATTATGTTACCTGGTATTTCGCCTACCTTTTATAAGATGTGATCTCTGCCCCAGCCAGGAGTTGGTCCAGCTCTCTTCTGAAGGTATGCAGAGTGTCAGCACTCACCACATGAGCTGGAAACTTGTTCCATAGATCTACTATCCTCTGGGAAAAGAAGAACTGCCTAACATCTAACCTAGTCCTACCCTTGTGTAACTTGTATTCACTTGTAACTTATATTGAAATACAGTGAAACCTGTGCAAACTGATACACCAAAAAATGGACACCTGCAAAAAAAACAGACACTTATTGACAGTCCCAAATAACTTACATTGTAACAGATACAAGCTGCACCTTGAAATCACGGACACTTGCAAATTATGAACTATGATCAGCCTTCAATGCGCCAAGTCCATTTACAACTTAAAACACGGGACACACAGGAAAGTGCGAGGTGGCATCGGGTGAAAAAAACGGCTTTTGGAAATAGCGAGCTTTTTAACCAGCATCCATAGTGGCTGAGAAAAAGCTATGGATGCTGGGTTTTGAATGGGATTGAATGCGTGCATGGCTCTATTCCAGGGATGTACTGATGAGCTGCTAACAGCCCCTTACCCATCCACCCCCCAGCCCTTGAAGCATTAGTAGCTGCAACACACAGAGGGAGGGGGTCCTGAACAGTGGCTTGCAAGACATTAATGCCCCCCCCCCCCCAATTTGGCTGGGATCTCTCAGGCACTCTGGCCCTACAGCAGCCACCTCGCCCTGTGCAGGCTGCCAACGTAGCAGATCCCAGGATCAAGACATCCTTCCCTCAATGGAAAAGGACCCCAGGATGGCAGTGAACTGGGAAACCCAACAAACAGAAAATGAACTGAAATCACATCCTGCTGGCAGGGCTCCAGAGTTAAGCACGATCCCAGGTGAGGGTGAAAAAGAAGGAACACTGCAGGAGATACAGCCAATCCCAGAATATTTGGCTCATCCTGTTTACTGTACATACAATGACCATCTTGAAAATAAGGACACCTGATACAAATCCCTTAGGTCACCCTAATTTACTGGTATCACTGTAATCTATCAATAAGAACACAATCTAGTCGTTTAACTATTGCACATACTTCTATCAAATCACCCCGAAGTCTACACATCTGTAAAGTGAATAGACTTTAAGCCTATCTGAGTAACTAAGGTTGTTTAACTAAGGTACATGAGAACAACTCAGAGTGGCTCTTTCTCCCCTTTGGAAGCACTGATTCTCTACGTATTCTCCTCCCAAAGATCATCAGCAATATGAGGAAGCCACTGGGTGAGGAATTATTGTAGGATTTCAAACCCTTTACAATTGAGACATGTATTACTTTGGAACATAAATAGCAAGACTTTGTTATCTGAGCAGAGCCTCACCACACAGGAGCACAGGTCGGAGAATCAGAGGTGAGGATAGTGATAGTTGGTGTTCAGAGGAGTGATGCTGTTCAGGCGCACCTGGTAGACCAGCAGTTCTCTTTGTTCTGTGAAGACAACAGATGGCACATTATAATGCATAAGCATAGTTATCCATTTATGTATTGTATTGTCATTACATGCACTATTACATATGTGTGCACATTTTTTGTGAATGGATAGCTGCTGCAAAATATATTGTAAAAATCATACGATATATGATTAATATGATACATACCAATAGTTCTTCACACCCCTCCAATCTCTGCAGTTCCAAAGCCTTCCAGGCGTTCCCTCCTGAGTAAGTAAACTATTGCTTGCTCGTACTTAGTGGGCTCTTCCTCTTCTTATGGTCCACCTGGCTATGTCCTCCTAAGAGCAGTGGAGATTGAGATAGGGTGATTTGGCCAATGGAAGTTTCTTCCTGCAGTATATTCTCTTTCCCATCATGGCATTTATAATGTAATTTATTAGTTTCACTTTCACTTTACATGCCACATACTTGTTAACAGTTGTCAGTGTAACTACAACATTTTTTGCAATTATCTTTAACAATTATTATTTTCCTTCATATATGTTCTGTGCTGCCATTTTACAATAATATCCACATCTGATCTTTGAGCTCTTCTTTAAGGCGCGTGACATCTTCTGAACTCTCTACCAGATCCTTTGAGTGGTTAACACCAAATTCATTCTTTCAGTGACAAATTTGTAGTGCTTGATGCATCCTTAGCATATTTGGTAGCCGCCTTCTGATGGTGGTGTTCCTTTACAAAGGTTATGAATATATACAAGGCCTGGTTATTAAATTGTTTTTTTTTCTCAATTTGTATGAAGTCATTATCCTCAAGATATGTGGACTCCACAGCTACAACGACCAACTTTTTTGACATTTAAAGCAGTTAAATGCTGGTTAGGTGCTTGAGAAGCATTGAAAGGTTACTATTGCATTTGCACCATGATCAGCTACTATTTTTCAATCCCACCAACAAAATTACAATTTCACAAAGTGCACTTTACCAAATCTGGCTTTCATGCATTTCCATTTAATGGTCATAAATTATTATGACAAGTGAGGATTTCTCCCATTTTTTGTGAGTGAAGAGGAGAATCCAGCCTATCATAAGTAAATGATTGTGTGTGTGGGTTTGGAAAATACAGAAATGTATTTATAATTTAGATCGAGCTTGATGTTGGCAGCCCCCAGGCTTCCTGCTTCACTAATGGCCTCTTTCTTGATGAGTTTTGTTAATGACAATGAAACTCACTTATATATCATTAAACTGTGAAACCTGATCTACAGGTACTTGTTCTCACAGGTTTGCTGAGAAAACCTACCTGTTGCCTTCAGAACTGGTGACACAGGGTCAACAAATGGTTAATGCTCTTAGAATTGTCTTTGTCCCTACAGTGTTAATGGGCTTCTCCTCCTTGTAACCTAGAACCCACTGTTGCACCATTCAATGTGTCAGCCAGAAGCCTGTCAGCTTCAGAAGTGCAAGTTTTCTGGGAAGCTGTTCCTTGGGAGACAAGCAAAGGAAAAGTGCGGGGTTATGAGGTAAGAAAAATTATTTCTATAATTAGTTCTGAAGGAGGGAAGGAATTTGTCTAATTACAGCTAAAGTTTATGCAAATCAACAGGGTCTATGGGGAATAATTTATCTTTTAAAATGAATCTATAATGAGTCAAGTCGCTGGCCTGAAGAGTCAGTGGAAAAGCAAGCCAATTCATTTTTATGCAAAGTTACCTGCCTAATGAATGTGAAAGAATTATGATATATTACACAGTACAAATTGCCTTTTGCTGTTAAATAATTGCCAAAAGGTCAATCTATATCAAGGTTAAGTAACTAAGGAGATATAAGTTTAGATCGACTGTTACTGGGTGAATGTCCATAGAATTGTTGGTGTCTATAACATCACTTAGTGTCAAGTTCTATATACTTCAATATTTTGAACTCCCACTCCCAACAGTTTCCACTTTAATATCAGAAATTTCTAAACCAAATAGAAATAACATGGTTGCAGGCAATTTTGTTTACAATAACTTGGACCTGCTCAAAGAGTTTTATATAAATTAAAAGAAAAGTTACTTTGACTGGTCTGTCTTCCTTGACAAAGGTGAGTTCTTGGACCTCAAGTCATTACAGAATCAGTTTTTTACATTTGTTCTGTCATATAGTTACCATAAAACTTTGAAAAGCCAAGTACTGTCCAAATAGTGTATGATGCCTGATGCACCTAATGACTGTAGAATTATTTCTGAACAGCTAAAATTCCTTTGAAAATGTAATTTTCTTCAGCATATCACTTTGAATTGAGCTGTAGAAGTCCAAAATCTGGGTAATCCAAAAGCCACATCTAAGAATCCCATCTCAGTCCCATCAACCAAGCAGTTCACAAGTCTGCCCCACAGACACATTCCCACTGTACTGCAACAGATTCCTAGATCGACACTCCTGGGTACAAATGTAGACTCCCCTGAGACAATCAGCCTGGCATTGATGGGTACTCCCCCACTGCTAGAGATTAGACTGTACCCTCTCCCCTCTCTCCCACAGACATACTTGACCAACGAGGTATTCTCATTTTTATTAATTAAAATCCAAATAGGCACCTACTTTAGCCTGTGTCTCTCCAGCATAAATGGTAGTCTCTCACTTACTGTCGATTGTGATGGGAGAGAAATGTAGGGATATGATTGTGCACACGTACTTCCTCACATACACACTGCAGTTTTTTTTTAAAGAACAGGTGACCTAAATGCGAATTTGGACAATATCTAAAAATCTTCAAATATCTAATTTGAGAAACCGTGGGTTTTCATTTATTTTTCATTTCAGTTCAGGTGCACCATCTCGAATTTGATTTTATCTCTAAAATCAGGTGCTCATTGGGGTTCCTTTACAGAATGCTGTTTGCAGAACCAAGTCCTAAATGACTTTGTCATGGAATTAATTGATAGACATTAACATCCAAAAGTGCCACTTTAGAAAAACCTATTCCCTCAGTTAATGTGACTGAGAAATTAGAGTAAAATTACAGGTGCCACTGTGTCTTTAAGAATGTAAGGATTACATTTTGAGAAAGTTGTAACTTCTCCACAGTGGAGGAGCTGTACTCGTGGGTACAAAGAAACTGGCCGAAGATGGTAGGAAACATTGAAAAATAGAGAGTAAATGGGCTTTAAGTGACATCTTTATTTAACATATTTATTCATCGCTGATACTATCATGTTTTTGCTTATGATTTCTGTTAGGCCTTTTAAATGTAAATGACTACTGATTGTTATAGCTACCATGTGAATCTAACCAATTTGGCCATTTTTTTGCTTTTAGAGAATATTTAAATACTGATAAACATATTAGTAGGAGCACCCAAAACTCAGCCATCCTTCACAGCTTTTGATAATGCATAAGCTAGGGTTTACAGATCACAGTATTGTACAGGCAATAGGTCATTTTTTCAATTTGCTTTACAATTATGATTTTATCAGGTTAGTTGTAAATAGTGGCAGGAGGTTATCAGTCAATATCTCTTTTGAATGTCTTGCTGTGTTGTCTGATGATGATAATGCCTTCACTGTTTGCCGTACAATGCTGCCATCAGTTTTTTGGCATGGTCTTTACAGTTTTCTGTTGAACTCTGTGATTTGTGACAGGATGTTACTCTGCTTCAGATTAATTCTTACTTGTTCACCGATTATTTCACCTTTTGTATTTTGTTCTTAAGGTATGGTACTGGGCGGATGATGAGAATGAAGAGATAGCAGACAAATTGAGATCAAATGGAAACATCACTTCGGCAAGAGTCACAGGATTGAAGGGCAGCACCCTGTATTACCTGGCAGTTAAAGCATACAGCAGTGCTGGAACAGGACCTGCCAGTCTTCCAGTTAATGTCACAACTAAGAAACCACGTGAGTATTTCAGTAATAGAATGATAAATTACTTCAATACTGAAGTGTTTTATAAATGGGTTTTCTTGTCAATCTTTGCCTCCTAAATTCTCTAATAGAGTGAAAACCTGTAATCTCCTTATTTGAAGCTGTATCAGTGGCTGTATTCACAAAAGTAATGCTGACAAAGGGTCTCCCTGTAATATTCAACTTGCTTTCCAGCACTTTTTGTTTCTACTTCAGATTTCCAGTGTTCACAATTTTTCTTTTTTTCTTCACGACAGTAATCTTGAGTTTACTAACTAAAGAAAGAAATCAAGAACTTGCATTTATATAGCACCTTTCACATTCTTAGGGACCTCAAAGTGCTTCACAACCAATGAATTACCTTTTGAAGTGTGGTCACTGCTGTTGTGTAGGCAAATTCCCACAAACAGCAAATGGATAAATGACCAGTTAATCTGTGTTGGTGATGTTGGTTAAGGGCTAAATGTTAGCCAAAACCCCATGTTCCATCTCAAATGACAGTGGAGGATCTTTTACATCAACCTGAACAGATAGACCAGGGCCTCGGTTTAACTTCTCATCCAAAACAAAGCAAAACAGCTCTGACAATGTAGCATCCCTTCAGTACCACATTGAAGTGTTAGCCTTGGTTATGTACTCATGTTCTGGAGTGGGGCTTCAACCAATGAGTTTCTAACTCAGAGGCAAGAGTGCTACTGGGCCCCAAGCTGACACTTGACCTATGGTCACTTATGGCCTAATTTCCAAAAAGAAAAGCAACACAATGACAACTTGTATACATGTTTTTTGTTAGAAAAGATTCTGTTTTTAAAGCACTTTTGGACTTTTTAGAACCCCAACAAGACTATGGACATGTTATATGTGATGGGACTGATGCTGTGAAGCTGTACAATTTCTGTCTGTTGCTCGCACTGGAAAGTCACAGCTCATCAACAAGTTATGGAGTTTCTAGGTTGCCTCTTTGTCATTTTTTAACTGTTTTTGTCAAGATGTGGGATGTTTTTGCTTTTTAGCCAGGCACTGTATGTTAAAGAATGAAGTATGTCTAAAGAATTAGATCAGCCATGATCTAATTAGATTTCCAGCATCCGCAGTATTTTTCTTTTGTGTTAGATCAGCCATGATCTAATTGAATGGAGGAGCACGCCAGAGGGACTGAAAGGCCTACTCCTGTTCCGATGTTCCTAGAAATGCAAACAATTTTTTGACATTACTTCATCATGATTGACAGAAATTGCAGAAAAAGGACAAATATGAAATTAGAGAGCCAAATCTGGGTTCAAACCCTGTCCTTAAAGAATATTGAAAAGCTCCAGTATTACAAACTATGCCATTCTCTTGCACAGCGGGGTGTGATTTAGAACTCATATCGGACCATTACATTAATGGGTCAACCATTGAAGGGAGATTGAATTTCACTTGACAGAAACCTGGCTGAAACCATTGCATCATTTTAACATGAACTCTGGTCCCCTCACCAGAGCAGGAGAGTGTTTGGAATATGTTCATCTGCCAACCACATCAGCTGAGCTGACAGGAAGATGCACATCGGAGAGATTAGGTGCTGGGATGGGAAGCACAGGCTGTGCCCCAGTGTATGGATGTCATTACTCCTGTGCTTCTCAGTGTCGTGAGCAGTGGCACAGAACCTGGAACAAAGACCTGTCTCATTGCCTCTAGATCCATTCTGTTGCTCACCTGTTATGTCGAAACAAATCTTAGGGCTCAGAAAGCTTATCAGCCACAATACACTGCATATTAAGCTAAACCAACAGGGTCCAAATGCAGAGATTCTGGGTTTATTACAAAAACTTGCATTTGAGTCATGTTTAGACTAATTCAGTTTCAGATACATTGGTTTCCTCCAAAATGCCTTTCTCATGTACAGTGTCAGTTCTGTGTCACTGTACTTTAGAATTCCAGTACCTGCAAAACGCAAAGCTCCTGGCACGCGCGGTACTCTTTCACTGATACGATATGTTGACTCACTATTTCACTATGTTGCAGCACCAAGCCAAGCACCTGGAAAAATATGGTGGGAATCAGCTAGCTCCAGAGTTGTTTTAAACTGGGATCACGTCAAAGCAATGGAAAATGAATCTGAAGTGACAGGATATAAAGTAAGTAATTCTAGTAATCTATAAGAGTACCAGTTGAGAGTTTGAAAAACAGAATATTATTGTCATTGTATCATATAGTGCGTGCTGTTCTAAAGATCCCTTGGGTGATGCTGAAAAAATCCTATATTTGTCACAACTTGCGTGCAATAAAATCATTAGTTTTGAGAAATCCCTGATGAAATGTAAATCCTTTTTAAATTGCCACCAGCATTGCACTTTATTCAGTTAGCTGCTTTTTCCACTTGGCATATTTTGAACAAATGGGAGACCAACTCTCCACAGGATTTGTTTGGTATAACTTGTCTTACTTGAGGTCTAAGATTATTTGGAGAGAAATGAGATTGTACTATTCAGTGTACTACGGACAGTTTAACTGGTTCACACCCGTACTGTACCCCACAAATAGACATTCACAGATATTTGCAGAAGGCCTTGAATCTTGTGAAGATTAAAAACTCTGTTCTTTCTTATTACAGCAAATCATTTAAAATTATTATTTTTAGTTAGTAACCCAGTCCACTTTCAAGTTACTGTAAACCTTTTCTTCCCTCTGCGTGACTAAATTCAGCTGTAGTTCAGGATATGAATGTTAACATAAATAAAAGTACATTATTGAAACAGAAGAACTACAGGTTATTCACTTGGTTTGAAGCTATGCACACAATTGTGCCTCTAGCTTTTCAGGTGCATCGCACTGAGCATCATCTTAAGAATACAAGTTCTTCAACCATTTTATCTTAGTCCTGCTTTGGTAAATGTTTTTGATAGCAAGAAAGAACTTGCGGTTAGATTTTTTTTCGATTGGTTCAGTTTCTGCTTTTTTATTGGTACATTTATCCTCACTGCATGTACTTGGAGTTGTTGGTTGTTGCTGTTTTACAAATAGAAAAATTAAATTGTTCAACTACAAATATTTACATATAAGAAAGTGTGATACAGGAAGTGTGGTGAAAATGCATGCTGCCGTTTTTAATAAATTAAATAGATGGATAACGGATATAGTAATTTCAGTAAGATGAAACAAAAGATGGGCAGTAACTTTCTGAGGCATCAGGGCATATCACACTGTGAGCTGTTTCTCTGATGTTGCTACCCTGTCTCTCTAGGTAATAATAAATAATAATGTGCAATCTGCTGCTGCTTTTTCTCTCCCATTGCTCACCCTGACACCACTACTTTGTAACAAGTAACATTTTTGTCTTTATATAATTTACCAAACATAAACCACTACAGATTTCTGACAGTTGAGCAGCTTCAGCTCACTCAGCTCCACACTCACACACACACACACACCAAAGATCTATGCTCACATCTCACAGTCCAGCTGATCAAAATGGCTTTGCATCCATTTAGAGACCTTCTAAACTCTAGAGATCAGAGAAGGCCAGATGGCTGCTACAGGATCAGACAGCAGTGGAGGCTGACTGCAGAATGGTGCAATACAAATCAATTCTGGTGTATGCACAGAATTTCAAATTAGAAAAAGGTCTTTAAAAATTGTCCCACTGTTACAGGTTCTTTTCTTGAGGTTGAAGTGTATCACTAGAATAGCTAGAGTAAATTTTAACCAGAAATTAATCCATGCAATACCTGGGGGTGCTCCAGGCTGACACTGAGTGAAAAACTTGGAGAAATGTTTCATTCCTCAGCATGAACATCTCAGTGAACAAAGAAAATTAGCAAAACATTCAAAACAAATGTGTACACACTTCAAATGGCCTTAATTGTCATCCCCTAGATTGAGGAGTGCACCCACTGATGACAGTTCAGCTCTTTCATCAATGCTGGACTCAGCAACCTTCAAAGCACTGTTTAAATAATACAAAACCCCATCAGAAATGTTTTAAAAATTAGAAGGATATTAAAGTTATTAATTTTAACGGTAAGATTTTTAAAAGGAGTGCTATTGATAATTCTTCCTCTTCAAAGAAATCTAGACACTCATTTTTGGTTTAACTTTTTTTTTCTTGCTCTGTGGCCTTGGATTGCCACGTCTCAGTGTGCTTTTACTTTTCATATCTCAGTTCATTCATTTGGAGCCCACTCCCTCAGTCCAGTTTCAGAACGTTGGGGTGTATTTCCACGGGAGTTCTCCCGCTTCTCCGTGGTAACCCTGAAATAAGACAGGGGCAATGTCTTTTCTGCGACTTGCCAGTAGAGATCTTTTACCGTACAGGTGTGCAGCCAACTACAGAGGCATGCTTGTCCCCCCAAGCTGGCTGTAAGCCTGAGTATAAAATTGGGTCCTGCAGGGAACCAATGACAGCGTACACCCACAATTAGGGTCTACATTAGGTTAAGGCCACCTGTTCCTTGAAAGTAAATGGGGGGAGTCAATTCCACGCCCTGGTTTGTCTCCATATTACACAGCAAATCCCAGCACACGGTCGAGACTGGAGTCCAGTATTGAATATATATAAAAGGGGGAGAATGATGCACTCAGCTTGCTCTCCCCAGGCAGGAACAAGAAAACCTGGTAACATCAAAGGTGCACTGAAGCCCAGAATCTACAAAGGATTACATGCAAAAATATTGGACAGTGCTATATAACAACTCACAGGAATTCAGCTGACAATGCTGGCCTACAAACTTAAACAGATGCCTAAAAATCAAACCTACCCAGTGAAAACGTATGATTGAAATACCCAATGAAACCTTATGGCCCCATACATAACCATTGTCCATCTTGGTGTAGAAGAAACAGAAAAGCTCAGTGACACATAAATGTCAGTTCTTGTCAGTGTTTTATGAATAACTCTTGTGTGTGCTCTGTACCTTTACAGGTTTTATACAGAAATAACAGACAGAGCAGTACCAAGGTGATAGAAACCAATAACACATCTGTGGAGCTTCTACTCCCCGATGATGCTGATTATTTCATTGAAGTGAAGACATTCAGCGATGGTGGTGATGGAATCAGCAGTGCTCAAATCAGAATCCCAAGAATGTCGTGTAAGTTTTTTGATCTAATACAGAAACTAATTCCCTGGTTTAATAGAGAACAGATTCTATTCTGTTCAAATATGCTTTATCTTCTGGTGCAAATTGATCTGTGTTGAAGTAGTGCTCATTTTGTAACAATTATGTTATTTAAGAAGATGAATTTGAGACTTTGTTTTAACGCTGCCCCTTGAAATCACTCCAAACTGAAGGGATGAGAAGATGCTGTCACTCTCTGACTGGAAGTAAAGATCCTGAATGAAGTAAATTTGGGCAGTCTGAACCCAATTTGTAACATGATACCAATTGGTATTAGATTACTAGCCTCGATCAGAGAGACCATGGTTGGTGTTGAAAATAAAGGTGTCGCATTTGTTGAGAGGAAATAGTATACTGATGTTACAACGAAGGCACATTGGCCTTAAAATTACACCATGGTATACGAGTGCACAAATACTGAATGGATTAATGTTTATTTTAAAAGGATTAAGGCCTCTGTTAAAATAGCAGACGAAGGATTTTCTTATTAATGCATGAAGAGGTCATGAACTCGTATCCCACTGCATATTTTTTATGCCATTTTGGCACCGTGTAAAGGGAGCTTTGCCCTGAATGTAGCTTGTGACCTGGGAGCACAGGATACTGACTCTTGATTCCAACAGGGGAAAAATGTTCTTTTTCCCAACACTGAGATTCTTCACCTTGATGAGCAGAAAATTCCCCTACAACTATATAAAAAAAACAAGAGGTGAACTTCACGAGCATAAGCAAATGTGTGATGGCAAGTTATTTTGAGTCTCTTGTTAATACTGAAAAGCCTAACCAATCCATGTTAATATGTAACCTCCACATGAGTAGTAGTCCTAAGCCCATGTGCCCACTCTGTTCCCATAGCCCTTTACCCCCCCCCCACCCTTTCCTTCAACCAACTAGCTAACCTGTTCTTAAATGTTGACATGGTCTCTGCTTCAATCACTAACTCCAGTTGTGCATTCCGCAGCCTCACAATATAAATAGAGTCTTTGGAGTTTAACAGAGCTTCATGGAAGAAATCAGTAATGATCATTTTGTTCATTAACCTGGTAACAACTAATAACAACATCCTGAATATTACTTGTCTCGAATCATCTGGAGGATTTAGGGTTTTTTGAAGTAATGAAATGGATGTATTCTTATTTTGATTGAAGGCATTTTTAACAATGTTGTATGCATTCGTTCCTGTGAGATTCTGAAGCAATCTGCATAAGTGCACACTTCATTATCACTGACTTCTTTATATCACATCTTCAAGGAAACAGGTTTCTGGAACAATCTATTGAGATCATGCAAAACCTATTTAAGGTAAATTTGTGAAGGACTGTATGATTTGTATTTAAATAAAAGCGGAAGTGCATTATTAAAACAGAAGCAATGTAACTATCCTATCCTGAGACACCGCAAGTGTATGATCCACAACTTGACATCGAAACTCATACTAATACTTTGAGATAAATATTAATTTGAATATGAGCCGCCCAAATTCATAACTGTTGACTTAATCTGAAACTCTTGGAAAGAAGAACTTAAAAGCAGATTACTGAATTTCTTGACACATGACATTAGGGTTTCTCTCGAATGTTTTGAGTGATCCTTGTTTCTGAATCCTAACATCGCATTTATTTTGCCACTATTTACCAATGGTGGCAGCATATGTACTTCCAGAGGCCCTATATGGGCCTCTGTTGGCCTGGCACTCACCTGACTCCTACCAGCTGCACTTGACATTGTATCCAGCATTTCATTTTCTCATTGCTGGACAGTACAGAGATTCCCGAATCGTGGGGAAGATCTGTGGATCAGATTATTAAAATTGCAAATACAACTTTATAGTAATGGGGCATGCTCAAGATCGTAGTGTACTTTACAGTTGAGTTTGTGACTGCTAAGTCACCACACTTGATGCATATGCAGTTGTTCCAGTGCTGCCACAGTATAAATAGGCCAATGTGGCTCCAAGGTGACTGGCTCTATTATGTTCCTATAGTATGAATGGGGTATAAGAAGGAATTAGATTAAATTAATCAAATGATTAAGTAAATCAGCTGAACTAAATCTAAACAGTCATTATTAAACAGTTCAAGTCATTCTTAATGGTATCGCTTTGTTTGACAGTAGGAGGCCAGGTTGAGTGTAGCTGTGGATGTCCCTAGGGCTCCATGCTAAAATATCTAATTTTTTTCTTATCTATATTAATGACTTACCATCTGTGTATAGCTGAGTTCATATGTAGAATGATAGTCTACTCTAGAAAGGAAAATGTGCCCTTGTAATATTCAAAGGAATTGATAGCAAGGTTAAGCAGATTATATAGGTTAGACAGGGATGGCAGGGCAGGTGGTGTGTCGTAACTGCAGCATGTGAGAGTTTATGGAGACCAGCGTGATCCCAGGAAACCACATCTGCAGTAAGTGTCTGCAGCTCGGGGAATTTCGGCTCAGAGTTGTTGAGCTGGAGTCCGAGCTGCAGACATTGCGATGCATCCGGGAAGGGGAGAGTTATCTGGACACTTTGATCCAGGAGGCAGTCACACCTCTTAGACAGATGGTAGTTTAGATTTGTTCAGTGGTCAGGAACAGAAGAGTGAGACTGCGAGTCAGGCAGGTATGGGGACCCAGGATGTAGTGATGCAGGAGCCTTAGCCCTTGACCTTGTCCAGCAGGTAGAAGGTACTTGCTACCTGTGTGGATGAGAACAAGGGCTGCAGGGAGGATCGGCAAACTGACCATGGCACCGTAGTACAGGAGGCCATTCATGTGGGTGGAGTAAAAAGGAATGTGGTAGTGGTAGGGGGTAGTATAGTCAGGGGAATAGACACTGTTCTTTGCAGCCGCGACTGACAGTCCCGAAGGCTGTGTTGCCTGCGTGTTGCGAGGGTTAAGGATATCTATTCGTGGCAGGAAAAGAACTTGGAGCATGAGGGGGAGGATCCAGTTGTCGTGGTCCATGTAGGAACCAACCACATAGGTAAAACTAGGAATGAGGTTCTGCTGAGGCAGTTTGAGGAGCTAGGATCCAAATTGATAAGCAGAACCTCGAAGGTAATAATCTCTGGATTGCTACCTGAGCCACTTGCAAATTGGCATAGGGACAAACAGATCAAAGAGCTAAATGCATGGCTCAAACTATGGTGTGGGAGGAAGGGGTTTTGATTCATTGGGCACTGGCACCAGTACTGGGTAAAGAGGGAGCTGTTCCACTTGGACAGGCTCCACTTTAACCGAGCTGGGACCAGTGTCATGGCGAATTGAATAACTAGGGCTATAGATCGGGCTTTAAACTAAAAAGGGGTGGGGGGATGGGTCAGGTGAGGGGAAATTTAGAAATCAAAAGAGAAAAGTCAAGGCAACAGAGAAGTGTAGCGATTTGGGTAAAGATAAGCAGAGTGTGGCAGGAAGTGACAGAGAGTTTAACGGTAATAGTGCATCAGCGAATAAGGCCAACGCAGGGAATAATAGTAAAAAGTAAAAATGAAAGGCTCTTTATCTGTACGAAGCATTTGTAACAAGATAGACGAATTAGTGTCAAAATAGAGATAAATGGGTTTGATCTAATAGCGAATACGGAGACTTGGTTGCAAAGTGACCAAGATTGGGAACTAAATATTCCAGGGTACTTGACATTTCGAAAAGATAGGCAGAATGGAAAAGGAGTGGAGGTAGCCCTGATAATAAAGGATGACATAAGGACAGTGGTGAGAAAGGATCTTGGCTCGAAGGATCAGGAAGTAGAATCAGTATGGGTGGAAATAAGAAATAACAAGGGGCAGAAAACACTGGTGGGAGTAGTTTATAGGCCTCCTAACAGTAGCTATACTGTTGGACAGAGTATTAATCAAGAAATAATAGAAGCTGGTAACAAAAGTTATGCAATAATTGTGGGGGACTTCAAGCTTCATATCGACTGGACAAATCAAATTGACGAAGGCAGTCTGGAGGACGAGTTCATAGAATGCATTCGAGACAGTTTCCTAGAACAATACATCATGGAACCAACCAGGGAACAGGCTATTTTAGATCTTGTATTGTATAATGAGACAGGGTTAATTAGTGATCTCACAGTAAAGGATCCTCTGGGGAAGAGTGATCATAATATGATAGAATTTCACATTGAGTTTGAGAGTGACGTACTTAAGTCCGAAACTAGAGTCTTAAACTTAAATAAAGCCAATTACATAGGTATGAAGGGCGAGTTGGCTTAGGTAGATTGGGAAATTAAATTAAAAGGTATAATGGTAGATAATCAATGGCAAACATACAAAAAAATATTCAATATTCTCAATGAATATACATTCCATTGAGAAATAAAAACTCCATGGGAAAAGTGAGTTATCCATTAAAAGAAGAAGCCTATAATGTTGCGAAGAAGAGTAGTTAGCCTGAGGATTGGGAGAGTTTTAGAAACTCGCAAAGGATAACCAAAAAATTGATGATAAGGGAGAAAATAGAATATGAAAGTAACTAGCAAGAAATACAAAAATGGATTGTAAGAGCTTCTACAAGTATGTAAAAAGGAAGAGAGTAGCAAAAGTAAATGTTGGTCCCTTTGAGGCTGAGACAGGAGAAATTATAATGGGGAATAAAGAAATGGCAGAGACGTTTAACAAATATTTTGTATCTGCCTTCACAGTCGAAGATGCAAAAAGCATACCAGAAATAATAGGGAACCAAGGGGTTAATGAGAGTGAGGAACTTAAAGTAATTAATATCAGTAGAGAAAAAGTACTGGAGAAACTTATGGGAATAAGAGGCGATAAATCCCCTGGACCTAATGGCCTACATCCTAAGGTTCTAAAAGAGGTGGCTGCAGAGATAGTGGATGCATTGGTTATGATCTTCCAAAATTCCCTAGATTCTAGAACAGTCCCAACGGATTGGAAGGTAGCAAATGTTACACCACTATTCAAAAAAGGAAGGAGAGAGAAAACAGGGAACTACAGGCCAGTTAGCCTGACATCAGCCATTGGGAAAATGCTGGAATCCATTATTAAGGAAGAACAACATAATATGATTAGGCAGAGTCAACATGCTTTTATGAAAGGGAAATCCTGTTTGACAAATCTATTAAGAGTTTTTTGAGGATGTAACTAGCATGGGTAGATAAAGGGGAACCAATAGTATATTTGGATTTTCAAAAGGCATTCGATAAGGAGCCACATAAAGGTTGTTGCACAAGATAAGAGCTCATGGAGTTGGGGGTAATATATTAGCATGGATAGAGGATTGGTTAATGGACAGAAAACAGAGAGTAGGAATAAACGGGTCATTTTCAGGTTGGCAGGCTGAAACTAGTGGGGTGCTGCAAGGAACAGTGCTTGGGCCTCAGTTATTTACAATCTATATTAATGACTTAGATGAAGGGACCGAGTGTAATGTATCCAAGTTTGCTGACAATACAAAGCTAGGTGGGAAAGTAAGTTGTGAGGAGGACAATGTTGGTGTTCAGAGTGATTTGGATGTCTTCATACAAGAAACACAAAAAGTTAGAATGCAGATATAGCAAGCAATTAGGAAGGCAAATGGCCTGTTGGCCTTTATTGCAAGGGGGTTGGAGTACAAGAGTAAGGAAGTCTTAGTATAATTGTACAGGGCTTTGGTGAGACCTCACCTGGAATACTGTGTACAGTTTTGGTTTCCTTACCTAAAGAAGGAGATATTTGCCTTAGAGGGGGTGCAACAAAGGTTCAGAAATTGATTCCTGGGATGAGGGGTTGTCCTATGAGAAGAGATTAAGTAGAATGGGCCTAAACTCTTCTGGAGTTTAGAAGAGTGAAAGGTGATCTCATTGAAACATACAAGATTCTGAGAGGGCTTGACAGGGTAGATGCTGAGAGGTTGTTTCCCCTGGCTGGAGAATCTGGAACTTGGTGGCATGGTCTCAGGATAAGGAGTCGGCCATTTAAGACTGAGACGAGGAGCAATTTCTTCACTCAGAGGATTGTGAATCTTTGGAATTCTATACCCCGGAGGGCTGTGGATGTTGAGTCGTTGAGTATGTTCAAAGCTGAGATAGATAGATTTTTGGACTCTAGGGATATGGGGATCGGGTGGGAAAGTGGAGTTGAGGTCGAAGATCAGCCATGATCTTATTGAATGGCAGAGCAGGCTCGAGGGGCCGAGGGGCCAAATGGCCTACTCCTGCTCCTATTTCTTATGTTCTTATAACTTGAATGGTAGTTGCAGAACTAAAGATCATGAATATGAAATTGGCAAATAAGGTGAAGTTAAGGAGGTTTTTTTTTTACACACAGGTAGACTGCCATCAAAGTAGTTAATACTACACCAGTTAATTCCTTTGAAAAGCAAGGGAGCTAGACATCGGGGATAGGATTATTTTTAATAGATTTTCATTCTCCGGATGTGGGCATTGCTGCCAATACCGGCATTTATTGCCCATCCTGATTGCCCTGAGAAGGCAGTGGTGGCCCGCCTTCCTGAACCGCTGCAGTCAGTGTAGTAATGACTGAATAGCTTGCATCTTCAGGCGGCAGTTTACAATTGGTGTGGTACGAGAGTCACATATGGGCCAGACGGGGTAAGGATGGCAGGTTTCCTTCCCTAAAGGACAGTAGTGACGGACATTTACGACAGTCCGACAGCTTCATGGTCACTTCTACTGATACCAGCTTTTTATTTCCAGATTTTTTTAAGCTGAATTCAAATTCTCGAACTCCCATGGTGGGAATCGAACTCACATTCTCTGGATTATTAGTCCAGGCCTCAGGAAAGTCAAGAAACATAACCACTACACTACTGTACCTTGAACAGTTGAATTAATGTTTCATAATGCCCTTTTGCTAACTCCAAGACAGAGGGACGGATGCAAGCCATTTCAAAATAGTAATATAACTAATACTATTTTGAAATGGCTTGCAGCGATTAATTAATTACATTAATTTATTAATGTTCAGTGGGTTCTAGCTGGTTCAAGTCAGACCCAGACCAGATGTGAAAGCTGAATCTAAAGTAATTTGTTTGTCTAATAAAAATATAATAAAGTAAGTTCATGAATATCTTAACCTATTTAAAAATAAATTATCCATAAATAATCTGTTAAAACTACCAATGGGTAAAAGTAAACTAAGGTGCAGCTGAATTTAACAAAACTAAGAAAACTTTATAATTAGATTTTCAGTACATGCAATTACTCTTATGCAGACTATAGCTTGTGCTTAAGCTTGAAAGGAACTATTGTTTCTTTGCACAGGAATTGTTCCAAGTAAAATATAAATATTTTATGGCTTAGTTTTTATTCAGTTTAATCATGTAGCCAGGGGATTCATGAATAAAATAAACACAATACTGTTGTTGTAATGGTAGAAGCAGGTTGGCCAAATGTAAGCTTAGCTTTAATGGAATGTTCAGTTCAATTTTTAGCCAAACTTAAATGCAGCTGAGATGTTTCAAATAAATGTTTCTCTAATGCAGCTGATCAGCTGTCATGTGATCCATTTACACAAGTGCCCAGTCTAATCTGCCATAGCTGACTCAGGATGGTAGTAATGGCCAATTAAATTGAATTGGCGATTGTGTGATCGAGGATGCAATCAGATTTGCTCCAGATCTCCTGGCTGTGCGGCAGTAATCATTTTGTAGTGTGCCCGTCCCACGTGACGTGATGTCATGCACATCACATCACGGGATTAATTGTCCTTCACTGGAACGAAAATTGGGCAGGTTCTGGATCAGACGCGGATCGCTCTGCCAGGTTGAAAATTACTGCCCACGTGCCACTATCATTGGGGTATAGGAGCTGTGTGCAAATCGATAAAGTGGAATTATCAACAATTTAAAACATAACATGAAAATCTGACTTGAAAAGAAATGCTGGAATTATCTTTATGCATCTAATTATCATCTATTTTATTCTAGAACTGCTTACTGATGATTAATATATGAAAGGACTATTACAATTTGTAAAACTCAGTTTGTTTTAAATGCAATCTAAATAATCTAAAATATTTTCTAATTTGTTTAATAAATTATTGTAATATTATCTTTGTACACATTTAAACACGACATGTGTTTCTTCAGCATAATTTGAAATTGCGCTAGATTCAACGACAGAAAGTGTGAACAGTCCAGCATATGATAGACATGTTTGTTTTTAAAGAAAAATCTCTTGGAATTAAGACAAAAATTTTCAAGATGTGATGGAGTAACAAAAATGCACTGCATCTGTGTTATCTTGCCAAATTCAGGCTGAGCTAGACAGCTAACAGGTTTGATCTCATCCTTCACCCCTTCATCTCACCTTCAGTTTACCAGAATAGTACATACGCACGACTGAACCTGAGATAAAAATAAAACATCCAGGCTGGTCAATGTGTTCTTAATGCACTCCACCAAAAGTGAGCTTGTATTTTCAGTTCATGAAAGCTTTATCTAATGCAGCTGTGAACAGATCAGAGGGTGACAGATGACAGACAAGAGCTAGTTACTTTGAGGCAAGCAAAACTCAAAACTACTCAATTTACAATTATACTTCTCTGTGTTTTTTGATGGGCATTAAAAAATATTTTCTATATAATTGAGTCCACGTGAGTACACCTCTAGTGTTTGAGAGTCCACATCGCAAAGCCCACTTATGCTGTCAATGCAAATCTTTGCATCCTTAAACTATTGTATTTCTCAGCCCTGTTTGTACAGTGGACTCTCTCCACTGTTTGAAATCATATATGTGTTACAGTTCAGCCACAGAAGGGGAGTGCGATTTTACCACTCCAAAATCAGCGTTAAGGGACAGTTACAGCCTCGAAATGGGGTAGGTAGACTTACCACCCCGTTAACACTCTGCTCAATGCCATTTTTACAGGGGCCTACCCCTAGAGCTGCTAACTCTCCAGGATTGTCCTGGAATCTCCAGGAATTAAAAACTAATCTCCAGGACACTGCTGCAAGCAATCCAGGAGAAAAATCATCGCAATAAAAAATTGTGTTTTTAAAAAATTTTCTTTGAACACTTTTGTTTACTAGTTATAAAAATATTGGACATGGGGAAAAAAGTCAAGAATCATCCAATCGGATAATAAAGAGCCAATTCACTTTCCGATGAGCGTAGTAAGGCGGTGTACCATGTGTTTGGACATATCGGGTGACCAATGGTAAGAGTGTGGGGGCGGAACAGTTGGAGGCCAGAGGTCATATGATGAAACCTCCAGGAATATGTCCAAGTTGGCAACCCTACTTAAGCGGCCTCCACGTTCCCTTTACGGTCTGCTGGTTAAGCTGCTCAATGACTGGTACAAATGGACCGTGCGCATAGCGCAGGCTCCACCTCCTTGTACCTGAAAATTGCAATCGGGGTCCTAGAACTGGCACAGGACCTTGATTTTCACATTTCCACAGCCTCCCACATGTTTCAGGTGGCAGGGCTGCTCGCCCATTTACAGACCCGCTTGAAAATCGCGCTAGATGGGCCTTGTTCGTAAAAGGGATGGCCAAGGTGAGCCTCGCCCCTCGGATTTTCAATTTCTGGCCATTTATTTTTTCAGGAGAGAAGTGAGCTGCTGACAGTTGAAAATCACCCCCAGTGTTACTTAACTGATGTACTTCCTGGTATTTTGCTTTGCTAAAACCTACTTCAGTCTTTAAATTGCATGAGTATGTTTTGAGAAAATTGTTATAAAATGTAAACTTCCTTATGGCTAATTAGTTCCTCAGCAGATATAGAGTATAACTGGATTTTTCCACTAGTAAATGACTTTAACCTTTTGCTCTTTTATATTTAATCTGTGCTATGAACCCGTTTCACTGCGCTTCAGCAGTACTGTCAATAACCCTTCTAGGTTGTCTGCAATGTTTCATCAGGTTCCAGCAGGCTCTCAAATTCCTTGGAGGTTCGACCGGTCTCCCATCGTTATTCCGTGTGGTGAGCAGGTAGGGTTGCCAACTCTGGTTGGACATGTCGGGCGACCAATGGCGAGAGTGTCGGGGCGGGGTGGTTGGATGCTGGAGGTCATGTGATGAAACCGCCATGGTTTCATCACATGACCTCCAGCCTCCAACCACCCCACCCCAACACTCTCGCCATTGGTCGCCCGACATGTCCATCCTCATGGTGCACTGCCTTCCTATGCCAATCAGAAAGTGACAAAACTCTTCATTACCCAATTAGATGATTCTTGACTGTCAGTCAAACAGCTTTTTTTCTCAGGTCCAATACTTTTATAACTAATAAACAAAAGTGTTCAAAGAAATTGTTTTAAAACCACAATTTTCTATTACCCCTATGATTTTTCTCCTGGTGGCGATGTCCTGGAGATTAGCCTTTAATTCTTGGAGACTCCAGGGCAATCCTGGAGGGTTGGCTACCCTATGCTCAAGAAACAGCCCAGGAAACTAATCTTTTTTTGGTGGAGCCAGGAGGAACAAGGGTCTCAATGGGTTCGCACTCTCCCATCCCAGACCTTTGCTGTCAACCGTCTCAGCATGGGAACTGGCCGATTTCCCACCCCCCCCACTAATGGTGAGCTACAATGGGGTGCCCACATGGTGTCCACAGCCAGCTGGTGACATGTTAATGAGGCCCCGGCCTCATGTTGGCACCAATGGGCAGAGCGTGGCCCCTCTGCCGACTTCACACCTGTGTTGGACGGAAGTCGAAGATCGCCCCCACTGTGTTTGTGAACAGTTAAGAGCACTGCTCCCTCTTCTGTCTCCTAATTCTATAAATGGTGCAAAAGTGGCTGGAAGAGAACTAGTGCAAAAGAATCATGCCAGCTGAGATTAGAGTTCTTAGTGGGATTTTAACAATTCCCAAAATCCTTCTATTTCCAACATAATAGCTGCCACTTGAACTATTCCTTAACAGTTCTGCACAAAGGAGAATGTTACAGATTAATTGGACTCAATCTATTATAATATAGTATTAGAGTAACACAAGTGGAAATTGACACATAATATAGAGTGACAAGAGGTTGATTTCTTTTTGGAAATTCCAACACTTCTGTTGTTCTCAGAACTTGAAAACAATATAAATGTAGGAATTTCCAATTGGGATGCCACTTGACATCGGAGAAACTTGGTATTTCTCAAATTATGCATTGCCTTCATGTAATGACTGAAATTGTTGCATATTGTTCGTAGTTCAGAAATCATTGCAGTTAATTTTATCAAAGGGGCTTCAGCAGCATCATCTTATGATGTGAACAACATCTTACAAGATTAACTTTAGCAGAGAAATCCCAAAGGAACTTGTTCTGTAGAGCAAGATTGCAAAATGCAAACAAACTGTGTGATCTCTTAACAACCAAGTAATCTCTTTGGACAAGCTTTCACAATGAAAGGAAAGCAAATCAAACCACTATATTGCATCATTTAATGTATTCTTGCTCTGAAGAACTGGTCCCATGCAGTACAGATACTTCAGGCCAGCTAGGAATATTTTTCTTGAGCTTTTTTTGCTGAGATGCTCAGGAATCTTAAACTGATTGAAATCATTCTTGTGAACATCTCTACCTCTGATTAGCTACAAAAGGAATCTGGTCAAGATATTATCTTGTATGAATACCTCACCAAACAGTAATCAGATTGCTTTGTTCCAATCAATTAAAATTTTGTAAATGCAGGATTTTTCCACAAGACATTTAGCCTTCCAGTTGGTCGTTACTATGTGTCAACTCTCAAATTTTAATCTATTAATAAGCATAGGGCAGACTTAGCTGATGATTATGTTATCATTCCCCCTGAGTGCAGCTGTTAGGAATACAGCAGTCAATTTGGCAGCTGCTATGCAGAATTTTGGATTTGGGATCATATATAAAAAAAACTTGTAACCAGAGGTGATAGAAATAAGGGTAAAAAAGAATCATTGCGAAGGACATCGACAAAGAGCTCCAGATCAGTTTAGCTGAGGAACATAATGGAAAAGATAAATTTGCACTGGTTTGGCGTTACAAATGTTTATCAAATTTGCCAAACAAGACTTGCAAATCAATATTAGTGAACAGGCTGACAAAAAAACACAAAGATTCAAATAGAATAAAACAAGGTGCATAGGAAGCTTGGAGGCTACAGTTACTTTTGAAAAGTTTGTGTTTTATGGGTTGTGGGGAGGGAGGGGATTCAACAAATTAAATCTCCCTTTCTGACACCTACCCTTCCAATTTTTATTTCTCTTTTTCTATTGCTTCACTTCATTTTATTTCCTTTTCACTTTCATTGAATTTTCTTTTTTTTACTTTTGCTAATTGTCTTGCTGTGCTCATTTTCACCTGCCCCCTCTTCATGTTTCACTTATTCCGTTTTTCAACTCTTGTCCTTCTGAGCTTTCTGCTCAATTTGTTTCATTCCCCCTTTGTGTTTGATATTTCAGCTACTTTTCATCCACGCCAATACCATTTAACTTCAGATTTACAAAGTCCCTCCCTTGCTTGGTGCTGACCGGCTTGAATAGCTATTGACAGTATGTTAGGCCGATGCGTTGCTTGGACTAAATTCCGAAAAGATGAGAGCTTTCATTCAGCACACCAACACCACCATACAGTCTTCTTCGGGTTCATGCCCTTGTATTTTCCATTTACGTTTAGCGAACGTGATTGGCAGAAAACCATTTTGGACTTCAAAAATATGCAGGTTATAGGATTGTTTACATTGATGGTATCCATGGATGAAGATCTGGAAGAAATATTAGAGACAACATCAAAGGCGTGCAGTCGGAGAGCTCTGTTTAATGTCAAAGGACATAGACATTGATCTGTGATGTAAAAGTCAGTCCAGCTAAAGGTGAAATGACTATGATGATTTCAAGAGCATCAAATTTTGACCGTTCTTTCTGAGCGCAGCCGATGCATCTAGTGATAGATAGCAGTATAACTTTCTCTGCAATGCAAGCCCTAATAAACATTCAATTGATAAGAGCCAAGCCCCTCCAAAATATGTGAGCCTTTATAAACAAAGTTTTCCACAAGGTATGCTGAACTAGTGGGTTTGTTGAAAACCCAACAATTATTTTGGACATCACCTAATATAAGAGAGAAATCCTGGAGTCTTTGAATTTTTTTTTAAGAACATGTAGGAATGAGAAAAAAGTAATTCAGACTATCTGCTCATAATTCACCCAGGTTCCACTTCAGAAACTATCCAATAATTTCTCTTCTTTTTCCTACACCAAATATTCTCTCCTTTTACGAATCAATAATTGATCCAAAATCCCTTTGAATGCTTCAACTGAGCCAGAATGTACTGAACTAGTCGGCATCAATGACTCTAAACGTGAAGTTATTAATATAGTCACCTGTTCTCAGTGTGATGTCCTTTGACATAAAACATATCTGACCACTTTAAAAAGATTTCCAGATGTACCGGTCCCAAAATTCCTGGGGTTGCACTCCACCAATGCAAGTGCAGTGGAACATAACCCCCACCTGCACTAGTCCCAGGCCAGAGACTTCATCCCAAATCCCTGATATGGAGTCATCTGCATATCTGGGGCAGGCCGCATCCATTTGCAAGGTAACATCAGCTAGCCCGCCCCAGCAGAATTTTAGGACAGCGCTATGGCACTCTACCAGTGGAGAATAGGCCCCAAATTATACCTCCTAGTCTCTAAATGTACGTTATCACTAAATACAATTGGACTTATATTTTATGCATTTCAGCACAGCCCTTTGATTGTGACTGTGTAATTGTATATTGCTTGACTTACTTAAAATTTGGTTGACGACCATTGAATTTTAGAAACGAAGGGGCAATCTTGGAATCTGTTTAAACTACCCAACCATCAGTATCCGCCCATCCTTAATCTTAGTCAATTGTTGTATATCTTCAAAATCAATAGATTTAGATTAAGGGTGGATTGATACTGATTTCATCAGGACATGCAATGGGTTTTACTGATTCAGCTGCTTCAAATATGCATCCAATCTTGCAAACGTTGCCAAAGACATAGAGAAATTGCAGGATTTATCTGGGGGTTTAGGATTATTCAGGAAACTCAAAATAATTGATTATAAAGAATTTTTTTAAGGACAAAAAGATTCTACTTGAAACCAAAATCTGGAGCAACAGTAGATTTCCATATAAGATGTACTGTATTAAATTATTTAGTTATTCATTCACTGAACCATATTCATTATCAAAAAGCAAGGGGTCGATTTTAACTCACCCCACCTGGTGGGAAAGGGGCGTGGGACCTTTAAAATGGAGCATTGTGCCCTCCCGTCCCGTTCCCACTGGAATCGAGTGGTCGCCATTTTAACTGCTTACTGCAGTTAGGTGGCTGAGGAGCTCGCATGAAGCTGGCAGAAGCCTCATGAATTAATACAACTCGGGATCCTATTACATCAATGGGACCCAGATTGCATTTTAACTCATACCTGAACAGGGAAACTGCCGTGGCTTTCCTGCCAGGTGAAGGCAGGTCAGCAGCTGTAGAGAAGGATGAAGAGGTCCTCCAAAATAAGTGGAAAACTTTTCTTTGTGGGGCCAAGAGGAGCAGAAATGCCTCCCCCTCCCCACCACTTGCCAAAACCCACCGGAAGTTAAAATCGACCCGCAAACTATATTAATACAAGGCTGAAGTTTTCAGCATTTTAATTTGAGATTTTTAATCGTTGTTATCAGTTATTCTCCAAAACAGTTTACAAATGTACTGAGGTATTCTGGTCTTGTCTAAATCATTTCATTTAATTATTTACATGTCGATTCAGAGGTACCAACTATGAACTATAATAACTGATTCCAAAAATAAAATTCTTTTATGTTTTATTATTTATTTTGGAGAAAAAATCATCTTAGTTGAGCCATTGTCTTCTTGCATTGTAAACATTATCTATAACCAGTGATAGGTGAGAGGCTATTTTTATGGCCAGCTCTGTGATGAACTATGCTATTTTCTCAGTATCAAAGCAGTGAACCTTCCAAAGATGTTTTTGCTGTTTTTACTGTTGTATTAAAATCATTGCAGGGAATTTTGCAGAGATATGGGGGACTTGACAGGGTAGGTGCTGAGAGGTTGCTTCCCCTGGCTGGAGAACTATGGGGCATAGACGCAGGATAAGGGGTCGGCCATTTAAGACTGAGGTGAGGAGGAATTTCTTCACTCAGAGGGTTGTGGATCTTTGGAATTCTCTACCCCAGAGGGCTGTTGATGCTGAGATAGATAGATTTTTGGACTCTAGGGGAATTAAGGGATATGGGAGTTGGGCAAGAAAGTGGAGTTGAGATCTAGGATCAACCATGATCTGACTGAATGGTGGAGCAGGCTCAAAGGGTCGTTTGGCCGACTCCTGCTCCTATTTCTTATGTTCTTATATTGAATGTATTTTCCAATGGGTGTTAAAAGTAACAACCATAGAATTGCAACAACAACTTACATTTATACAGTGCATCCAAAGGGCTTTAACAAAGAGAGAAAAAGAAATGCCAGGCATTCGTAGCAGAGTTAAGGGAGATGACCAAAGGCATAGGTTTTAATGGAGCTTTTGAAAGTGTGAAGAGAAGTACCAAGATGGAGGTGTTTAGAAAAGAGTTCCAAAGTGTAGAACCAAGGCAATTGAAGGCTCTGCCACTGGAGTTGAATGTGATAGCATGAGCCAAAGTGGGAAGAATGGAGGACATTGGTGACACATGAGGCTGGAGAAGGTCACAAAGTCATGGAAGAGTGAAGATGCCGATGGATTTCTGAACAAGGATGAGATTTTTATTTTGGTGCATTGGGCAATGGGATGCCAATAGAAGTTGGCAAGCAGTGATAATGCAGGAAAGGATGCAGGGGGCAGAGTTTTGGATGAGTAGGAGTTTACGTAAGGTGGGGTTCGGGAGGCTGCGTAGAGAGTGTTGGAGCCATGACTTATAACACCGCCATACAAACCCTGCGTAGCAACAGGGAACAGATACAGTGAGATAAATGGGCAAACTACATTGGTCATTAAGCAAGTATTTGAAAAACTACCTGATGTGCCATTCTGCTCGGTGCTCCCTTCGAAGAAGAAATACCATGGGAGGAGAGCATGGCTGCAAGGTACAATGAAGCACTGTAGAAGGCCCATTACCACTGTCTATGACTAACTCAGATATTCCATGCCTCAATTTCATAGCTCTTCTGTGATGTGGTTGCTGTATGTTTTTTGAGGGAGTGATATGTGTGCAGGTCTTGTCCTACTGTCACAGTTTAATTTGAAGTTGTGTTCCATATTTACCTTTTCTACCATTTGCTATCTTATATACCTCTACAATGTCACCTTTCAGTTATCTGCTCTTAAGGCTTAAATACCCACATTTCTGCTGTCTTTCCTCAGTCCCCTGTCTTTAGAAATCTGTCTCGTGGCACTTCTTTGCATTGCCTCTGAAGCTCAAGTGTCTCCTTTTTATCTTGGTGACCAGAAGGGGACATGATTCAAGAGGGGTGATTTTAAACCCCAAGAACGGGTGGGTTGGGGGCGGGTGGGAGTTGAAAATAGTTGTTTTTTTGGGTCGCAACTGCAAAATTTTCGAACTTTGCATTCCCAGTGGGAAGCCTGTACATTTACACGCCAATGTTAAACCCGGAAATAAAGCCAGATTGCGACCCAAAAAACAACTATTTTCAACTCCCACCCGCCCCCCAACCCACCTGTTCTTGGGGTTTAAAATCACCCCCAAGGTGTCAAATGAAAGCTCTGTAGAGTTTGAGTAAGATTTCCTCAGGCGTGTATTTTACTGTTTTGATTGTATGGTTGAGCATTCTCTTTGCTTTGTTAAGTGGTGCTCCACAGTGATTTGCCATGTTGAATACCAACTTTATTAATATGCCTTGATCTTATGTCACATTTTTTTTTCTTCCCATGTGCAGTACTTTACAGCTGTCCATCTAAGATTTCATCTGCCATTGTTCATACAATTTACATATTTTGTTTAACTCAAGTTGTCGTTCCTGGACTGCCACCTCAGATTCAATCGTTCCTCCTTGCACAGTTTTATCTGCCCAGTTGTTGACCAAGTTGCACTGAGCTTCTGAACCCAGTGTTAAACTGTTGGAATCCCAACACGGATCCAGGGAGCACTCCACTCAGTATTTTGCCACCTGGACTTCTCTAACAAATACCAGCTGCTTCAAAAGATTTTTTTACCCATTTCTAAATTTTAACTTGAGTCTCCATCACTTTAAGTTTAAATAGCAATTTTTGTACTGAACTTTGCAAAGTAACTTTTTTTGAAGTCTACCATATAGTCGGATTTTCCATAGTCCACTTGGGATATCACTTCCTCAAAAAAAAAGTCATGGGTATTGGTGAGATAGGATCTTTCCCTTCTGAGTCTATGTTTGCTTCTATTTACTGGGACATTATCAAATGAGTAATCATCAAGTTTATTTTTGATAATTGATTCCATTATTTTATGCTGTGCCAGTGGGCGACTGATATGTCTATAGTTGCCTGGGTCTGTTTTGTCACTCATTCTGAAAATAGGCACTACATTCACCTGTTTCCAATCTAGCAGGATTTCTCCAGCATTTATGGGCTCCCTTATAATGAGTTACAAATTGACCATTCCTGGGAATTTTAATTTTTGATCCATTTTAGCCACTACAGCACCTCTATCTCATTTACCCCATCTAAATTACTCGCTACAAGTATTCACTTGGGGAAACATAAACTGAAAAGAGAGATGAGATATCATTTTGATTTGTGGTCATTTCATTTTATAAAAAATGGGAAATTAACAGTTTCCTTTCCAAAAGCAGGAAATGTGTTCATATAAACACTTAACATCTTCCAGTCAAAGTAACCATTTTTCTCCAGACATTAGATATGCTCAACTCAACATACCTGTAACATATACTTTATAAACAAACTACACAGATGCTGATACTATTTAATTCTTTGTTTAAACATTGAGGAAAAATAGGGTTTTTTGAAGTTAAATGTGATTACTTTCAAACTTGCTTGAAGTTAGTTATATCAAATGGTTGTCTGATATTTTGTTGATATTGTCTGAAACAGTAATGTAGCCCGAACCTTAAATTACTTCCAGATGATATTGCACATAGGATTTCAGTGCTGCATAGCTTTGCAGACTATTTAAAGTAATTATTATTCAAAATATTAATAGTGTATAAGTTTTCACACTAACTAATTGACCGGTGCCACCAAACAATTCACTTTGAACAAGGGATATTCCATTTGATAAAGACTCATCTTTCAGCTCCCTTTTGCCGACTCAGATGAGCACTGAACAGAATATTCAAATAACTGGTTATTATTTGTGTAACCCTCATGTTTGTTAGTTCAGCAATTCTCCGATGTTATAAAACACTTCGTTTTCTGATTATGTCTCAAAAATTTTTTAAAGTATGTACATCTGAAGCGAACATGAACTGACAACCAATGCAGTATTTTCCACCTCAGTGTGCTGCAAACGGCCAAACATTCAGAGCGCAATTACAGTCTGCCAAGTCATTTTGAGTCTGCTCCACTCATGGGCACCAAACTGCACAAGCATATCCCTGAGTACATTCCTCTGATTTACAGACTATCAGAATCTGCCCCAGGCTGTCCAACAGTGTACTAAACCTGCATTCAGAACGGCACCTTAGGGTTTGTTGCCAGTTTCAGCCACATTATATTTTTTTACAAATTGGTACTAGAGAACCACAGAGATCATTAAGGTACTGTAAATTGACACCAGTTCTACTGCAGAAAGAATACTAATCAACGTTCTGTAGTACTTGCACACAAAAAAATGCACATTTATACCATGGCTGAGCTTCCAGGATCTGCTGGATGCAATGTATTTCTTGCCACTACTTCCACAATGTGAGGCATCCACTAGTTCAGTACAGAGATAATTTCCAACTGTTCCCTTCCAGGTAAAATTCTCCTTTTCAGGCCATGGTCCAATTGTAACACCCGCACTGGCTCCTCTTCCCCCAGAGTGTGATATAAGTCTTTTTAAGCTAATTTGCTGAAATGTCACTTAAATGTGGGCAAGAGTTTAGCAAGCTGTAAACGAATTGAACAATATCAGTATTTCTTTAAAAAAAGAACAAAGATGCAAAAAGTTGAACTACTTTACAAATCCAGGGAGAGCTTTCTATTGCATCAGCTCCCCTACAATAGTCAAGTTGCCTTATTTCTTTCTCTTGCTCTCTGTCTTTCTTTCTCTCTCTCTCTCTCTCTTACTCTGTTTATCTGCCTGTGCCTACTCTTTGAAAGAGCTATCCAATTATTCCCATTCCCCTGCTCTTTCCCCATAGCCCTGCAAATTTTCCCCCTTCGAGTATTTATCCAATTCCCTTTTGAAAGTTGTTATTGAATCTGCTTCCACCACCCTTTCAGGCAGTGCATTCCAGATCATAACAACTTGCTGCATAAAAATCTTTTTCCTCATGTCGCCTCTGGATCTTTTGTCAATTACCTTAAATCTGTGCCCTCTGGTTACTGACGCTTCTGCCACAGGAAACAGTTTCTCCTAATTTACTCTATCAAAGCTCTTCATGATTTTGAACACCTCTATTAAATCTCCCCTTAACCTTCTCTGTTCTAAAGAGAACAACCCCAGCTTCTCTGGTCTCTCCACATAACTGAAGTCCCTCAACCCTGGTACCATTTTAGTGAATCTCCTCTGCGCCCTCTCTAAGGCCTTGACATCCGTCCGAAAGTGTGGTGCCCAAAATTGGACACAATACTCCATCTGGGGCCCAACCAGTGTTTCATAAAGGTTTAGCATAGCTTTTTGGTTTTGTACTCTATGCCTCTATTTATAAAGTCATGGATCCCGCATGCCTTTTTAACAGCTTTCTCAACTTGTCCTGCCACCTTCAAAGACTTGAGTATGTACACTGGGGAAAGGCTGGGGAGTGGGACTGATTGGATAGTTCTTTCAAGGAGCTGGCACAGGCACAAAGGGCCGAATGGCCTCCTGTGCTGTATCATTATATGATTCTATTCTCCTAAAAAGGTTTATTTCTGTTTGATTCCTACCTTGCCTGGTATCTTATGGACTTTAGGTTTAGACAGAAGAGCGCCTTGTTCTCAAATAGTGCAATGACATGCCTGACGTGGTCAGAGGCCTGAATGGATCAGCCTTGCAGTGAATGAGTAAAGCAAGATGAAGGGCACAGCTGATTTGACTTTAGATCTGGAAAATTAATGGCAGGAGTGGGTGGTTTGATTAAACTATATCAATAAATGAAATGGGGAGCCTGAGGATTTTCCGCATTGGTCAGTGCGAGACAGTATAAGGAATAACTGGCAGGTTTGCATGGTAGTTCTTAGCCTGACCACTGTTTATGGATGTGAAACCTGGAAGTCACCCAGCTGAATAGACAGGAGCTTCATACTTTGTATCACAAGTAGTGAAAAATGCTGAGGGTGAGTGGATTGACCTGCTGACAAATGAGTTTAATCAGCAAACTGGATCATTGCATTTCAAATATCCTTCAGCGCTACAGACTGCAGTACCCTGAGCACTTAACCTGTGTGTCTGCAGCCAGCTTATCTGTTGAATGCAGCAGGATCACGATGATCAAATTGCATTTCTTGAACATAAGAAAAATTCAGGGACAAAATAAAGGCCATGAACCTCCTTCCTCAGTACCCTAATTCACCCATCACAGCACCCAGCTGTATATTCAGCCCCAAACTTTGTGCCCAACCACCTTAACTGACAGCAAATTACACGCTTGGAGTTAAAACTGTTCTTCCTGATGTATCTGTTTTAAATTCATAGTTCACCAATTTCTATTCATGCCCTACTTTCCTGGTTTACTTTGAAGTAATAGTCTAGGTTTACTTTATCCATACAATTTAATATTTTATATAGTCTAATGATTCTCCCTGGACTGTAAAGTATGATTATTTGATATTTCCTTATAGCTCATCCCCTTTAAATTTGAGATCAGTCTCCGTATTCTTTCCAATGGATGTGCATCTTTTTCGTGGCTTGGTCACCAAAATTAAGCGCAGTGCTCAAATGTAATTTGATTCGTGCATTGTATCGCCTTAGCATAATTTATGTAGACTTGTAGGGGATAATTTTGAAATTCAACGCCTGGGTGGTAATCCAGCAGGTCATTGTAAAACCACCTGATTTTCATCCCATTGAAATCAGTGGGATGAACATCATTCAGTTTCTCCACTCTGCCAGGCTACTGCCCAGGTGGCAATGTTCAAAATTACCCCCGAATTCAACTTTTCTAATTGGAAAAACTATATCATCAGACCCAATTCCAACTGCATTGAAGCAAAATTCATTACCATGGATAGGCCTTACAGGAAATCATTTGTGTCAACACCAACACGCCAACAATGGCTGCCATGGATTGTATTATTAACCCTCGCTTGTTTCTTTGGCTCTCATTGTATAATGCTGTAAAAAAAAAAAATAATTTAAGCGCCGTGCTTTAAGCATCCTTACCTAAGGAAGGATATACTTGCCTTAGAGGCGGTGCAACAAAGGTTCACTACTGATTCCTGGGATGAGAGGGTTGTCCTATGAAAAGAGGTTGAGTAGAATGGGCCTATACTCTCTGGAGTTTAGAAGAATGAGAGGTGATCGAATTGAAACATACAAGATTCTGAGAGAGCTTGACAGGGTAGATGCTGAAAGGCCGTTTCCTCCGGCGAGAGAGTCTAGAACTAGGGGGCATAGTCTCAGGATAAGGGGTCAGCCATTTAGGACTCAGATGAGGAGGAATTTTTTCACTCAGAGGGTCGTGAATCTTTGGAATTCTCTACCTCAGAGGGCTGGGGATGCTCAGTCGTTGAGCATATTCAAGGCTGAGATCAATAGATTTTTAGACTCTAAGGGAATTGGGATATGGGGATCAGGCGGGAAAATGGAGTTGAGGTCGAAGATCAGCCATGATCTTATTGAATGGTGGAGTAGGCAGGAGGGGCAGTATGGCCTTCTCCTGCTCCTATTTCTTATGTTCTTATATTAACCTCTTGTTCAATATGTACATACATTGATTGTCTGATTCAGTAATGTACTGTTAGTTTAGCAACAGAAGGGAAGAATACCTGTAACTTCTGTGACTTACTCAGAGAACCCAACAGCTATAGATGGCAATGATTGCACTTGCAGACACTCCAGAGTGACCGATATCGTTCTGAAATATAGAGTGGAGAAGAAAAAGAGATTCAGTTAAAGTGAGGAAGAACAGAAGGAAAATAAATTTTGATGATACTTCAAACAGCTAAACTAATAAAGAGATAGCTAATTATTAGTCACTAATAAATCCAATAAGGAATTCAGGTGAAACTTCTTCACCCAGAGAGCAGTTAGAATGTGGAACTTATAGGAGGAATTTCTTCACTCAGACGGTTGTGAATCTTTGGAATTCTCTACCCCAGAGGGCTGTGAATTCTGAGTCGTTGATTACATTCAAGGCTGAGATAGATAGATTTGTGGACTGTAGGGGAATCAAATGATACGGAGATCGGGCTGGACAGTGGAGTTGAGGTCGAAGATTAGCCATGATCTTGTTGAATGGTGCAGCAGGCTCAAGGGGCCGTATGGCCTACTCCTGCTCCTATTTCTTATCTTCTTATGGGACATGCTATCATATGGAGTGGTTGAGACGAATAGCATAGATACATTTAAGGGGAAGCTAGGTAAGTACATGAGGAAGAAAGGAATAGAAGGTTATGCAGATAAGATTAGATGAATTCGGGTGAGAGGAGGCTTGTGTGGAGCAAAAACACGGCCATAGACCAGTTGGGCTAAATGGCCTGTTTCTGTGCTGTAAATTCTGTGTAATTAGAGCCATACAAGGCCATCCAATCTTTTAAGGAAAGAAATGTAGATCTGCATAGATCATATGAGTATATGTAGGCAGAAGTGCAAGAACAAAGATGGTAATGAAGGATGGTGGATTCTAATATCTTCTGCCAATTGTAGGAAAAGCAAATAGCACCATTCTGTACAAAGCAGGTATTGAAAACATAACTACAAGGATTTTTAAAGATCAAATTGAACCCATTTAGTTGAGTATTATGCTATTATTATTAAGACTTGTATGTAAAATAAGCAATCTAATATATACTATGTATTGAGCTCAAACTGTAGTGCATCTTCGTGCTTCAGCACAGCAGAGAACCTGCTTATAAATTTGATTTTCCTTTGAATAAGGGTATATAGGACACAAATTCATGTTGAAGATGAATAGTAATAAGTTACATTCCCCTAGGACGTCACTAACTCATTGCTTTTCCTGCAGATTTATCAAAATCCTTCCAGGCAATAAGCACTTTGTCCTATTGGTTGTCCTGAAGGTCGCGTGTCTCCTTCATAGACTGTTGTGTATAGATGCAACTTTGTCACTAGAATGAATCACAGTAGTTTCGTTTAACCAATTAATCTCTTCTAAGGTTTGTTCTAATATAGCTTTGAAGGGCAGACAAGTGAAGATTGGCCCTGGAAAGAAAATACTTTTCCTAATGGTCCACGAATTGGAAGAACTCAAGCAAACAAATTAGAAAAATGCAATACGGTACCAAGCCAATTGAATGGGCAGAAATTCAACAAGGCTACTGCAGCTAAAAATATATAAAATCTCTGATGTGCTGATGTCAGTTAAACTGATTGTGACTTATATAATCAGTCATACAGGGTTGTGTGTTAGCTCAGCTTATTGCTGCTCCCGACATGTGTTACAAATTGATGGGATCTACATGCACACCCCCAATGTCCCAGATCTCTGCTGTGATGTCGGGGAACCGCTGAGTAAAGATTAGGCACTTCTACAAAGGAAGAGAAGATAAAGTGAGTGGGAAAGTGTCTCCTCTTCCCTCTCCCTGGCACACCCTTAGAACTGCCCATTGTTACAGAGTTACCAGCAGCTGTGAACAGATCTGGAACCAAATCACTCTCTGCCAGGAAATTGTACAGGGCCTAAAGATTATGTAGAAAATAAATTTAAAGGAGTAGCTGAAAGAATCCATGATGTCCTTGTTAGTGTATCTGGCATATCCTTTCAATCAGGATTCATATAAATAAAGGTACCTGTGCTAGGTCTTCAACTGTAATTCACTGGTTGTGAACTTCTGATATATATGCGGAGTGTTACTGTGTAATTTCCAGCTAGCAGTGTGTTTTAATAGACACATATGATAGTGTACTTAAATTTGGCAAATAGTTATTAGTGTATGAAGAAATTATCAGAGGTCTATTTTCAGAAAGCTAACATGATTTGAATAAATAATACCCAAATGGAGAACAAAGAGCACATTCAGTAATTAGATTGCCCATGCATACACAGATTGCTTACAATATAATAATTCATATCTTAGTTTCAGTCAAAAGAAGTGATTTAAAATGAAGTCAGTCAAAAGTGGGTACTTATATTGATTTAATCAAACTTCTAAAAATCCACTGGGCACACTGCGGCAATAGCACTGAGATGTATTAGAATTTCTGTGCTAACAATGAGAGGTGTTGACAATGAAAGTCCTGTTAGCACAGGAGTGAATGCTGAAATGTTAGAAAGGCTGGAAGAAGATGCTTTGAGGATTGCTGCTGCACAAAATAAAAGGCTTTGGCCCAGCAGTGTCACGACACTGTTGTTCAGAGAATACAACGTCAAAAAGAAAATAAACATAATTTCCAAATCATTCTAAATAAATTATAAACTTCCTGAATAGCATTTTATGTGCAATTTGTATTTACTACTGAATGTGTGTTCCCGCCATGACTGGATTCTCCGGGTCGCTCACTGCCATGACATCTTTACAATAGGGCAAGTGTACTAAGTGTGGCAAAATTGGAAACCTCTTCTTTATAAAAATGGTTTTGATTTCATTATACCCAATGCACAGAGAAATTATGCCCCATCAACCCATGGAATAGACTTCTGGAGGGAGTAGTGGAGGCAAAAACCCTGGAGTCGCTTAAATAACAATTGGATGCTATGATCGGGGTCATGAGGATCTCTCTGGATCGGTGTATTAAAATGGGTAGTATGTTCTTCCTCATCCATAATTATCTGTTATCTTGCAATCACATTGAAGAATAATAAATACAGTAGAAATAAATTGCATAATATTTTTGTAATAAGTGGGATTTTGTTTTAGGAAGAAGTTTTACAAATCTATTGTCTATGTGTTTAACTTTCTCAACCCCTCGTAGATACGTCTTCTGGGGAATTTACATCTAAGTTTAGTGGCGGTGAAAAGCAGTTTTACTTTTGCACTTGTGTAATGTATATTGGGTATTAAGGTCCAAAATGATCCCAAAGCAAAGCAGAGTGACAGTCATACTCCTACTAGTATATCTGTAATTGCAGGGGTCCCAGTAGTGCATTGGTATTCACAAGAGGTCCCAAGGAGTGTGTCAGTATTTTCAGAGAGACCCCAAGGAGTGTGTAACTGTTTGAAGGGATCCCTAGGCATGTGTGAATATTTGCAAGAGTCCTCAGATCTGCGTCACTATTTACAGAGAGTCTCTGCAGTATGTAAATATTTGAAGGAAGTCCCTGGAGTTTGTTAATATTTTCAGGGGATCTCCCATATAGAAGCATTTGAATACCACTATTCTAACTCGCTGCATTAACCTGAAAAGGCTTCAGTGACAGATTTTTATTTGTTCTCTTTCTTTTACTATTTAAATTGAGTGCCTCTCTTGGCTTTTAGCCTCTCTGTGTCACGTTATTTTCTATTCAAAAGGAAGGACGGTTAATTTTCTCCCACACCTCCATTAATAATTGTCAAAGTGCTTCCATTTAGGTCCATGAGACTGGGTGAAGATGCCTGGCATTTGATAATTCTCTCTCTCCCTAACAGATGCTCCAATTCTTACGTCCCTGACAAAAGAACATAAAAACATAAGAAATAAGAGCAGGAGTAGGCCGCACGGCCCCTCGAGCCTGCTCCGCCATTCAATCAGATCATGGTTGATCTTCTACCTCAACTCCATTTTCCCACTCTATCCTCACATATCTTGATTCCTTTAGTGTCCAAATCACCATCGATCTCAGTCTTGAATATATTCAACGATTGAGTGTCCACAACCTTTTGGGTTATTCACAAATCTCTGAGTGAAGAAATTTTTCCTTATCTCGGTCCTAAATGGTTGACCCTTTATTTTGAGACTATGACCCCTCGTTCTAGACTCTCCAACCAGGGGAAACAGCGTCTCAGCATCTACCCTGTCAAGCTCTCTCAGAATCTTACTTATTTCAATGAGATCACTTCTCATTCTTCTAAACTCCACAGGACATAGGCCCGTCCTACTCAATCTCTCCTCATAAGACAACCCTCTCATCCCAGAAATCAATCCAGTGAACCTTTGTTGCACTGCCTCTAAGGCAAGTATATCCTTCCATAGGTAAAGAGACCAAAACTGTACACAGTACTCCAGGTGTGGTCTCACCAGAACCCTATATACTTGCATCAAGACCTCCTTACTCTTATACTCGAACCCCCTTGCAATAAAGGTTAACATACCATTTGCCTTCCTAATTGCTCGCTGTACCTGCATGTTCACATAAATCCCTCTGTCTACCAACATTTCTTAGTCTCTCACCTTTTAAAAAACATTCTGCTTTTCTATTCTTCCTACCAAAGTGGATAATTTCACATTTCCCCAGATTATACCCCATCTGTCACCTTCTTGTCCACTCACTTATCCTGTCTATATCCCTTTGCAGCATCTTTTCATCCTCCTCAAAGCTTACTTTCCCACCTAGCTTTGTAGCATCAGCAAACCTGGATACATTACACTTAGTCCCCTCATCTAAGTCAGTGATATGTATTGTAAACAGCTGAGGCCTAAACACTGATCCTTGTGGCACCCCACTAGTTACAACCTGCCAACCCGAAAATGACCCGTTTATTCCTACTCTCTGTTTTCTGTCCATTAACCAATCCTCAATCCATGCTAATATATTAACCCCAATCCCATGAGCCCTAATCTTGTGTCGCAACCTCTTATGTGGCACCTTATCGAAAGCCTTTTGAAAATCCAAACCCTCTTATCTACCTTGCCAGTTACATCCTCAAAAACTCTTAATAGATTTATCAAACACGATTTCCCTTTCATAAAACTCTGTTGACTCTGCCTCTTATGATTTTCCAAGTGCCCTGTTACTATGTCTTTAAAAATAGATTCTAGCATTTTCGCTGCTACTGATGTCAGGCTAACTGGCCTATAGTTCCCTTTTTCTTAGTCCTCCATTTTTGGATAGCGGGGTTACATTTGCTACCTTCCAATCCACAGGACCGTTCTAGAATCTAGGGAATTCTGGAAGATCAAAACCAATGCATTCACTATCTCTCCAACCACCTCTTTTAAAACCCTAGGACATAGTCCATCAGGTCCAGGGGATTTGTTGGCTTTTAGTCCCATTAATTTCTCGAGTACTTTTTCATCACTAATCTTAATTACTTTAAGTAACTCACTCTCATTGGACCCTTGGTTCCCCACTATTTCTGGTATGTTTTTTGTATCTTCTACTGTGAAGACAGATACAAAATATTTGTTTAACGTCTCTGCCATTTCCTTATTCCCCATTACAATTTCTCCTGTCTCTGCCTCTATGGGACCCACATTTACTTTTGCTAATCTCTTCCTTTTTACATACTTGTAGAACCTCTTACAATCTGTTTTTATATTTCTTGCTAGTTTACTCTCATATTCTGTTTTCTCCCTCTTTATCAATTTCTTGGTCATCCTTTGCTGATTTCTAAAACCTTCCCAATCCTCAGGCTTACTACTCTTTTTGGCAACATTTTAAGCTTCTTCTTTTAATCTAATACTATCCTCAACTTCTCTAGTTAGCCACAGTTGGATCACTTTTTCCGTGGAGCTTTTATTCCTCAAGGGAATGTGTATTCATTGAGAATTATGAAATTTTTTTTTAATGTTCGCCGCTGCTTATCTACCATCATATCTTATAATCTAATTTTCCAATCTACCTTAGCCAACTTGCCCCTCATACCTACGTAATTGGCTTTGTTTAAATTTAAGACCCTAGTTTCGGACTTAACTGCATCACTCTCAAACAGCCCAGCTCGAACTATCAACTCTGCACTTTCAGAATTTAGTTCATTCTGTCGTTCTACCTTTCTGTGTTATGCTGTTGGTACACTAATCTGCTGTGCTATACTGTCACTCACTATGCATTGTTTCTCAATTTGCTTGTCTAAAAATGTTTATACTTTTCCAATAATTGGACTAATTATGAATTTTACCAAAATATTTTAGATACTATTAAACAAAAACCCACTTACGTTAAATAAATCATATATTTGAAGATATAATTTGCATTTTCTCCCATACTTTATAACTATCTCAGGATCCTGTAAGTCCTTTCTAACAATTTTTATTTGGTTTTCCAGATTTTTAAGTAAGATTCATAATTGATTTCTTTGAATAATCAGAACAAATGCTAAGCTTTTGTGTGCAAACATAGATCTCTATAAATTAATGCTAAAATTATAACATGTCCTCACAACTTACTGATCTTCTCTCTTTATCATTAGTTCTGCTACTGGAAACTGCTGAGTGGCCAATTCTAGGAGAAAATAAAGTCAAATGAGTAGTTTATGGCTTAGCCAGTGGCTCATTGTTCATATATTTCCTGCATCAGAGAAATTGAAAAGTTCAGCCAGTGCTATTTAATCACACGCCTGGAAATGGAATAAGCCATTTAGTTTCATATAAATTCAGGAACTCAACTAAATAGTTTCTGTATATGTGAGATGCTATTTTTAGATCGAGTTACATCGAAACTGCAGCAAAGAAACAGGCCATTCTGCCCAACTGGTCTATGCCAGCGTTTGTGCTCCACTCAAGCCTCCTCCCTCCCTACTTCATCTAACCCTATCAGCATACCCTTGTATTCCTTTTTTCCTCATGTACTTATCTAGTTTCCCCTTAAATGCATCTATGCTATTTGACTCAACTATTCCTTGTGGTAGCGCGTTCTACATTCTTACCACTTTTTGGGTAAAGAAGTTTCTTTTGAATTCCCTATTGGATTAACTAGTGACTATTTTCTAGTTTTGGGTTCCTCCACAAGTGGAAACGTTTTCTCTCCGTCTACCCTATCAAACCCTTTTATTGTCTTAAAGACCTCAATCAGGTCACCCCTCGGCCTTCTCCTTTCTAGAGAGAAGATCCCCAGCCTGTTCAGCCTTTCCTGATAAGCGTATCCTCTCAGTTCTGGTATCATCCTTGTGAATTTGTTTTGCACCCTCTCCAATGCATCTATACCCTTTCTATAATATGGAGACCAGAACTGTGCACAATACTCCAAGTGTGGTCTCACCAAGGTTCTTTACAAGTTTAACATAATTTATCTGCTTTTCAATTCTATCCCTCTGGAAATGAACACCAGTGTTTGATTTGCCTTTTTTATGGCCTTAACAACCTATATCGCTACTTTTAGTGATTTGTGTATCTGTACCCCTAGATCCCTTTGCCCTTTGCTCCTCAATCCCATTCAGTCTCTTATTATCCAAATAGTATGTGGCCTCCTTATTCTTCCTATCAAAATGCACCACCTCACACTTATCTATATTGAAATTAATTTGCCAATTACATGCCCATTCTGCCAATTTATTAATGTCCTCTTGCATTTTGATGCATTCTTCCTTTGTATTAACTACACCCTCCAATTTGGTGTTGTCTGCAAATTTTGAAATCGTACTTCTGATTCCCAAATAAAAAACATTAATGTAAATTGCGAACAACAGTGGTCACAGCACCGATCCCTGTGGAACACCACTTCCCACCTTTTGCCAGTCTGAGTATCTACTCTTAATCCCTGCTCTCTGCTTTCTGTTTTGTATCTAACTTGCTATCTATTCTACTACAGGTCCCTGACTCCACATGCTCCGACATTAGTCATGAGTCTACAATGTGGTATGTTATCGAAGGCCTTTTTAAAATCCAAATATATTACATCTACCACATTACCCTTGTCTACTCTTTCTGCTACTTCTTCAAAGAATTCAATAAGGTTGATCAAGCATGACTTTCCCTTCTGAAATCCATCCGTGCTGTGACTACTCTTTGTTATATTTTCTTTCTCTAGATTTTTTTTATTACATCTTTGAGTAAAGATTCCATTATCTTTCCTGCCACTGACATTAAGCTAACTGTTCTATAGTTCCCTGGACTTGTTCTATCTCCCTTTTTAAATATAGGAATAATATTAGCGGTTCACCAGTCGTCTGGCACTAGTCCTCTGCTATCTCCTCCCTAGCTTCTTTTAATATTTGCAGATGCAATCCATCCAAACCAGGGGTTTTATCCTCTTTAAGTTTTATTTGTTTATCAATTATCTCCCCTTTCTATCTTAAATGTTTTTATGTCTTTTTTGATCTCTTCTTCTAATGTCATGCCCACCTCGTTAGTCTCCGTGATAAATACTGAAGCAAAGTAACTATTCAATATTTTTGCCACTTTTCTGTCATTACCTGTGAGTTTATTGTGTGTATCCCTTAGTGGCCCTATCCTTATCCTGATTTTTCTTTTGTTATTTATGTGTCTGTAGAATACTTTACTATTTCTTTTTATATTCCTTGATAATTTAATTTCGTAGTTCCTCTTTGCCTTCCTATTTGTTTTTTTGACTTCTTTTCTAACCTCTTCAGATTCCCTTTTGTCATCCTCTCTTTTACTGTCTATGTACTTAGTGTATGCCTTTTTCTTTAGTTTCAATTTTACCCTTATCTCTTTATTCATCCATGGTGTTTCATTATTGGTTAGTTTGTTCTTGCTTTTTAGAGGAATATATTTTTCCTGAACTCTATTGATCACCGTTTTAAATATTTCCCACTTCTGTTCTATCTCTTAGTTAAAGTTTTTTTCCAGTTTACTTTCCCTAGTTCCATTCTCATCCTCATAAAATTAGCTTTTTCCCAATCCGTTACTTTGGTCTTTATCTTACTTATGTCTTTCGCAATCGTTATTTTAAACCTTATATAATGATCGCCATTGCCTAGATATTCCCCTATGCTTACTTCTCTTACCTGCTCTGGTTCATTTCCATTACTAGATCGAGCAGTGATTCCTCTTTTGTTGGACTTCTCACATACTGGGTAAGAAAGGAGTCCTGTACACATTGTAAAAACTCTATTCCCTTTTCCCCTTTCCCTACCTCTTTTTGCCAGTTTATTTGGAAGTATTTGAAATCTCCATGATTATTATTCACTTATGAGCTTTTTACTCATTTCATAGGTTTGTCGAGATACTTCATTCTCCACTTCCCTTCCACTATTAGGTGGTCTGTAGAATATCCCTACAAATGTGATCAATCCCTTCTTATCCTTTGTCTCAATCCATATGGATTCTGTTTCTATCTTAATATTACTAATGTTCCCTTTTTCTATTGCCATCATATTGTCTCTAATTGGTACAGCTGCCCCACCCCCTTCTTCCTTCCCTATCCTTTCTAAATACGTTATATCCTGCAATATTTAACTGCCAGTCCTGTTCTTTATGTAGCCATGTTTCAGTTATCCCTACCACATCTAGCTCCTCATCATAAATTATTGCCTCCAGTTCCCCCGTTTTGTTTCAGATGCTGTGCACATTGCTATACAAGCAATTTAATTTGTTTTTAGTGATTGTTCCCCTCATTTCATTTTGAACAGTCATTTTGTACTTATGTTCTATAAATGTATTTTTTCCCAGACCGTTTATGTTACCGTTATTCCTTATCTTGGTCTGACCTTTAATCTCATTTCCTATTTCTTTTTTCTTCAGACTTATTTTATTTTCACCAGATCCTTCCCCTGTCTTACCAGTTTAAAGTCCTATCCACAGCCCTATTTATCCTTTCCGTCAGGACACTGGTCCCATTCTGGTTCAGGTGGAGCCTGTCCCAGAGGTACAGCTCCTTCCTGTCCCAGTACTGGTGCCAGTGTCCCATTAAATGGAACCCTGCTTCCCACACCACTCTTTCAGCCACGCATTCACCTTCCTGATCTGTCTATCCCTATGCCAATTAGCACGTGGCTCAGGTAGTCCGAGATTACCACCCATGAGGTCCAGCTTTTTAATTTAGTTCCGAACTTCTGATCGTCTCTTAGCAGGACCTCCTCCCTTTTCTTCCCTATGTCAATGGTCCCAACATGGACCACGACAACTGGATCTTCCCCCTCCCTTTCCAAGTTCCTCTCCAGTTGCTCCGAGATATCCTTTACTCTTACACCAGGTAGGCAACACATCCTCCTGGACTCTCGGTCATGACTGCAGAGGACGCTATCTAACCCCCTAATTATCGAATCCCCTATGATTTAACTTTTATATTCTGCTCCTCCCCACTTTGGAGTGCTTCCTGCTCCACAGTGCCATGGTCAGCATTCTGGCTGTCCACACCACAGCCTGCACCCTTAACCTCACAGGTAGCAAGTACATCGTACCTGTTGAATGGGCATGTAAAGTTCAGCTCACTTGCATTGCACAATTGTGTTGTGTCGCATTATTTCACAGTTCAGCCAGATCCCATTTTAGTCTAACACATCTTACCTACGCTACATACCTTTTGTGCGCTCACTACAGCCCCCTCCTCCATT
Source organism: Heptranchias perlo (assembly GCF_035084215.1). Classification (NCBI taxonomy): domain Eukaryota; kingdom Metazoa; phylum Chordata; class Chondrichthyes; order Hexanchiformes; family Hexanchidae; genus Heptranchias; species Heptranchias perlo. Next base: position 39,428,110 of record NC_090341.1, on the reverse strand, counting down.
TACAAAAACAGTATGAAGAAGATAGCTGACAAGAAAAATTTCTGCGTCCTCTCTAAGTAAAACTACATGTTACCTGTACTTAGGTGCTGTCTGTAAAAAACAAATTGTAACTGGAAAGGTTTCAGTCGTGGTCATCGAGGCACAAGGAAGATTATAAAGCTTTGTAGGCAGTGCAGACAGAAGCAAGAAGGATGATCCCTAGTGTCAGAGGTCTGAATTATGAGTAAAGATGAAGAAACTTGGACTTTTCAGCCTTAAAAGGTAAAGTCCTAGAGGTGATCCTATAAAAGTATGTACGATAGTTAACAGTATAGAGAAGTAAATCTGGAAAATTCTCTGAGTTGGACAAGGCACACAGATTCAAACGAGTAAAAGGCAAATTTAGGACTGATGTCTGTCTTCTTGATTTAATTTTTCTTAACATAAAGAATGATCGACACTTGAAATGGACTCCGAGATAGAGTAGGGAAGATGAAGGAGGAATTTTAGGATATTACTGGATGGATGAAATAAGATGGGCCAAATGGTCTCCCTCATCTGTCATTATTTTGTGATCTGAGTATGCATTCTGTCACTAAAACTGCTGCACTTTTAATAAAAGTTAAGTAATTAAATACACCACATATCAGGATAAATAACATGGACAAATGGACTCGACAATTACATAACATTAACTTCCTATGGTGCTCATTAGTGGCACATACCTGAAGGCCGAAAGTTTATAGAGAAGATGAATGTTGTATCAAGTTTGAAAATCATAGGCACTACTATTCTGAGCTGGCTAATAGTCAGCTTTAGACCTTCTGGATAGAAAATGGCCGGGAATTGTCGATTTATGTCTCCTACATTCTTTCCAATTAGAATGTGTGGTTTTGAATGGCTGGTCTGAGTGTGGATGTTAATCTCCTGTGAAATTGTAGTGCCAGATGTTATTGTCATTGGGCACATCAGCACTAACACAAGTGCTTAAAACACGTCTCAAACATGTAGTTCAAAGGAAATGTATTTTATTCAGGGGAGCAAAGCAGAATAATAATTTAAATATACTTCTAGCACACCCAGTGGCCTAGAGTCTAAAGGCACTGACTAGTATAGGCTTATTTACCATGGAGACTCAGAGGTCCCAGGACCCAGTCTGTGCTGAGTTAGCTGATCTTAGTTGGTGCAGTGGTTTGAGGTGCAACAATTAGCCTCAGTGCCCTGAGCTTGAGAGGGGAATACTCAGTCAAGGTTCCCACACTTGATTACTATCCCATGACTCCTGCTGCAATGTTAATATCCAGTGAGAACAGGATCAAACTTAACTCTGTTGCCCTCTGCACTCAAATAGCTTGCCAACACTCACTGATAAACTCATACATGAAGAATGACCACTTTGATGAGGCATCTGAGGACTGGCAAGCATCAGTAGAACTGTGAAATTGACCGTGGTACGTTATTCCTCTTTATCCTTCTTTCCCTCTCCACCGCCTCTTTTGACCCCTCCACTTTCTCTGTGCTGTCAAGCTGCTTGTCCAACATCCAGCCTTCGATGAGCTGTAACTTCCTCCAACTAAACATTGGGAAGACCAAAGCCATTGTCTTCAGCCCCCACCATGAAATCCGTACTCTTACTACCAATTTCATCCTCCCCACGGGCACTGTCTCAGGCTGAACCAGACTGTTCACAATCTTAACATCCTGTTTGACCCAAGCTGAACTTCCAATCCCATACCCTTGACAAAGGCTGTCTACTTCCACCTCTGTAACATCGCCCACCGTTATCCCGACCTCAACCCATCTGCCACTGAAACCTTCATTCGTGCCTTTGTCATTTGCAGACTCAATTACTCCAATGATGTCCTGGCAAGCTTCCCATTCTCCACCCGCCAAAACTCTGCTGCCCATATCTTATCTCACAGCAAGTCGCATTCGCTCATAAAACTATACTCGCCTACATTTGCTCTCGGTCTCCCAGTGCTCAAATTGAAAATTCTCATCTTTGCATATCTCTCCATGGCCTCGCTGCTCCCTTTCTCTGTACTTTCCTTTAGCCTCATAACCTCCCCCAACACCCCCCCCCCCACCAGCTCTCCATTCCTCTAATTCTGGCCTGTTGTCCATCTCCCCCTCCCTTTGCCCCACCATTGGCAGTTATATCTTCAGCTGTCTAGGTCCCACACTCTGGAAATGCTTCCATTAAACCCCTCTGCCTCTCCACCTCCCTCTCCTCCTTTAAGATCCTTCTTAACACCCACCTCTTTGACCAAGCTTTTGCTTTTTTGCTTACCCCCTCCTAATGTCTCCCTTGGCTCAGTATCCATTTTCTTTATTCCTCTGTATGCACCTTGGAACATTTTTCTATGTTAAAGGCATTATGTAATTGCAAGTTCTTGTCATTGTAATAAAGATAGGTAAGAATTGTATCTCTTTTATTGATGGACTGCAGTTTTGTTTATTTTACATGACGCTGGTGGAGATTGTGTAAAGTACAAAAATATGGAGAAACTCCGATTCCTGCTTCTGCATGGAGATAGCAGAAAGATGTGAGCACCACAATCTGCTTTTCTTGGTTCTGTTTTTTGTTATGCTTTGCTTTTAATACTCGTTCTCTTATGATCAAACTAACAGTACAGCACATTCTTCCAGACTGTCCCTAGCATGTTAATGAATATCAGCTGTCAGGAAAATGCTTTGGGAGAGTTCACATCAGCTCATTCAGAATGGTGCATTTCTTGGACAGGTACACGTCTCTGAGTGTAAATGATTACTTCATGGCACTTGAACACCTTGAAGGATTGAGGGAAGCACGTTTAAAATTCATATGCTTTTCACCCTCTCCCAGTAAACAGTGAGAAGGCAAACTGTAGTTGTGTTTCATCTCTCAGTTGGGAAAAACTCGCTCAGGCGACAGATCTAGCAGGTCTGTTTTCAGATGGTTCTCATTGCCTTGTGTCGGGTTTTGGCCATTCATCGCTGAGCTGCTGAATTGTATCAGAGCACCGGGATCGCCATCCAGAAATGAGAAACAGTTAGTTTCTGTTCAACATAATAAAAGCTGTCCAAGGACAGGTCCAGTGCATTCATCACCAAAGCAGGTCTTTTCCAGTTCACAGACCCAATCTGGCTGTATGACATGACATTCAGGTTTGCTCTGATGACTCTACTGTAGTGGCATTTTCATATTTAAGAAACTTAGCAGAAATGACAGAGACAGGAAGATCACTTTGGATGCTAATCATGGCAGAGCAAGAAAAGACAAGGCTTGCTGCATAGCATCATTTTGTATTTATAAAGTAATGCTGCGATCTTGTTGTATATTTTCAAAGTTAAGATGATATGAAATAGTCTCCATTTTGTTAAGGTAATTATGAGAGGAGAAAAAGTGGTCAGGGCAGCTTTATGCTGTAAATTCTGAAATACTGAACAAAACTCTCCCAGGTATTCCAGTTAAAAGAAGCAGAGTGAGAATTTCTAAAACCACATCTCTCAGTTTAGGAGAAGTGACATGCAGCTTCAGCCTGAGGCTACAGCTTACTCTTTACAGCCTAGTTAGCACAGGTTAGCTAGATCCACAATACCTTGCTGACCTCTGTTTCTTCCTTAGGCATGATTGCTCAGCAGCAAGTTGGTGCAATAATAGTGTACTCTCATACTGGGAGAGTTGTAATCCTGCACAGCCCATCCAGTAACATTAACTTGTATAGACGTTACTTTTCCATAATCATCAATTAATTTGATATTAGCACATGATTGTCTCTGTTCAATTGATTAGCTCTTTTTATCTTGTTTGTCAGAAATTCACTAGTTTATTTTAAAATGAGTGATTACTGTTTATTAAGGTAGCATGTTGCAGTTTTGCCAGGCTGTAAGGGAAGGCAGGGAGAAAAGGCTGAGCACTTTCTTGATGGCAAAGCCTTATGTCAACGTTCCTAAAGCCCTCCACATTGTCACTTTCACGAGCCTTCTCAAAACCTATAACCATGCTTTAGGTCACCTTCCGTAATCATTCCACCTTTTTAACTTGGGCCATCTCTAGTAATCCACTTATCTCATCAATTGCAGCTTTACTCACCTTCCCTAACTCTCCTACCTCTGCAGTTGAACCTTTGGTCACCTCCCTTCACCCTTTTGCCTCTTCAACCATATCTTTGGTCACCTTCCCAGACCTTCTTCTGAAACTCCAGGTTCTTGTCCAGCCATCTCTGTCAAATGCATTGAAACACTTTTCCATGTTAAAATTGCTCTGTAGGTGCAATTTGTTGTTTCTCACAGACAGGGGCTATCAGAGTCTCCCTGGGGTGCTCTTGAGAATCATCAGGAAGCCAGTTTAGAAAATAGCATTAGCAAGTGACCCCAGACCCTTTGACCCAGGGAATGATTTATGTCACAAGAAGACACTATAACTAAAAACTCAAGCACTATATGAGAGATAAATTAATTTTGTTTTAAATTTAGTTGTTATAGGAACAGATCTGTTTCCTCAGTAATGACAGTGTTGCTTTTGTTATGTACATTACACATATTGATTGGATCTATTCGACACCATGTTATGCTCAAAGCTGATAACCTGAAAATTCCATGGACACTTTGAATTTTTAAGCTCACATCTGTTAGCCTTGCTATGCTTTGACAATTCCTGATATGCAGTGGAATTGCAATGTTCTAGTTCATTTCCAGTCTCTGTGACACATTTCAGTCTTCCCTTCATGTATTTACTTCTCGATAGGAGATTGTTAGCGATCCCAGTGGTAGGCATAGAATATTTGTTCTGAACTCTGAGGAATTCTCAGCCATTAATGAAAATCTTGGATTGATATCAATGTGCCAAAGAAAATTGGGATTAGTGCTTAGATAATTGTTTCCAGTTTTCTTGTGTGGTTTCAGAACCTGTGAACTGGGGCCATGGGGTTTTCAGGAAAGTAATCATTCACACGCTAACAGCACATTTGGTTGGTGTCTCTTGAAATTATTCAGGACAGTAAAAAAAAGAAAGATTACAAAAGGCCTTCCATGTGTTAATATCATTCTCTTTAAAACAGGAAAATTATTTCCTCAATGTTACTGCAGTTTCTATAGTTTGCATTGTAAATAAAAAAAACAATTTCACATACAAGTGAAATGAAGTCAGTTCCCCAATCGGGTTAATGGGATTAACTGTTCTATAGTCAGCAAAAAGTTGCTGCTAACCTTGTCATTATTAGAAGGCATGTATTAACCCTCTTCGCCTGTATCTATTCATTTCAAAGTAGGATTGATAAGCACCATCAGTTGCCTTTTATGTATTTAAATATCTTTATTCAAGAAATATATACATAAATGCAGTAAAGCAAGACATTCATAAGGTTGTTCTTAGAGCTGTGAAGTCCATGTTAGACAGAATGCGCTGTATTGCTTTTTGACTGTTATTTCAAGCAGAAAGACAGGTAGAATTAGTGTCCAATAAAGGACAACGCAATGTTCAAGGTATTACAGTTCAAACTAGAGCTGTACTGATGTAAATACAAACTGATATGTCTCTCTCACTGGCTGTGTGTTGAAAGAAAGCCTAGATGCTGCTGCATGGGCCTCCTCGTATCTTCGCTATGAGCATCTAATTATACCACCCTGGCTTCCATACTGTCCAATGAAAATTTAAACATAAAGTGGCTGTCATAAAGGCATGTTAGCCTTGTGAAGTTGGTAGTACTATCACCTCTGAATCAGAAAGTTGTGGGTTTGAGCTCATAATCTAGTCTGACACTCCAGTGTAGTACTGAGGGAGCACTGCATTGTCAGAGGTACCATCCTTCAGGTGGATGTTAAAGATGACATGACACTATTAGAAGAGTGTGGAATTCTTCTGTGTGCAATATTTCTCCCTTAACCACACAAGCAAATAGTAGATTCACTGGTCATTGGTGTTTGTGGGATCTTGCTAACACAGAATGGCTACCATGTCACTGCACTTCAAAATTATTTATTGTGTGAAGTGCTTTGCAATGTTTTAAGGCGTTAAGATGCTATACAAATACAAGTATTATTTATAATAATGTGAATATGAATATCATAGAGCAAGACATTCCAGATTCTATTATATTCACTCATATATAGGATCGTCTCATCTGAATTAAGAAGCAAACAAAATACTCACCTATTGTTTATTTTCAGATAAAAACATACTTTCTCAGAATGGGGGCATAAACTTTTCATTCAATAATACCATGATATAGAAAGTATTTGCTCCGGTATTGTGATTTGGAAATCACCTGGATTGCCCTGTCAAACTTCAAAGAACAAACAGATTGAGTGCACTTGCACCCATTTGGAACAAAAACTGGAAGTATATGTGTTGGACTGGTTTTTAATGAGTTGCAGCAAGTACAGATTTTTTTTGATGAATGAGTGAACAAGGTAACAACTCCAGTTCTGTATAAAATGCTTTCTTCTTTTGAAGGATGAAAGGTAATATATTTTCTTTTAATAGCTTTGGTACAACTGGGTCAAATACTAAAGACTTGTATTGTAATTTCTATGCAGCCCAATGGGCTTTAAAAGAGTCATTCTAAACACATCAAAGGAAAGGAAAATGCTTTCACGACATGTGCACATAACTTGAAACTATTTTCAAAAGACAGGGGCCCTGAAATTCTTGGGGCTGCAGAGTGTAGGAAGCCTGATTTCCACTTTGGGGGTCCAGAGAGTTGGAGCGGAACCTAGTTATGCCACGATTTGCGCTGGTTCTTTAAATTAATGTGTGGGGTGGGTGAGGGCCGTAGGGGCAGATCTTCTGCTTGCCACCCTACGTCAAGGGACATGTCTGGAGTCATTCTCAGGCTGCCCCAGGAAATTGGTTCTTTACATCATCTTTAGCTCTCAGTGGAAATCAAGCCAACTCTCAGCCAGCATGAGTCCTGCTGATGGACTTAGGAAGTCCCAAACCTTAACCAGGGAAAGGTAGTCGATCCACAGAGGATTGATTTCCTTCCCAAAAAGGCCCTTTAGCTCCATGAGGAGCAGAAGATGGGAAGAGCACAAATTTGTTCAGGTCCTTGCTGGGCCTCCTCTCTGCCATCAGATTGGGAGGGCACCGCTCCAATGTCCAGCTGGCATTCTTCACTTACAAATCCCTCGATGGCCTTGCTCTTCCCTACCAGTGCAGCCTCCTTCAGCTCTGTGGTCCTCTGACTCTGGCCTCCAATGCATTCTCTGCCCCTCCCTTCCTGCCCCACCATTCAGCTCCTCTTCTGATAGAAGAGTCTTCACCCAAATCAGTCCCATTCTCTGGAACCACTGCCTTTAAAAGCCTTCCACTCATTCAGTCATTTGATTAACTCTTCTACTCCAGCTCAATGTCTGCTACCCTTCATGTGAAGCATTTTGGAACATTTTATTACATTAAAGGCACAATGTCAACGCAAATAATCGTTGTACGTTAGAGACTTCCCAAATTCATTTCACAATGGCCTTTATACCCAACAGACAATTGACTTTCATCCCATCAGCGAGAGTTAGTTTCAAACTCTGATCCCAGAGATGAAAGCACAGTAACACAATGTCTAACCCACATGCCACCCAGTCCCCCACTTGTATTCTTGATTTGCAGAATGTTGGAATCCATATTCCACTTTTTACCTCATATTATACCAGTATAAAAAGCAGGCTCATCTTTAAATGTGCAAAAAATTCAAGTTTTTTTTATACAACCATTGTGGACATTGTGTGTTCAGAATCTAGATTTGGAAGGGAAATAGATTTGAACCATGTCCACCAGCAATGGGAGCACATTTCAACAAACACACTCCTGTCTAAATAGAGTCAGAAGCCAACCACAGACCCAATGTGAAGAAAACTTTCTGAAAAGTTGAAAAATGGACACTGACTGCCAGAGGATGTATTGATGTGTTTAACAGCAGTAAATGATGTCATTAGTAGTAATGGTATTTGGCTGATACTCCAGTGCTGCACTGAGGAAGTATTACATTGTCAGAGGTGCCATTCTCCAGATCAGATGTTAAACCGAGGTCCCCTCTGTCTGTTCCACTAGTTCAGGTGGATGTATGTTAAAGGTTCCTTGGCAATATTCAAGAGGAGGAGAATATTCTCCCATTATCCTTGCAATCATTTCTCCCTCAACCAATCCTGCCAAATCAGATTAACTGATCAGTCACCACATTATTATTTATAGGACCTTCCTGTGGGTGTAATGGTTGGTGTGTTTGTCTATATAGCGGTCGCTGCATTTCAAAGTAATTCATTGTCTGAAGTGCTTGAGAAATTTCTGAGAGGTGTGATAAGTTGGTGTATAAATGGAAATCTTCTCTATCACTCAATATATTGTACAAGAGGTAATTAACATAGAATTTTAAGCTTATCAATTCTTTGTTGTCTCGTCTGTGCAACTACATGGAACAGACTACGTCCACTCGTTTCAGCAGTTGGCAATTGAAGACCCACCCAAGCATTCAAGGATGAAACCGTGGGCTCGATGTTACCAGGGCTGCAGGTTCGCGGCGGGGGGGCTATTGGGAGCGTGGGTAACGTGCCCGGTGAAATCGGTCTGCCCCCCGCGCGATCGCAGCCCAATTGGATCCACTTACCTGTTCTTCCGGGTCCCCCGCTGCTGATCTGTGCGTCGGGCGGACTGCGCATGTGCAGTAAGATCTGTCAGCAGGAGGAGCTCTATTTAAAGGGGCAGTCCTCCACTGACAGATGCTGCAACAAATAGGAAGAATTACAGCATGGAGCAGCCCAGGGGGAAGGTTGCTCCCAGTTTAATGATGCCTCACTTCCAGGTATCATTAGATGGGGTGAGGAGGAGGGGGAGGACAGAGAACTTCCCACCGGCGGGCGGGAGGAAGCGGCCTGCCTCTGCCACCAGGAAGGCCTGACTCGAGGTGGCAGAGGGGGTCACCTGCGCCACCAACATATCGCCCACCTGCATACAATGCAGGAGGCGCTGCAATGACCTAAGTAGGTCAGCCAAAGTGAGTACACTTACTCATTCCCCTACACTCCATTTGCCACATCACCGCCCCCACCCCACATCTCCTTCTGCACAGCCAACACTACTCTTTCACATCACCCCTCATACCCACTCAAACCTCATCCTCATCTTACCTGCACTTACTCACCTCGCCAGTACTCATCCCGCCACTACCACTCAACCCAATCCTCATACAATCTCATGGCTCTGTCTCATACTCACCCTCTGATGCATCTCTTTCACGGTCAGCCTCACTCAACCTGCCACTACCTGTGCTGCAGCCACAGGGCATGCATCACATATGTGCAGTAGGCAGCGTAAGGCAAACGTGTCGTGAGCATGAAGGGGATGCACAAGGGTGTTTGAGGGTTTGTCATGGTTTTTACTTCTATTTAATTTCTGATCAACTCACATTACATATTATATTGGCACCACTACTGCCACGTCTTTGCGAATCTTGTCTGGTTTGTGCAATAATGCCCTTTCCTGAGGATCACAATGAAGACCCACAACTGATGCCACCCATTGTGTCACTGCAGAGTGGGTGTAGGTGTATTTGCAGGGCTCTTTTGTGCAGACGACTGAGAGATGTCGGCGATGTCCCCGGTGGCACCCTGGAAGGATGCAGAGGAGAAGTTGTTGAGGGCAGTGGTGACTTTGACAGCGACAGATAAGAAGATGGTGCTCGGGCCAGCCGGGAGCAGCTCGGCATGAAGGAGGCTGCAGATGTCCACGACTACATGTCGAGTGCCTCTGAGCCTCCGTGTGCACTGCTGCTCAGAGAGGTCCAGGAAGCTGAGCCTCGGTCTGTGGACCCTGTGGCGAGGGTAGTGCTCTCTGCGATGCATCTCTCTCTGCCCTTGCCCTCCCTCCTGCTGTGCAGGTGGATGTGTCACAGCACTGTGTTGTGGAGCTCCACGTGTCAGAGGTGGACTGCTTGGCCAGCGAGGCTGGTGATGCTGTTCGCCCTCCGAGGAGGTCATGACTGCAGCTACGGCGGCCCCCATCCGGAAGATGTACATCTGAGGGGGTCCACAAGGTAGGTACATGTGTCTGGACCCTGGTGTAAATGTGCAAGTTGGTGAATTTTCTTGTCAGGTGGAGGGTGGTGGAGGCCAAACTTTGTCCCAAGTGACAGAGTGGCCTCCTGCAATGAGTGAGGGTCTCCCCACCCCCCACCTATCAAATGGACCTTTGCAGCTGCCACAGGCTGACAGCTGCAACACGTCCATTTCAACTGGGAGTATTTCCCCCAGTATGGGAAACAGTCCCAGTTATTTCTAAAATCCCACCCCTCCTGACATATTCCCTTAATCAGGTCTGTTAACGACCTGAAATAGCAGAATAAATACTGTGAAGTGGCACCCCGCCGGCTTTAATTGCCTGCGGGAGTCCCACATGCGGGGGCTGCGCGCGCACGCCGGCACGTCTGTGGGGAACCCGGAAATGGGCGGGTTGGAGCCGGGCTCCCGACCTGCTCCGGGATTCCCCAATTTTCGGAGCCCCCCCGCCAGGAACGCACCCGATAGCGGGTGCTAAAATAGAGCCCCGTGCCTCAAATGTTCAAATGTTGTTCCAATCTTTGTGGGATGGTTTCATTAGTTCTCAGCCAGGCCACTAGATGGAGCTCCTCATAGTAGTGAACAATCCATGTGATCGTTCTCAGTGCTGATGTTTTTCACTACCAAGCTCTAAAAAGAGCATCATTGACCTCGACTCTAGAAAAGCCTGTACGGAAAAGTTCCTAGCGTAAGGAGCACAACATAATAATTGAAATAGAGATGGCGGGAAGTGGAGATCGAAGATCAGCCATGATCTTATTGAATGGCGGAGCAGGCTCAAGGGGCCATATGGCCTACCCCTGCTCCTATTTCTTATTTTCTTACGACAGAAATAGGTAACATTACAGCAAGTATAATAATCAGCATTAATAGCATAAAATCAACAACATAGTTAGGCCAGTGCAGAAAGTAATAGAACAATGAGTAGCACCATAGGGATTTGAGAGTTTAATATGCATTTGCATTGATTTATTTTCTATGTCAGCCTTGGCTCAGTGGCATCACTCTCGGTTCAAGCCCCCTCCAGGACTTGAGCACATAATCTCAGCTGACACTCCAGCGCAGTGCTGGGGGAGTGCTGCTCTGTTGGAGGTGCCATCTTTCACATGAAATGTTAAACCGAGGTCCCTCTCAGGTGCATCCTTTGAAGAAAGAGCAGAGGGGTTCTCCTGGTGTCCTGGTCAACATTTCTCCCTCAATCATCATCACTAGAAACAGTTTAATTTGACATTTATCTGATTTCTGTTTGTGGAACCTTGCTGTTTGGAACTTGGCTGCTGCGTTTCCCTTTATTACAATAGTGACTACACTTGAAAAGTAATTCATTGGTTGCGAAACACTTTGGGACGTCCTGAGGTTGTGAAAGGTGCTATATAAATACAAGTTCTTTCTTCTTATATGTTAATTGTATGATTTATATCAGTTAATGTTAATTGTGTTCAGGTGGTGCGTATCAATTGGGGATTCTCTTGTATCCTTTTTTTGGAGAGCTTAGCTTGGGTGTCATGTGTGTGTAAAGGGGAATCTTTGTGAATAAAGGTTGGAAGCAACTAAATATCAGGCTCTAGTATTCTTTCCTTCACCACATGGCTATCCAATTTGCTTATAGTTCTTTAAGTTAATAGATAACTTCTTGATTTGTTTGTTGTATTGACAGTTTACTTCGGTAGAATTATTTCCAAGTTTTGTATTTGGCATGTCTGTCGACTGTGAAATATGCTGATTGGCTCAAACATCACATTGACGACAAACAACCAATCAAAAAACACTGCCGTGCATTTCACCATTTTTCAAAAAAATTTATTCAGAAAAAAAGAAACAATCACAGTTCATAAAAAATGTAGAAAGCCTTTCGATGCCATGACTGTTTTCTGTTTCCCCTTCCTTTAATTCTCCTCCCTGCATTATTTTTGGTATTTCTGATATACAAATTTTGATTCCTTCGCCGACCCTCATCACGTCCTGTTGTCATTTCTTGCGGTACCCACATGTGGCATCCTCCTCCTGTCTCAGGCCTCCCCTCTCGTAGTAGCTTCAGTCTTGTGTTTTGCTCTTTTCACCTTTCCAAATTTTTTTTCAGGCCTCCACACATAGGAACATTAAGAACAGGAGTTGGCCACCCAGCCCTTTGAGTCTGCTCCACCATTCAATTTAATCATGGCTGATCTGCACCTCAACACGTGCACAAGCTTAGTGCCCTTCAATATTTCTTTTCTTATGTGTGCCCATGTAGAATTTTTAGTCCTTCACTGTGCTGCTGATTAGCTCAACTTGCTGCTGGCCACTGATCTGTGTATGAGCAATCAGGCCTTCTTGCATGCACAACAGCCTCTGGCCTGACTTCAATTTCTTTTATGCTTCCAGTGCAAGCTGCTCCCACAGATTTCCTTTATTTTAGTACAAGATAGCTCATTCTCACCCCCACAGGGAGAGGGGACAGAGACAACTAAGGAAACCGAGACTTATGGAAAGAAGTGGTAGGAAGAGAGATCAGTAAATGTGTCAGTAGAATATTGGAAGTTATTTTCATTTCATGCTCTATTTACTCTACAATATTTCAAACCTATCCCAATTCACCATGACTTTTATTGCACTTCCTCCCTCCAGACTCACTTCTCCCACAATCATCCTGCCCCATACATGGACACCCTCGAACCAAGAGCATTGCTGTGGGAGATCCACGAGTGTTTATTCAACCCCATTATATAAACTGGAATGTGATACCACTTGCACAGAACAATTTATACCAAAATTCTCACCATTTGTTAGAATAGAAGGCCTTTTCCAAGCATTATTCCTTTAAAGAAGCAGTTGGTGAAAATTCTGTGTCAATCCGCTGTTTAAAGAACTTATTGTGCTGCCACATATAACTTTTTATGTGGTGCATCTTTGAAAAATGTCTGGAAAAGCAACAACGAAAAACAAAACTTGTTGGGAAACAATTTGTAAAATATGCATTTCAATTTTCTGTCACACTTTAAAGGAAGACAAGTAATATATAACCAGTAAGATAAACATTCCTATACTCCAGACATCATAAATAAGTGTACAGGACAGACTTTACACAGGACACTTTAAATGCCGATCAGATGCCCTCAACTCAGCTTTATATTCCAAAATGGATTAGATGAAGTAGTTTGAAGTCTTTACAGAGCATAGTGAATAAAAGGCAAAGTGCTTGACATATAGAAAGTTCACTTTGGTAGCAAGAGACTGACTTCATCACAGTAGACAGTCTGCTCAAGCACAAGCACAATAGTTGCTGGGAGAATTGACAAAGATGAATGTTTATTAGATCTTATGTTTCTCTCGTAATAGTAAGCAAAGAATTGTTAGAAATATAGCAAACTTGAAAGTCACCATTCAGAAATAGTGTAACTTGCAATTTGGAGCAACATAATATTCAGATTTCCAGCATCTGCAGTATTTTGCTTTTGTTATAACGTTAAAGTTCATTTTCTATAAATAGAACGGCCCTTAACGTATTCCAGACTTGAAGAAACACAATGGATCTGAATGAGAAGCTGCCCCTCTGTCATCTTCATTTTATATGCATGGGAATTTCAAAGCAGATATTTTGCTTTCAGTAACTCAGTAAAGCTTTATCATGTGATAAAAATATTATGAATCATGTCTCTTTAAACTCACCAGTAAAGCTTGAATATCCCCTTTTCAGTGATCCTCGCATCCATTTAATAAATTTAAAATTAATCACTGTGTTGAGGCCAGCTCAGGTCGGGCTCCTTCAACAAATACATAACTACAGTTCAATTGATTTTCATTTTTAAATTATGATAGTGCAATGAAGTATCTCCACAGCTGAGGGACTGTGCATTTTTATGTATTTCATTGGCATTTCACAGAAGTCAAGGCAAAAGGATACACAACGTTAAGTGATCAAAATGCCTCGTGTTACTTATAATGTGATTAATGGTGAGGATTCCTTAGAACCGTCAGAGGATATGCAGTGTCATAAATGAATTTGGAGCTTCTATTTTTATAACAAAGCTGCTTGCATTGCATAACAATGATGGATTTTTAGTCTGTTTGCTACAAATTCCAAAGCTTGGAACTTTTTTGTTGCCTTTCCAAAGACAAACGATACGCTGTACTCACCAAACAATGCTATATTAGGAGCAATTGGGCAGCCAAGGTTACAGTGCACGTGTTTAAAAGCATGTGTGGAGTTCTGCTCATCACCCTCTCACTGCCAGGATAGTTCACTGTTTTCTATCATTAGAAACTTAAGAGTGGTTCAGCAGGCCTTCTGAGTTCTTTATAAATTTTGTATGTTAAGATTAAAGTATAGGTCACATTTTTATTCTGTCCCTTCTGTTAAAAAGTCGGGTGCTCACTGGCTGCAGTTCTACCAAAGCTGAAGACCCAGAAGGTGGGAGGACGCTTCCCAGTGGACTCACAGGACTGCCCTTGCTTAGTTCTACCATTACCTTTCCGATCATAGCCAGAGCATATCTAGCAATGGCTTCTCTTCCCACCCCTGCATCATCATGTGCAGAGTCCTCCAAGGATACGTCATTGGCCCCTCCTCTTCCTCATCTACATGCTACCTCTAGACAACATCATCCTCAGACATGAGGTCAGCTTCCACATGTACACTGATGACACTCTGGAGCAGGGAAGAGAGCGGGCGGTGGGTGGGAGGGGGGGGGCGTTGGCAGCAGTTTGTGGATGGGAAGTTGCGTCAGGGTTTCCCGCAGATCTAACGAATTTAACAGTAGGACCTGTTTTAAAATTTTTCAAATGATTTCCCGCCCGATAGCCAGCTTGATTGACAGCCTCGGGCGGGAAAGCAGCAGGATGGAAGTTAAGTCAGAGTTTGGTTGGGGGGGGGTAGGGGATCAGAAAGTGATCGGGGTCTTCAGGGTTTGGATGGGAGGGGGAGAGGAAGTCAGACATTACGGGAGGGTGAGCTGTCGGAGATCGTGGGGGGTGTGGTGAGTCGGAGATTGCGGGGTCTGAATGCGGGGTGTGTAGAGAGGTTAGCTTGGGGCGGTGGGGGTAGGGGAAGGACTCCTGCTCCTCCTGACTCACATGCAGTGATTTAAATGCAGTTTCCTCATGGATCCCGCCCTTCTCACCTCCTTTTACCTGCTGGAAATCCCGCAGCACGGGAAACCCGACCTCCATGGGTTAAAAATGAAAATTTTGGCAAAATGGAGGCACGCAGCCTCAAACAATTTCACTGACCGACCTGCCTCACAGAATCATAGAAAGTTACGGCACAGAAGGAGGCCATTCGGCCCATCGTGTCCGTGCCGGCCAAAAGAGAGATATCCAGCTTAATCCCACTTTCCAGCACTTGATCCATACCCCTGTAGGTTACAGTACTTCAAGTGAACATCCAAGTACTTTTAAATGAGTTGAGGGTTTCTGCCTCTACCAGTGAGTTCCAGACCCCCACCATCCTCTGGGTGAAAACATTTCTCCTCAGCTCCCCTCTAATCCTTCTACCAATTACTTTAAATCTTTGCCCTCCGGTCACTGACCCTCTGCTAAGAGAAATAGGTCCTCAATATCCACTCTATCTAGTCCCGAAATAATTTTATATACCTCAATTTAATCTCCCCTCAGCCTCCTTTGTTCCAAAGAAAACAACCCCAGCCTATCCAATCTTTTCTCATAGCTAAAACTCTGCAGTCCTGGCAACATCCTCGTAAATCTCCTCTGAACTCTCTCTAGTGCAATCACATCTTTCCCGTAATATGGTGACCAGAACTGTACGCAGTACTCAAGCTGTGGCCTAACCAATGTTTTATACTGTTCTAGCATAACCTCCTTGCTCTTATATTCTATGCCTCGGCTAACAAAGGAAAGTGTCCAATATGCCTTTTTAAGTACCTTATCTACCTGTCCTGCTACCTTCAGGGATCTGTGGACATGCATTATAAGGTCCCTTTGTTCCTCCACACCTCTCAGTATCCTCCCATTTATTGTGTGCTCCCTTGCCTTGTTTGCCCTCCCCAAATGCATTACCTCATACTTCTCTGGATTAAATTCCATTTGCCACTTTTCTGCCCACCTGACCAGTCCATTGATATGTTCTTGCTACAGCTTTCCTCCTCACTATGAACCACACGGCCAATTTTTGTATCATCTGCAAACTTCTTGATCAAGCCCCCCACATTCATGTCCAAATCATTAATATGTACCACAAAAAGCAAGGGACCTCGTACTGATCCTTGTGGGACCCCACTAGAAACAGCCTTCGAGTCGTAAAAACACCCATCAAGCATTACCCTTTGCTTCCTGCCACTGAGCCAATTTTGGATCCAACTTACCACTTACCTTGGGATCCCATTGGGTTTTATTTTTTGACCAATCGGCCATGTGGGACCTTGTCAAAAGCCTTGCTAAAATCCATGGTACAATACATCAATGCATTACCCTCATCGCCCCTCCTTGTTACCGACTCAAAAAATTCAATCAAGTTAGTCAGACACAACCCTCCTTTAACCAATCCATGTTGACTGTCCTTGATTAACCTGTGCCTTTCTAAATGACGATTTATGCTGTCCTTCAGAATTGATTCCAATAAATTGCCCACCACCGAGGTTAGACTGACTGGCCTATAATTACTCGGGATATCTCTTTCTCCCTTTTCAAACAATGGTACAACGTTAGCAGTCCTCCAATTCTCCGGCACCACGCCTGTTGCCAGGGAGGATTGGAAAATGATGGTCAGAGCTATTTCCTCCCTAGCTTTCCTTCGCAGCCTGGAATACATTTCATCCGAGCACGGCGATTTATCTACTTTCAAAGATACTATATTCCTTAATACTTCCTCTCTCACTATGTTTATCCCATCCAATATTTCACACACCTCCTCCTGAACTACAGTCTCTGCATCGTCCCCCTCTTTTGTGAAGACAGACGCAAAATATTCATTGAGAACCATACCCACATTTTCCGCCACCACACACAGGTTACCTTTTTGGTCTCTAATAGGCCCTACTCTTTCCTTAGTTATCCTCTTGCTCTTTATGTATTTATAAAACATTTTTGGGTTTTCCTTAATTTTATTTGCCAGTATGTTTTCATGCCCTCTCTTTGCTTTCCTAATTTCCTTTTTAATTTCACCCCTGCACCTTCTTTCCTCCTCTAGGCATTCTGCAGTTTCTCATGAGAGTGGGTTCTCATGAGAGCAGTTTGGTTGCCCACCCACCCCGACCCGTCTCTGTTAAAACCGGAAGTGGCGCATTGGAGCCGGGTTACGATCGCACTGGAAAAATCTATTATTTTAACTTCTCACCTGCCCCCAACCCACCCGCTCTTGGGGGATAAAATTCCTCCCTCTATCTCTCTACCACTTCTCTTGATCCCTGTACTGTCCCTGTGCTGTCAGCTTGTTTTTCTGAATCCAGTCTTGGAGGAGCAGTTGTTTCCTCCAGCTAAATATTGGGAAGACTGAAGCCATCACTACAAACTCCATGTGCTCACCATTGACTCTATCCCCCTCCAGCCATTATCTCAGGCTGAAGCAGATTATTTGCAGTCTCAACTGTCCTATTCAATCCTGGGCCAAGCTTCTGGGCCCATATCACAAAGACAGCCTACATCCACCTCCATAACATCGTCTGTTTCCACCCCTACCTCAGACCATCTGCTGCTGAAATCTTCATCCGTGCCTGTGTCACCTCCAGACACGACTATTCTAATGTTTTCCTTGCCAGTCTCCCACCCTCCATAAACTTAATCTTATCTAAAACTCTGCTGCTTATTTTCCTGTCTTGAACCAAGTCCTGCTCATCCATCTTTTCTTGTTGACCTCTATTTGCTCCCTGTCCTCCAATGTCTCAAATTTAAAATTCCCATCTTTATGATTAAATATCACCATGGGTTCACTCCTCCCTATCTCTGTAACCTCCTCCAGCTCAACATTCCCCCCGCCCCCCCCCCCCTTAAATTCTCCATTCCTCTGACTACAGTCTCTGTGTATCTCTCCTCCCTGGCAATGATTTTTACAGGGAGGGCGGGAAGGATGTGTGGGAACCCGCTGGCGGGCGACAAACCTGGCAAGGCCAGGGACGTAGAGGCCCTGCCAATCTTAACAGGGTCTCATTTGAATAAATATTTGCAGAGTTCCACCTGACACCCGGCCAGATTGACTACCTGGCCAACCTGGTGGGTGGGAGTGGGAATCTGGCGGCAGGAGGCAGCAGCCAGGGACCCATCTGAACGGTCCCTGGCAGTCAGCGGGTGGAAGGGATTCCCTGGCTTCGCGGTGGGAGGGGCAGTCCAGGGATTCCTTTGAATGAAAGATCGTGGGGATGCCAGGCCTGGGGAGGCCTAAGGATTCCTTTAGGGGTATGGGAGGAGCACTCCTGCACTTCCAGGCCCACATGCAGTTCAAAGACAGGCAAAGTTTTAAAACTTACCTGGGCCTCTTCTGGCCAGTCAGCTCCTCCCGCCTCGTTGCTGCTGCCGGGCGGCAGACAGTGTGGGATTCCCCCTGCGTGGACCTTAGAGTTACGTTGTGGCGCCGATGACATCATTGGCCCAACATTTTTGAATCTTAAGTAGGCCCCCGCATGCTTTTAGCGGGAGCCTCATCCAGAGCCTGAATCGCCGGGAATGTGATGGCTTGGAGACAGGATCTCGATTTTTAGGATTTTAACCCCTCACCCAACCCTTTCCGGCCCATCGGGGCGGGGTTTGGGGAGAGGGTTAAAATCGGGCCTGTGTCTAACCATTGGTGGCGGTGCCTTCAGCTGCATAGGCCACACACTCTGGAATTCCTTCCCGAAATTCCTCTGCCTCTCCACCTCCTTCTGCTTCTTTAAGGCCCTCCTGAAAGTCCACCTCTTTAACCAAGTGTTTGCTCATCCATTCTAATCTTTCCTTCTTTGGCTTCGAGTCCATTTTCCCTTACATTTCTGTGAAGCATCTCGGGAAATTTTTCTTCATTAAAAGCACTATAGAAATGCAAGTTGTTATTGATTGTGCTGCACTGATGCTGATATGTGGCATAACTGGGACAAAGGTGACCACTTCTAAAGGTCAAGCAAGGTAATGGTCCGTGTTGTCTCCCAAATTTCTGACAGTTGAGAGAACTTTGAAGCGGTGTTTGAAACAACTGAACTTTCAATGTTTGAACTGGCTGCTCTCATGTGTATCCATTTGGAGTGGTAGAATGTGGGTGTACAACCTTGATTCCCGACTTCATGCAGAAATGTACCATAATATAAATCTCCTGTATCGTCATCTGCTGCTGCTATTGGATGCACAGTGCTTGAAGCCAGAGAATTGAAATATTAAATTGGATTTGCCCTTTTCTCCCTTTCAGTCAAAACCTCACCCTCACCTCCCCACCTCCATTACTGTGTCATATGGAGAGAAGCCTATGAGCAGTTCCAACTGCCTGCCTTCCTGCTCAGTTAGTTTGATAGTGTGGAATGCAGAGGAACCTGGTGTAGGAAGGATTTTTCTGGGAGTAAGACTCGCATTGCAGTCAGCCACCCATTATAGAAACCACCCAATTTTCATTTAAATGAAATGTTTGTGTAACAGGCGGCTGATCCGCAATGCCAGTATTACACCCAGGCGGGGCATTGAAAACCCTTTGTATTTACTAACCAGCTGAAGTCTTAACTGTTGACAGCAAAGTGACCATTCAGAATTTGATTAGCTTTCATATGCTGCATTAATGGCAATTTTAAAAATTATAATCACAGGATAATTTTATCAGAAAAGATTTTCAATTCTGACCTGCAGCAAGTTCCACTGAAGGAGTAGATTCATTTCTTGTTCTGCTGTAGTTCTGTGTTACTGTTTTTGTATTTAAATACCTTGAATCTTTCAGTTCATACAAGTTTGAATGTTATAGATACAGAAGTTACTCATCATGCACATTGGAGTTTAATATTTTGGAATTTTTCCTGTGATTATCTGATGAGGAACGATCACAAGATAGATAGAGATGAGAGAAGCCATTCGGCTCATCTTAGCTCATCCATCAAGAATAAAGAAAAGCTTTCTTTGCCCCCCCCCCCCAACCCCCATCATGGCATCTGTCTCTTGAATTAATCTTGGGTGTTTGCTTCGACTAACCGACTCACAAAAGCATTCTAAGTGTTCATCATTCTTTGCGTGAAGAAATACTTCTGACCTCTGTCCTAAGTTTCCCTTTCACCAATTTTAACTCTTATTCTTGTATTGTGGCATAACTTGAAGTAATACTCCAGATTAACATCAATGTCGTCTAATCCTTTGTGTACTTCTGTAAGGTCCCCCACCCTGTCTCCTCTCAAGGATAAGGAACCCCAGTTTTCCTTGTCTTTTTTTGTAATTCAGCCCTTTGATCATCCTCGTTGCTTTTCTCTGCGCTCTCTCCATGTACGGGAATGTTTCCTTCACGTCTTGATGACCAAAATAGAACTCAGCACTCATAGTGTGTTCTGACCAGGGCACCACACAGTTTTGGCATGATATCTTCCAACTTCGACTCAGTAGACTTAGCAATGTAATTTATCATTGTTTGCTTTGTTTATTGTTGCTGCACAGTGATCTTGTATGTTACCAGCCAACTCTACTGTCAGTCTCAGATCCTTCTTCATTTCACATGTAACTATTTCTATCTGCAGTTTACTTGTGAGATCCATTTTTCCTGCCAATATGTAATACATTGCATTTGGCTGTATTAAATTTCATCTGCCATTCGTTTGCCCATAATTTTGTTAAATTATCTTTAGAGCTTCTTGGCTGTTTCCTCTGACATGACTGCTATCCCTACTTTAGTTATATCTGCAAATTTGACCAGTTTGCATTGGATTCCTGAATCCAAGTCATTAATTGAACCCAGAATGGTGGAGGCCCCAGCACTGACCCCGGGGCACTCTGCTTAGTTAATCTCCCCACCATGACATCACTTCCCTGACAAGTACTTACTGCTTGCTTTCCTTCAGCCAATTTTTTTTTATCAAGACTTAGATTTCACCTTGAAATCCCACTGCATTCAGTTCCTTTTGTGAAGAACTTTATGGAAGGCTTTTGTATTCAGTAAAATCTGTACTGTGGCAATACATTTTAGATAATATGGTAATACATGATAATGTAAAAGGTAAGTGAAAAGGGTTCAATGAACAGCTTAGAAAAGAACAGCTTAGAAAAACCCACATACTTAATATTTGGGAAATATTCTCCAAGGTAAAGCAATTCACTGCGACATAATGAGCATTTCCTCTTTTTATATTTTTGTACTTCAGACTGAACATAGCAACAATGAGACAACTGTGCAGGTCCACCCCTTGTGCATGCACAACTAATTCAAAGTTGCATTTTGCACTTTGTTAGGGAGCCATACCCAGTGCTGGAGAAAAGTCTGTATATGCCAGCAATAGCGGGTAACAGATCAGTGTTCTGTTGCCTCACCCAAGTTGCCATTCTTCGTATGTGAGCCCGTAGATTATGAATGTGGGCAGGCTTTTCGACTGTGCACTTCACAGTTGATCTCAACCTTGTCCTTATCTGGCATCTGCACACGTGTAGTTATAATAAATAAAAATACTTGTATTTATATAATGTTTCATTATATGATTGAAACATCTCAAAGCCTTTAACATAACTTATGAAGTGCAGTGACTATTACATTTGTAAACATAGAATCATACAGCACAGAAGGAGACCATTTCGCCCATCATGCCTGTGCCGGCTCTTTGAAAGAGCTATCCAATTAGTCCCACTCCTCTGCTGTTTCCCCATAGCCCTACAAATGGTACCTATTCTTCACCAGCAATTCCCCACAAAAACAATGAGATGTGTGGTCAGTTCATTTGTTTTTGGTGGTATTGGTTAAGAGATGATCAGAAACTTCCTGCTTTTCTTCAAATAGTGTCCTGTCCAATTGAACAGCCAGACTTGAAAATTCAGCACTCCTTCAATACTGCAATGGTGTAAATTATGAGCTCATGCCCTCGACTAAGACTTAAGCCCAGAATCATCTGATTCAGAAGCAGAAGTGCTTCCAACTGATCAAAATTGACAAATACAAAGTAATTTCATTTCAGAATGAGATTAAGCACTAATACTGTTTTAATTAAGGGAATGTGCTAATTTACATAATGTTGAAAATTGTTTATGATATAAAGACTTTGAGTTGAATCATTTATTATCAATGCATACTTTCCGCAAGAACAGCTGGATAGTGATTAAGAGCAGGAACAAAACTATTTGCAAGAAGAGTGGCATAATTCTATAACTAGTGATTTAATTCAAAGTTTTTATAGCATGTACATTAAGCCAAATTATTCAAACGAGCATAATCAAAAAATATCGATGTTCAGTTTCACTCAAATTAAGTAATTTGACATTTGTAGCACTACGTTTAAGTATGAAGAAATGTTACTTTTCTCATTTGATTGATAGATGTGCTACGCTCAAATAACAGGATGAGCTTGTTCAAGGGCAATTCTCCTGAAAATATCCCCCATGGGGCATTCTGTCTTGTCTTTACCATGTATGTAGAGGAGAACTTTGAAGAATGAGGGCTACAGTGTATTAGCTGAACAGTTATTGCCATTGCCATTAACTGATCCAAATTTAATGAATGGCAGTTAGATAAGAGGGAACTGTGGAACACGAAAAATACCCAACTTGTGATCTGACTGCCTAACCTTCGAATGACTGAAGTATTGTGGCTTGTCTCCTGTTTAGCTTGTTTTTAATGAAAGTCATGCATTCTTTTTAAAACATATTTTTGTCAAAACAAGTACATCAAGAAAATGGATCTTTTACTGGCAGTCTTTAAGGGGACTCTAGACTAAAGATTACTGCTAGCAATATTAGCGGACACACTTAACACTTTTGTAGGGCATTCCTCTGTCCGCTGTCTTAAGCCCATGGTTAATACCAGGTGAAAGAATGTCATATGAGCATGTTAAGCATTCATTTGCTAATAGTACCAACATTGGCTTTATTTGACACATGTGGAGTATGTTCAGTAACTGACAGGAACATACGTAGCAATTTTCTTTTCTAAATACTAAATTGGTATCACTCAGAAGAAAATACTTCTTTAAAAAGATGGCTATTGGAACTGTCATACTTGTCTCATGAGACATTTAAGTTGTCAGTCACCAAATGATTTTGGATTTTTTTTTATATAACTTAAGTGCTGAATTAGTTTTAATTCCCTGAAATATCAATATTCTGAAGCATCAGGTACTTAAGCTGATGGCATGCAAGCCACTAAACTGTGGTCTGAGCTTTGACATGGACACTTTATTAACAGTCTGTCAGGTTGGCGAACAGAATGAATAACAATCCGTGCCTCTGAGACCCCTAAACATTCTGATTCCCCTCAGGCATAAAATGTCTCTTCACAGCTTGCATTCACACAGAAGCTTCTTCAAATAGCTGATGGAATTCCAATCAAAGTAACTGTTTGCACACAGATAGGAATCTATTTGCTGTCAGTTCTACTAGCCAGTCTGGTAGAAGAATGCAATATCTGTTTAGACAAGGATGGCTCTTTATAATTTTAACTCAAGCATTGCATTTCAGTTCTTCAATTTTAGAGCACTGGTAAGATTATGAAGAGCTGTTTGGAGGTTTCCTGCTGTTGATTTTTTGCACAGCTGGAGATAAATGGGCTTTGACAACTGACTCCAGCCAGGGATGAAACAAAGACAACAAAGGTGCTCCTCTATGGTCTTAAATAGGTTATTCAAGCAGTTTCTGTTTTGTCCCATGAGAATGACAGTGCGCCTTGTTAAGAACTCCACAGACAGCTTTATTTAAAACCTTGTGTTTTCTCTGTTAAACCCATCTGGTTCGTAGATTGATGGACTCCTACTGTGCAGTGCAAGGACAGTGCAGATCGTGTGCCATTCACACCTGAAGTCTGTTGTATCTTAATTTAATTTAAACTTCTGTGATGCACTGCTTGTTCCCAGTTAATAAACATACTGATGTATTTTTAAGCTAGACTACCTTTTCTAATATTTTAAAGATGAATTAAAAATATGAAACATATTTTCCATAGTCTTATCAATGAACCTCTAATCTACAGACACTTTACATTTTGTGTTTCTGTAGCTTGGGTCTCAGGAGACTGAAGTCCATGCACTGGCTCCCGACATTTACAATGTTAAATCCCATCTCCTTTATACTGATGGCTGAATTGTAATCCATACAATTAGATAGTCCCACTTGGATTGCGGTTGCTGCCCAATTTTTGTTTTTATTACATTCCCAAAGGCAGACCGACCAAAACAAAAATATAAATGATTGTGTGGTTATATCCCTGACATTTTCAACATGTGTCGCTTGCGAGTGCAACAAGTAAGATGGACATGAAACTTTCAAGAATTGGATTTGTCCATCCATCAGGAGTCTTGTCACTTTTGCAACTACTGTATTGCCAATTGCGCTGTTGAACAATTCAAAGTGTGGGTCACTGTTGCGGCCCTGGCCTAGGCCAGAGTGGAATTGTGAGGTCTGAGTCACATGGTAGTGGTTGTTGGAGGCCAATCAGCCCCAGGACATTGCTGCAGGAGTTCCTCAGGGCAGTGTCCTAGGCCCAACCATCTTCAGCTGCTTCATCAATGACCTTCCCTCCATCATAAGGTCAGAAATGGGGATGTTCGCTGATGATTGCACAGTGTTCAGTTCCATTCGCAACCCCTCAAATAATGAAGCAGTCCGAGCCCGCATGCAGCAAGACCTGGACATCGTCCAGGCTTGGGCTCATAAGTGGCAAGTAACATTCGCGCCAGATAAGTGCCAGGCAATGACCATCTCCAACAAGAGAGAGTCTAACCACCTCCCCCTGACATTCAACGGCATTACCATCACCGAATCCCCCACCATCAACATCCTGGGGGTCACCATTGACCAGAAACTTAACTGGACCAGCCATATAAATACTGTGGCTACGAGAGCAGGTCAGAGGCTGGGTATTCTGCGGCGAGTGACTCACCTCCTGACTCCCCAAAGCCTTTCCACCATCTACAAGGCACAAGTCAGGAGTGTGATGGAATACTCTCCACTTGCTTGGATGAGTGCAGCTCCAACAACACTCAAGAAGCTCGACACCATCCAAGATAAAGCAACCCGCTTGATTGGCACCCCATCCACCGCACTAAACATTCACTCCCTTCACCACTGGCGCACTGTGGCTGCAGTGTGCACCATCCACAGGATGCACTGCAGCAACTCGCCAAGGCTTCTTCGACAGCACCTCCCAAACCCGCGACCTTTACCACCTAGAAAGACAAGAGCAGCAGGCACATGGGAACAACACCACCTGCACGTTCCCCTCCAAGTCACACACCATCCCGACTTGGAAATATATCGCCGTTCCTTCATTGTCGCTGGGTCAAAATCCTGGAACTCCCTTCCTAACAGCACTGTGGGAGAACCGTCACCACACGGACTGCAGCGGTTCAAGAAGGCGGCTCACCACCACCTTCTCGAGGGCAATTAGGGATGGGCAATAAATGCTGGCCTCGCCAGCGACGCCCACATCCCGTGAACGAATATAAGAAAAAATGCACCTTGTCAATCGTAATGATTTGGACTCAGACAAGGAGAGGGAGGTGGATGACAGATGACCTCTTGGAGCTAGTCTCACTTTTGCCAATTAATCCCAAATTGTCAGCTTTATATTGTATTTCTGAATGATAATGTCAACAATCCCAGCACAATTACCAGTGTCAATGGTCTAATATAAAGAAGGAGGTAAGAGAATCATCTCATACTGTAGAATATGGAAGCCATTCCATGAGGAATAACCATATCTATTCTGGGAAAGCTGTATAACCAGAGACTAATTTAGCTGTGCTGTTTCTTCAATGCTCAGGCCATTGATTCCAGTTAGTATAACCATGTCATTTGGTAGCATTTTCAGCACTGCTAACAAAAAAGTTTTGATGTGGAGATGCCGGTGATGGACTGGGGTTGACAAATGTAAGGAATCTTACAACACCAGGTTATAGTCCAACTGTTTTATTTGAAAATAAAACAGTTGGACTATAACCTGGTGTTGTAAGATTCCTTACATTTAACAAAAAAGTTTAGTCACCCTGGGACAGTTAAAGTTTTGGCCACTGTAAAGTTTTCTCACCAGTTTCAACTTTTAAATGATTTGGTGTCAATCTATTATGGATTTTGCTTCCACTGTGCCGACTCTGTATTCACCTGTGCTTCAGGGCAGGTTAATTTTTTTTAATATCACTCGTAATGTTTCTTGAAAAATAAAGGATGTGGATGGAAAAATTACAATTAACAAAAATTTAGTCAAAAAATAATCTTGACTTTGAAATAAAAATACACTTTCAGTCTTGTCAAAACCTTCTGAATTTTCTGTGTACAACCCATTCCTCTTAGTTTAAAGTCACTTAATTCAAATGATCCGATTATTCCTTTTTGAGCACCAAATTCTCACATTGCTGTAATATTTATGTTGCTTAGTTAAAATTATTGGACAATTTGGAATTTTTTGCACAAAAAGTGACTTGGAACGATCAGGAGTAGATTGTATTATTAAATCATTCTCACCCAGCTCTTGGGAGGCAAGCTAACTTAGCAGGAAACTGTAATGATACTGGTCTCTTGAAAACTTTTAATATTAATTAGGGTGGTTTTGGACGAGCTGTGATATTGGTGCTTTAATTTACTTTAATTCCTTCAGCTCTCCTGTTTCCGGACTGGGTCTCATGTTTCCCATTGTTCAAAAGTAGAGAGTCCAGCTCCACATTTTTAGTTCAACTGGAGAACTGACGGCAACTCATGGAACCCAAAAAATATGTCTCTGATGCCGTTGGGTCCTTGGAGGCTGGGTCACTAAATGAAAGAATGTTGTTGACAATGAGCTTACCATGCATCTCCAACTAACAGTGCTGCATTAATGGAAATCCACCTCCTGAAATATTTTCCTTGTTGGGATTTACAGTTGTGAAAGTTCAAAGCGGAGAAATGTTTTTCGAGGTTGGCCTCTTGCTGTCATCTAACACATTGCTGATAATTAAACTTACTCTTCATGCTGAGCAGTACTTAATTAGGATTTAATGAGGGTATTTCTGGAAAGAATTGTCTGTAGCCACATGATACCCCTCCCATACCAGTTTCAAAATTCAGTAATTGTGGTGGAATATATTTGGAAGACATGCTCCAAGTTGTAGTCAGCAAACACTGGATCTATAGTCGCATTTCTGATCAAGAACAGAACTATTTTTCTCTTCATAACATCGATTGGAAAATTGTAGGATTTTTTTTGGTGCAGTATGGTAGGTTGGTAAGGTTATATTTTGAAAGTTTTGCTTTTATTATAAGAAATTGTAGTGGCTGGATTTACAATAAATTATAAAACCGCTGTCATTACTACTGTTTGGTATAACTAGGACCAGTTGTTTTCCTCTTTCTTAATGGATATCGCGAAGGCTTCAATTTAATTTTTAGGTCAATTTTAGGGCCATATTTTCCTGTCTTTGCTAACCAGCACAGAATGTGTCCCAGCTAAGTACATCCTTCAGCACTGCTCCATGCATTACATTGCCTACATCAAAAACAAACTAAAAGCCTGATTTTAACTCTGGGCCAGTTTTCAGTGGGTGAATAGCGGTGTGAGTTAGAAACTCACTCATTGCTCCAGAAATGAGGCCCAGGGTATTTTAACTCTCGATCCTCATTTAAATCTATCTGGCCAATTTCCCGCCAGTTCCAGCCAGGAAGTCGGCGGAAAGTGACAGGAAATGGCAACCTGGAGGCCACCGGCCAGGACCAGGTAGGTGACGGCACGGGCTACTGGGGCCATCGCGCAGGGGTCTCGTGATCAGGAAGGAAGGGGTAAGTCTGCATCAGCAGAGGCCTACTGCTCCTGGCCCCACAAGGAAAGTAAAACAAAAGTTTTAAACACTTATCGTTTTGGGCCTCTTCTGATCCGATCCTCTTCCCTGCTGTCTTCACTTGGCAGGAAATTTGCTGCCGTTTCCTGCTCAGCCCGCCGAGTTAGAATTGCAGTTGGGTCACAATGGCATCAGGACCAGACATGCATATGTAAAATAGGACCCAACCAGTTTTGGGCAGGTGTCCTTGCTGCCTGCTCAGCTGAGCAGGTTAAAATCAGAAACCATCAGCTCCAGAGCAGGTAAGTAACTTGGGACAAAATTAAAGATTCTTTATCTGAATGCGTGCAGCATTCGTAATAAGATAGATGAATTGACGGCACGAATAGAAACAAATGGGTATGGGCGATTTTAACTTTCACATAGATTGGACAAATCAAATTGGCAAAAATAGCCCTGAGGAGGAGTTCATAGAATGTATTCGGGACTGTTTCTTAGACCAATACGTCAGGGAACCAACAAGGGAACAGGCAATTTTGGATCTGGTAATGGGTAACGAAGCAGGATTAATTAATGATCTCAAAGTAAAGGATCCCTTGGGAAGCAGTGATCATAACATAATAGAATTTCACATCCAGTTTGAGAGCGAGGATCTTGGGTCTGAAACTACTGTATTAAACTTAAATAAGAGCAATTATAAAGGAATGAGGGTGGAATTGGCTAAAGTGGACTGGGTAAACAGATTAGATGGTATGATGGTGGATAAGCAGTGGCAAACATTTAAAAAGATATTTTATGACTCGCAACAAAAATATATCCCTGTGAGGAGGAAAGACTCCACAAAAAGGGTGAACCAACCATGGCCAACTAAGGAAGTCAAGGATAGTATCAGGTTAAAAGAAAAAGCACACAACATGGCAGAGATTAATGGTACGCCCAAAGATTGGGAAAACTTTAAAAACCAGCAAAGGATGACGAAAAGAATAATAAAGAGGGAGAAAATAAATTATGAGAGTAAACTCGCAAGAAATATAAAAACTGACAATTAAAGCTTCAACAAGTATATAAAAAGGAAGAGGGTAGCTAAAGTAAACATAGATCCCTTAGAGGATGAGACTGGGGAAATAATAATGGAAAACAAGGAAATGGCAGAGGAATTGAACAGATATTTTGTATCTGTCTTCACAGTAGAAGACACCAATAATATACCAATAATAGTAGAAAATCAAGGTGCAAAGGGGAGGGAGGAACTAAAAACAATCACTATCACTAGAGAAAAAGTACCAGGTAAACTAATGGGTCTAAAGGCTGACAAGTCCCCTGGACCTGATGGCTTGCATCCGAGGGTCTTAAAGGAAGTGGCTACAGAGATAGTGGATGCATTGGTTGTAATCTTCCAGAATTCACTCGATTCTGGAAAGGTCCCAGCGGATTGGAAAACCGCAAATGTAACACCCCTATTCAAGAAGGGAGTGAGACAGAAAGCAGGTAACTATAGACCAGTTAGCCTAACATCTGTCATTGGGAAAATGCTAGAATCCATTATTAAGGAAGTAGTAGCAGGATATTTGGAGACTCATAATACAATCACGGAGAGTCAACATGGTTTTATGAAGGGGAAATCATGTCTGACAAATTTCTTAGAGTTCTTTGAGGAAGTAACGGGCAGGGTGGATAAAGGGGAACCAATGGATGCAGTATATTTGGATTTCCAAAAGGCATTCGATAAGGTGCCACATAAAAGATTACTGCACAAGATAAGAGCTCATGGTGTTGGGGGTAATATACTGGCATGGATAGAGGATTGGCTAACTAACAGAAAACAAAGAGTCGGGATAAAAGAGTCATTTTCAAAATGGCAATCTGTAACTCGTGGGGTGCCGCAGGGATCAGTGCTGGGGCCTCAACTATTTACAATATATATCAATGACTTGGATGAAAGATCAGAGTGTCTTGTGGCCAAATTTGCTGATGATACAAAGATAGGTGGAAAAGCAAGTTGTGATGAGGACACAAAGTGTCTTCAAAGAAATATTGACATGTTAAGCGAATGGGCAAAAATTTGGCAGATGGAATATAATGTGGGAAAATGTGAAGTCATCCACTTTGGGAGGAAAAATAAAAAAGCAAAATATTATTTGAATGGAGAAATACTACAAAATGCTGCGGTACAGAGGGATCTGGGTGCCCTCGTACATGAAACACAAAAAGTCAACATACAGGTGCAGCAGGTAATCCGGAAGGCAAATGGAATTTTGGCCTTTATTTCTAGGGGGATGGAGTATAAAAAGCAGGGAAGTCATGCTACAACTGTAAAGGGTGCTGGTGAGACCACACCTGGGATACTGCGTATAGTTCTGGTGCCCTTATTTATGGAAGGACATACTTGCATTGGAGGCAGTTCAGAGAAGGTTCACTAGGCTGATTCCGGGTATGGAAGGGTTGTCTTATGAGGAAAGATTGAACAGGTTGGGTCTATACTCATTGGAGTTTAGAAGAATGAGAGGAGATCTTATTGAAATATGCAAGATTCTGAGGGAACTCGATAGGGTAGATGCTGAGAGGATGTTACCCCTCATACTAGGGCATTGTCTCAGAATAAGGGGTCGCCCATTTAAGACGGAAATGAGGAGGAATTTCTTCTCTTAGAGGGTCGAGAATCTTTGGACTTCTTTACCCCAAAAAGCTGTGGAGGCTGAGTCATTGAATACATTCAAGGCTGACGTAGACAAATTTTTGATCAGCAAGAGAGTCAAAGGATATGGGGAAAGGGCGGGAAAGTGGAGTTGAGGTAAAACTCAGATCAACCATGATCTCGTTATTTGGCGGAACAGGCTTAAGGGGCCAAATGGCCTACTCCTGCTCCTATCTGTTATGGTCTCTTATGCTTTTATGGTCTTATGGGTGATTTTAACTGCCCACCCGCCTGATTTCCACCGGGTAGATAGTGTTAAAATCACTCCCTAAGTATCTCCGTAGTTAGGTCAGCATGCCTGGACCAATATCTGCCATAAACTTTTAAGTGCTATAGAAAATGCAATAGTAAAATCAGACAGGGTGTAAAATGGATGGCTGATTCAATCCCATCCCTTAGGTTAAAATTACTTCCCAAAACAACACTGACGTCAACAAGTCCCACCTGTGGAGCAGGTTTTGTTCAGTCTATGGCCCATTAAAATATGTTTGTTGGTTCCCTTACATTGCCAAATTAGGTCTCCTTGATCCATATTGTTACTGGCTGATATGTCAGGGGACAGCGTGTTCCAGGTTCCAACGATGTTGCTGTGAAACTAGCCACCAGATAGTGCGTGAAAGCATCCCAGCATGATTCTCCCAGATGATTTCACCTCCTTTCCTCTCAGGAAGCAGCTGACCTCCCCTCAACACTTGTCCAGAACTGTGGCTGAGATTGTGAATTCAGCGGTGTGGAGGAAATCACTGCTGTGAACAAATATGCCGCTACTCTGCGTTGCCATGTTTCAGTGTTTTACTTATATTTGAGGCACACATGTTGTACAGGTTTACAGAGTCTAGTAAACTACAGCACACACCCATCAGTGTGTGCAGATTTCTTTAATTTTACATAATAAGTATCCATTGTCTTGCCCACCATTTGAACTGGCTGTGAGCATCTGAAAGATAATCCATGATTACAGGACCAGAATTTAGCATGAAAGTGACAGAAGAGGTTCCTGTAACTTCTAAAAATATAATAAAAAGAATCTGTGTGTACAAAGCATAAATGCCTTCCGATTGGACATATTCCATTGCTCTTTATGGAAATAAGCTTGGAAAATTTTCACTATGGATGGGTAGTAATTTCACAGTAATGGTAGTTTTGTTTCATCCCGTTACATTGTAGTATTTTCACTATTCAAAGAGCTTCATCTTACACCTGGAACAATTTGTAGAAACTGCTGAATTGTTATTGTACAATTCTATAATGATGCTGACTCTGAGAGTGAATTTCATGCTAATGGCAGCAAACTTTACCCATGCGCCTTGACAAAAGAGAAACTGCTCTATAATCACTATGGCTTGCAAAGTAGTTTCACTCTCATGGAAGCTCAGCTACCATTAACATGGAATTCTGTCATAGCCGGAGCAAGACTGAATAATTGGAGAACAAAGGATAAGAGCCAGAATGCTGTTCTGGAGGATTGATTCCAGCCTGTTTTAAGTGTTGTCTCGGAGTCAGGATTATCAAAGTAAGAAATCAGGAACTGGTCTGTGAAGAAGACTTGCTTGAACATTACTTCAAACATGGAGACTAGAAAAGTCCACCCAGACAAATAAATAGCAGAAAGTCATGCAAGAATCTAGGAGTCTGGTCCCATAGATTTAGTTTGCAAAATAGGATCTGCTAACCATAGTTCAAGCACAACAGTAAGTGGGTTGATGCAGGAATTTGCCCCAGGCAATAAGATATTGTTATATTACTCGGCTGAAACATAGGGGACATCTGGAATAAAGCCTCCAGGAGTTTGGAACAAGATAAATTGATTGTTGGTGCAGGGAAATGATGGTTTAAATTCACTGGAGGCTGAAAAGAGGTGTGCAATGCTACCCTACGAAGGCTGCCCAGGACATGTAACTTACATTAATCTTTCAGGATTATTAGATCTGTCCTGAAAGTTTGTCCAAGCTGTTTGTAAGATGACATTGCCTATTAATAAATTCCTTCTGTGCATGAGTGTGACATCCACCAACATTTACATAATTGATTCCTTTAATCAAAGCGACTTCCAGAGAGTGCGAGAACATTTCTGTTCATCAGATCTTCAGAACATTGCACTTGTGATAGTCTTGTGACAACGTAAAAAGGAATTATCTGTATTGAAAGAGCACAAGGAAACAAAAATTTAGACAGCTGGAACATTGAATATGTAGATCTGTATTTTAGGAGGTTTTAAAATGGTTTAAAATAGGGAAAATGCTAGAATCTATTATTAAGGAGGTTATAGCAGAGTCAACACGGCTTTGTGAAAGGGAAATCGTGTTTGACTAATTTATTAGAGTTCTTTGTGGAAGTAACAAGCAACATGGACAAAGGGGATCCTGTGGATGTGGTGTACTTGGATTTCCAGAAGGCTTTTGACAAGGTGCCACATCAAAGGCTACAACACAAAATAAGAGCTCATGGTGTCGGGGGTAACATATTAGCATGGCATAAATGGGCCATTTTCAGGTTGGCAAGATGTAACGAGTGGAGTGTCACAGGGATCAGTGCTTGGGTCTCAACTATTTACAACCTTTATCAATGGATGAAGGGATTGAATGTATGGTTGCTAAATTTGCTGATGACACAAAAATAGATAAGAAAGTAAGTTGTGAAGAGGACATAAGGAGTCTGTAAAGGGATATAGATAGGTTAAGTGAGTGGGCAAAAATTTGGCAGATGGAGTATAATGTAGGAAAATGTGAACTTGTTCACTTTAGCAGGAGGAATAGAAAAGCAGTATATTATTTAAATGGAGAGAGATTGCAGAACTCTGAGGTAAAGAGGGATCTGGGTGTCATAGTACATTCATCACAAAAAGTTAGTATGCAGGTACAACAAGTGATTAGGAAGGTTAATGGAATGTTGTCATTTATTGCAAGGGGAATGGAATATAAAAGTAGAGACGTTTCGCGACAGTTGTACAGGGCATTGGTGAGACTGCATCTAGAATACAGCGTGCAGTTTTGGTCTCCTTATTTAAGAAAGGACATAATTGCTTTGGAGGCGATTCAGAGAAGGTTCACTCGACTGATTCCTGGGATGAGGAAAGGTTGGACAAGTTGGGCCTATACACTGGAGTTTAGAAGAATGAGTGGTGACCTTATTGAAACATATAAGATCCTGAGGGGACTAGAAGGGGTAGATGCTGAGGGGATGTTTCCCCTTGTGGGAGAGACTAGAACTAGGGGCCACAGTTTAAAAATAAGAGGTCTCCCATTTAAGATGGAGATGAGGAGAATTTTTTTCTCTCAGAGGGTCGTGAGTCTGTGGAACTCCCTTCCCCAGAGAGGGGTGGAGGCAGGGTCATTGAATATTTTTAAGGCTGAGTTAGATAGATTCCTGATTAACAAGGGAGTCAAAGGTTATAGTAGGTAGACGGGAAAGTAGGGTTGAGGTCACAATCAGATCAGCCATGATCTTATCAAATGACAGTGCAGGTTTGAGGGGCCAAATGGCCTACTCTTGCTCTTAATTCGTATGTTCCATTGGCTAGCTCTTGATCTGCTGCGAGATAAATTACATTTTCATTGGTGCATGTGAAGCTTATTAGATATTTCCATCTCAGACTGGTATCAGGGGAGTCTATAAAATCAACTGGACTACCTTAGGATGATTGGCAGAGGAATTTCACTTTCACTGCTGTATACAAGCCAGTAGGCTATATTGAGCAAACTGAGTCAATTTATTGAATTTTTATGGTGGGGGGAGGGGATGGGTGGAATTGTGACTAACATCTATTTTGAGAGAACAGTTCTAAACTGGGGAAAGAAATTGATGAGACCGCTTCCTTTGCGCGATTAAAGTTCGGGATTAGGTGCAGTCTGTAAGGAAGACAATTTAATTTCTGCAGAAATCTCTAAAATTTCCTCCTTTTTTTCAATGTGCCTGACAATGAGCAAATTATACTGATGGGTTTTATATGTGTATAAATTGAGTATGAAAGTTGAGTGACATAAGTACTCCATGAATGATATGAAAATAGCTAAAGCTGAAATTGAAAGAGTGGTTTTAGTTGACTCGATGTTCAAAATGTCCAGTCATTGTGCGCTGAACTACGTAAACAGTAGAATAGAAGTTGGACCAACTCATGCTTAAACTGTACAATGCTCGAACCATATTGAATACTGTATCCAGTACTCCCAATGCAGTCATTAAAGGGAGATGTTCAAACCATGTAGGTGGTAAAGAGAAGAGCCATCAGTTTGATCCGAGCAGCAGAGAAGTGAGTTAGGAGTGAATACTGGAGAAACCTTTCAGTCTTGAATGGAGGTGACTAAGAGTTGGCTTATAGAAGTTTCTAATAAACAGTGTAGAAAAGATAAATCCAGAACATCGCTTCAAATTATACCATGACAATGGGACAAAGAGGCCTAGGTTGAAAGTAATAAAAAGCAAATTTAGCACTGATGTCAGGAGGTTCATCATACAGTAATAGAGACAAAACCATAGAAATGTTGAAGAAACAGTTGGATGCAATGAAGGGATAATAGGATATTTGTGGATGGATGACTTATGGAACTAATGGCCTTCCTCGTCTGTATTTATTTTGTGATAGAGGTCATGTTTGTTACTTGCTTGGGCCTTTTCTATTCTTCTTACTCTAGTTAATTTTATTGGCTTCCATATTTGTGGTCACTCTCATAGGTGAGTCCCAAATCCCTTTGTCTTTTACAGTGTCTTTATTACCCTTGATATCTAGGTTAGTCTTCAATTACAACAACTTGCATTTATATAGCGCCTTTAACATAGTAAAACGTCCCAAGGCACTTCACAGGAGCGTAATCAGACAAAAATTGACACCGAGCCAAAGAAGGAGACATTAGGACAGGTGACCATTGGTCACAGAGGTAGGTTTTAAGGAGGGCCTTAAAGGAGGACAATTGTAAACAATTTTACAACACCAAGATATAGTCCAACAATTTTATTTGAAATTCACAAGCTTTCGGAGGCTTCCTCCTTCCTCAGGTGAATGTGGAAATGAAATCCTCGAATCCTTCGCATTTATAAATCACAGAACAATACCTGGTGATTACAAATAGTCTTTCCAACTGCCCGTTGCCAAGGCAATCACAGTGTGCAGACAGAGAGGTGTTACCTACAAGGCCACCGAATATACAAACAACCAAAAAAAAACAGAGAGAGGCAGAAACATAGAAACATCCGGAAGGAAGAGAAAGACAGCAAATGACCCGTTATATTAAAAACAGATAACATTTGTTCGCTGGTGGGGTTACGTGTAGCGTGACATGAACCCAAGATCCCAGTTGAGGCCGTCCTCATGGGTGCGGAACTTGGCTATCAATTTCTGCTCGACGATTTTGCGTTGTCGTGTGTCTCGAAGGCCGCCTTGGAGTACGCTTACCCGAAGGTCGGTGGCTGAATGTCCTTGACTGCTGAAGTGTTCCCCGACTGGGAGGGAACCCTCCTGTCTGGCGATTGTTGCGCGGTGTCCGTTCATCCGTTGTCGCAGTGTCTGCATGGTCTCGCCAATGTACCATGCAATGGGCATCCTTTCCTGCAACGTATGAGGTAGACCACTTAAAGGAGGAGAGAAAGGTGGAGAGGTTTTAGGGAGGTTTACACACCTTGGATAACAAACAGTTATCTTGTGGATCCAGAAGATTTTTTTTCACTACTTTGAAAGTGGTAGAATATTACTTCAGACCTCATTTTAGGTTTGAGCTATTAACTGAATTTATTAAACAAATAATGAATGAGCAAATATATGACAGTAATATTATACAGTATATTTACAGTTAAAATTCTAATATCTAGCTCCTCAAAAGGAAAACAGTAATAGGTTGCAATCAATGCATTGAACTATTCATTTTTAGATAACTTTTATATGCAGATCTTTGCATTCTTGTAATCTCTTGTAATTGTGGGGGCTAGGCTATTCCCCCTTATATTTCTGTAAAGATGCCATTTGGCTAGATATTTGGCTCAACTCTCCTCAGCTAAATCAGCTTAAAGAACAGCTCCAGTCATTGAAATGCCCTTTGGCCAGTTGCTGAGGCTTATTGGATTTGAATAACTGGGATTCAATATTAACGGGCTGTCATACACATAACTGCACCAATCATATAGCATATACATAGTTGAAATATGAGGCTTGGTAACTCTGTCAAGCCTGTAACCTGGAAAATAAGTCACTAAACTTCTCAACATTTGTTTCGTTTTAGGTTGGATCCGTACAGCTGTCTTTTAAACTCTTAGATCTAGGATTTCCACTTCCCCTCACCCCTCCCCCCCAATCTTTTGGCAGATCTGAGGCAGACAAAGGTGGAAAGCTACTTGGGTGTGTTCTGTTGCACCTCGGCCTCCCCGCTGTTTTCTGATGGCTAGACTCACCAGTGCCCACTCTGTAACCTCCTCCAACCCTACAACGCTCTTCCAATTCTGGACTTTTGCACATCCCCAATTTTAATCGCTCCAATATTGGTGGCCGTGTCTTCAGCTGCCTGGGCCCTAAGCTCCGGAATTCCCTACCTAAACCTCTCCGCCTCTCTAATTCTCTCTCCTCCTTTAAGACGCTCCTTAAAACCTACCTCTTTAACCAAGTTCTTGGTCACCTGTCCTAACACCTCCTTATGTGGCTCGTGTGAAATTTTGTTTAATAATGCTCCTGTGAAGCACTTTGGGACTTTTTACTACGTTAAAAATGCTATATAAATGCAAAATAAAAACAGAAAATGCTGGAGAAGCTCAGCAAGTCAGGCTGCATCTGTGGAGAAAGAAACAGAGTTAACGTTTCAGGTCGAAGACCTTTCATCAGAATATAAATACAAGTTGTTGTTATTGAGCAGGCATACACAATCCTCATGCAAATGAGGCAAACATGTCCTTGAATGCTGGACACTAGGGCGATTGTTAGGCCCTGGCATGCAGCGTTCAAAGGTTGGTGGTGGGGCACTGAGGCAAAAAGAAAAGAGACCTTTACCAGCACACTTAGAGCAATGCCATGCACAGGCTCATCATCCAGAGAGAAAGACTTCTTCAGGATAATGTCTTCAACAGGCAGCTTGCTGGTCACCTCTGTCTCCTGCTGCAGCAGGCCAAGTTTCTGTTCCAGATTGGCATGATACCTCTACCTCCCAATACATAAATGACCATGGAGCTGGAAACACTACTGGGGTTAGGGTGACGCCTTGGGGTGAACAGAATTTCCATCCCAACATTGATGCCCTGTTCCATTTTCCAAGGTTAGGATCATCTGGGGTGCCCACCTCATCGAGGAAACTAGCTTTTTAAATTTGAACTGCTGCCCCTGAGGCCCTTCATGATGCTGGATAGCAGAAAGGCACAAACGTCCCTTGCACCTAGGATACAAAAAGTGAGAATTACGTCATATAACATAATTCCCACATTTGTACATGCCGATCCATTTGTGGGTGGGTGCATTATGCACTCGCACCCAAATCAACCGGAAATTTTAGCAGGCAGAAATGGGGAGAGGAGGGCTGTATCACTGGGTCCTGTCTCCAAATTTCATCCAGATTATGCTCATCTGGCAGACCCAGGGCTTCGAACATTCTCTAGGGTCCCATGATGTCTAAACTCTAGGAAATTCATAAGATAGAACAAAATAGAAATGTAAAAAGGCCAGTTGGATCCATAAAATCTGTTGCAGCATTGAATTGTGCAGGCAGGCCTAATCCAGAGTTATGTTCCAAATCACCAGTGTAGAAGTACCCTTACATAACAACAGTGACTGTACTTCAAAGCCATTCATGTATTTGACTGCTTTGGGACTTCAATGGGAGATGTGATAAAATGCTAAATTCAAGTCATTATATTATTATTACTACAACTGTAATCGTAGGAATCAACAAGTCACTCATGCGTTTAAAGTTCATTTTCTACTGTCCCACTTGATCTAATTAGATCGGAACCAACTGCTTTCAGCTTTTTTCATTATTTGGATCTCAAAGAAGTACAATTGTCATTTTGTGTACACTTTGTGCAACACCTCTCGAGCTTTTTTAAATGTACCAGTCCATCTTCTGTGGCATTGCACATTGGGAATTAAGACTAAGTGCAGTCTTCAGGTGAAGTAGGGTTAAAGGTTGAACAATAATTGAACTAGGGCATGCAGATATAATTCAGTCTTAATTTTGAAGTTATACATTCCATCCTTGTATTTATATTTCCACTACGAATTCGTACATCCGCATTTATAATGGAAACTGCCTATGTAAACTTGTCGTGCTGTTTACATAGCCTCCTATCATACCATATAAACATGGAATGTCAAAATTGGATAGCCATGTGGTGAAGGATAGAATACTAGAGCCTGGTCTTTAGTTGTTTCCAAGCCTTTATTCACAGAGATTCCCCTTACACACACACACCACCCGAGATAAGCTCTCCTATAAAAAGGATACAGTTGATACCCACCACCTCAATACAATTAACACTCATTGATATAAATCATACAATTAACAGGGAATAGGCTGGCTTTGTCATGGGCTCATTGGCAGCCTGGTTCCGCAAAGGTGAGGGCTTCTTCGAGGAGCTTACAGAATATTCCTCTGCGCTGCTGCCCATGAGGGGAAGCAACCTCTGAAGAACAAACACTAGCTTCTCCACTGGTACTAGGAACAGTATTCTGATTACCACAATCAGTGGGGGAATGAACCTGACAAAACAGAAATATCTTTAAATCTCTTGGCAAGAGCCAAAAAATATCCTTTAGTCACAGAGCTTTCCCAGCACACTTTGGTTGAGGCCATGCAGAAGCTTCATATGTTTTGCTTGCATTTGTCTCCATAACAGGACCCCTGAGATCATCATCCATTTGTTCTGCAGTCAGGGGCTGACATGTCTTATGCCTCCACTCAACTATATCAGATTCCACTTCTACATCTGCATCCTCTGGCATCTTTGTGCTCTGTGTCACACCAAGCATTAATTCTTCATCAAAATTATCTGTGCGAGCCTCAGATAGGTGTCTCTGGGCTGCTGAGCGCAAGGGAGAAGGTGAATGATGGGGTTGGTGAGTGGTCGCCAGTGTTACTAGAGATAGAGCATTAGAATAGTCGAATCTGGAGGTGACAGAGGCTGGGTATTCTGCGGCGAGTGACTCACCTCCTGACTCCCCAAAGCCTTTCCACTATCTACAAGGCACAAGTCAGGAGTGTGATGGAATACTCTCCACTTGCCTGGATGAGTGCAGCCCCAACAACACTCAAGAAGCTCGACACCATCCAAGATAAAGCAGCCCGCTTGATTGGCACCCCATCCACCACCCTAAACATTCACTCCCTTCACCACCGGCGCACTGTGGCTGCAGTGTGCACCATCCACAGGATGCACTGCAGCAACTCGCCAAGGCTTCTTCGACAGCACCTCCCAAACCCGCGACCTCTACCACCTAGAAGGACAAGGGCAGCAGGCGCATGGGAACAACACCACCTGCACGTTCCCCTCCAAGTCACACACCATCCCGACTTGGAAATATATCGCCGTTCCTTCATTGTCGCTGGGTCAAAATCCTGGAACTCCCTTCCTAACAGCATTGTGGGAGAACCGTCACCACACGGACTGCAGCGGTTCAAGAAGGCGGCTCACCACCACCTTCTCAAGGGCAATTAGGGATGGGCAATAAATGCCGGCCTTGCCAGCGACGCCCACATCCCGTGAACGAATAAAAAAAAAAGGATGAGGGTTTCGGCAGAAGATGGGCTGAGGCAAGAGTTGAGCCGGTCGATGTTACGGAAATGTAAATAGGTGGTTTTTGTGATAGAGAAGATATGGGGCTTGATTTTAACATGGCGACGGGGAGTCAACGGGTGGGTGAGTCGTCATGTGGGAAATCCGGAAAGATTTTCTGTTCGTTCGTTCGAGCGATCGCAACTAAATTGAAGGCCCTCAATTTTACTTGCGGGTTTCGAGTCTCCAACCTGCGCAGCGGGCGTATTGCGCACCCGAGTGACCTGCTGTGAACTAGAGTATTTAAAGTGCCATTGGAACAATGGAATTTGAAGGAGAAAGGAGGAAAATTCAAAAATGCAGCATCATAGGATGAAGGCAGCAGTCCGTTTCAGCGACTCCTCCCTTGAGTTTCAACTGGCTGGTGTTGGAAGCAGGAGGGATGTCCGTTACCTGGCTGATAGGAGGAAGCACCCTGCTCCTGCCACCAAGAAGGCGTGGCTGGAGGTGGCAGAGGAGATCAGCAGCAGGAGCACAGTGCCCAGGTCATGGGTGCAATACAGGAAATGTTTTAATGACCTAACCAGGTCAGGAAAGGTGAGTACAGTTACTGATTCACCTACATCCTGTGGTGTATGTTATCTCCCCTCTCACTCTGCCTTGCCAAGCATACTCCATCACATCACTCCTCACACCCACTTAAGTCTCATCATCAACTTACCTTCACTTTCTGTGCACTTCCTCAACTCCCCATTTGTGAATCCACCACTCCCACTCACCCCAATCCTGATGCAATGAGATGAATCTGTCTAATAGTCACCCTTTGATGCTTTTGCTTCAGCCTCACCCAAAGCAATACATCCATTGGGTGAACATGACACCTTCACTCACTCACACATCTGTTCTTTCTCCCCTTGCAGGAGAAGAGAGCACAAAATGCATGGGTGGGGAGTAGGACTGGAGGGGGCCCACCACAAATAGTATCCCTGACAAATGCAGAGGAGGAGGCGATGGACATAAGTCGCATGGTTGCATGCCTGGCTGTCAGAGATGACGAGACTGGCAACCCACATAAGGCTGGTGACAGGACTTTAACATCCTGCATGCACATCTGGAATTGATGTTATCAACGATTGACCTGTTGCACACCTCAGTATGCTCATTGGAAACTAATTTCTGCGATAGTTTTTTAATGTTGCTTTATGTTCTCTTCCAGGGCCTTCACGGATTGATGAGGAGGCAGACGCCATGGAAGAAGGGGATTCCTCAGAGGAGTTCAATTCCTCTGAGGGCACACCTTCACACCACATCCAGCCATGCACCAGCGCAGATACTCGCACTTGGGTGGGTCCTGTTAGGCAGATAGTTGGGTTGTCACCTGGTGATTCAACATTCACAAGTGAGCACGAGCAAATACTAGTGACAGGGGCAGCTGTGGATAGTCCACATCGGTGGGGGGCGCACTCCTCTCCAAGCTCTGCTCAGCTGGACCCGGATGATGAACCTGGGGGGACATCATTGAGAGTGAGAAATATTGAGGTACAGCTCCACCTTTGCGAGGTAGTGGAAAAGGTGTCATACACACTCTCCACAATAGCGGATAGGATGGAGGAGTCCAACTCCATCGCTAGTGGATTGGTGATGCAGGTAAATGCAGGAATGTTTTTGATGGAGAGAGTGGCAGCCTCCATTGAGCTCCAAGCATGGCTCTCTAATGAGTCCATGAAGGCCATGAGAACAGCTGTGCGGACTCTGGATACCAATATATCTGTCGCCTTAAACAGGCAGACATAAACTTCATCCGTGGCCTTAGAAAGTGCCACATGTCCTCACCTGCTTGCTGTCCAGCAGAGTGGTGGGAGTGATGGTGCGCCAGCCTAGGAGAGGGACGATGGCGAAAAAGGACGTAGAAGTGGAGACTCAATCAAAGCGCTCCCATGTCATACCCATTGCCGCACCCTCAACCAGTACCCACAATGCTGCCTCCTCTCCCGATTTCCGTGTCTGCATAGGTGCAATCTTTGCGGGGCCCTCACGGGCTCCAACACCCAGAGGTTGTAGGCCGAGAGCATCTCATCAGTCAGGGCATGAATCTGAGCAACCTGCCTCTACCTCTGCTGAAGCCACAGGGAATACACCACATAGAAGCGCTAGGAAGAGGAAGGCTAAGGTTTTGTAATCACCAAGGGTCTGCACAAGGGTGTCTGACGGAGTGTCATGTTTTTCATTTATATTTGTTTTTTGTTAAATGCACGTTAAATGTTGTAATTCCCGCCACCACTGCCGCGTCGTGCCCATTCTTGAGTCCCTTTTGTGAAATTGCCCTTTCGCGGGCTTCATCATGAACGGCAAGACATGATGTCACCCATTGGGCGCGTGTACAATGGGTGTATGTGTGGTTGAAGGACTGTTTTGTGCAAACGGAGTGGGGGGCTGGTGTTGGTGATGTTGGTGGCGGTTCTTTGAGGCGACCTGAGCAGTTCACTATCTTCAGTTTGCAGATCTCGTTATGAGAACCTGTCAGATATGAGACCATCCCTGGCATCATGGGCAGCCATGTGCGTTGCTGCTCTGGCGATGGGGTTACCCATCTTCTTTGTCCTCCTCCTCCTCCTCGTCCTCCTTCTCATCCTCATCTCCTTCAATGTTGCTGCCATATGAGGATTCCTCTTGAGCAAATTCGAGCTCCTTCACCTATAACCATCTCTGCTGAGTGATGTTGTGCAAGACGCAACACACCACTATTATTCTGCACACCCTCACTAGTGAGTACTGAAGGGCTCCCCCAGATCTATCCAGGCACCTGAAACGCATCTTCAACATTCTTATGCTTGTTCAATGACAGACATGGTGGGGTTTCTCACAAGTGTCATGAGCCATGTCTGCAGGGGCTATCCCTTGTCTCCAAGGAGCCAGCCCTTAATTCTGCCTTGTGCGTGGAAGAGAGCTGGGATGTTGGGGACTCGTGCAAAACAAAGAAATCATGGCAGCTGCCCAGGAATTTGGCACACACCTGCAGAAACCTCCTCCGGTGGTCGCACACCAGCTGTGCATTGATGGAGTGATATCACTTTGGGTTTATGAACAGTCCTGGCTCGTGTGGAGGTCCTTGTATTGCTACGTGTGTGCAATCAATTGTGCCCTGCACCCGTGGGAAGCCAGCCAGAGAGCTGAAACCCTCTCAGTCTGGCCGATGCCATCGCGGGGGAAACTGATGTAGTCGGAAGCCCTGGCAAACAAGCCATCTGTTACCTGTCATATTCACTTATGTGCAGATGACTGAGATACCCTGGAGCTGTCACCGGCGGCGCCCTGGAAGAAATTGAGAGCAGTGGTTACTTTAACTGCGACGGGCAATGCATGGCCACCGGGCCCAGCCGGCAGCAGCTCTGCATGAAGGAGCATGCAGATGTCTGCGACCACCTGGCGACTCAATCGTAACCTGCGTAGGCACTGCTTCTCTGGGAGATCCAGGAAGCTCTGCCTCTCACATGGCTAGTGCTTCCTACGACCTCGGCCCCTCCATTGGTCCCCTCTCTGCTCCTATGTAGGTCCTTGTGGTGCACCTGTGTCTCGTGCACTTGCGGCTCCCAGAACTGCACACCGTGTCTGCCGTGGATGGTGATGTGCCTTCTCCTCAGATGTACTGTGGAATAGATCCATTGCCCCTCCATCCTGACGTTGTCAGTTTGAGGGGGTCCAAAACGTAGGTAAATATATCTGAACACAAGAATTCTCAGTGTGAACAAAGAAATCTCAGTCTAAACACAAAGAACTCCCAGCCAAACGTTTGTCTGAGAGAATTGAGTGGCCAGCTGCAAAAATCACCTGTTATTCCCACGTGTCAATCACTGGTTTAAAGGTCCAAATGAGGGTCGGCTGCAACTTGCCTTCATTTCCGTGCCGTGTTTCAGAGGCCACGGGAGACACATTCAAGGAAAGTTAAAATCGT
This sequence comes from Heptranchias perlo, assembly GCF_035084215.1. Classification (NCBI taxonomy): domain Eukaryota; kingdom Metazoa; phylum Chordata; class Chondrichthyes; order Hexanchiformes; family Hexanchidae; genus Heptranchias; species Heptranchias perlo. Next base: position 39,383,979 of record NC_090341.1, on the reverse strand, counting down.
TTGTCTGGCTGAATACACAAAAATTCAATCCCCTCAAGTGCTTCAACAGCATTAATTGGCCCTTTAAATGTTGGCCTGCTGGCTTTAAGTGCTGGCGGGACTTCCAATTGTCTGTGCACGTGCGTGCATCCAAACGAGCCTGGGTGAAACATGGAGGTGAGCACTTTGGAACTGGGATGTGGTCCCGCTCCGAAATCTTATTATTTTCACTACCCACCTGCCCCCAACCCTGTTCTTGGGGGTTAAAATTACTCCCTTGGAGTCAGAAACTCAGATGAAGGTCAAATAGCTCGGCAGGGTTGCAAACAGTCTGCTTCAACCTGAGATGGTGGCTGGGGAGGGATATGGAATTGGTGGCAAGGGTACAGAATTTGTGGCAGGGACCAAAGATAATATCAGCTGCCATGGGGGCCAGGAAAGGAAGTGATAAAGAAGTACATGAGCTCCTCACATTTGTTGTTGGCGAGGGCTGGGAAAAGGGGTTTCAGGTGACATTTGGTAGTGGAGAAATGAAACTGGGGTTATCTTTGCTCTCCAGGATGATCCTGGAGTAGTGAGCAGTTTTGGCAGAGGAAAGCACGGCCCGATTTGTACTTGATGTGGTCCAGCCAGATATGGTGATAGATGGCTAAATCAGCTGAGTGCCAGGTATACTCAAATCTGCTTGATGAAGTGAAGATGGGGGCCTTACCAGGGGGAACAACCTGGGGTGTGAGAGAGCATGGGTTTTACTGGAGATAAGGACATCAAAGCTGAAGGAGAGAAGTGGGTGAGCAATTTGACAGCTGCATAAGTATTCTGACAAATAGAGGGCCAAAGACTAGACAGTTGGGAGTTTGAAAATACAACTTCAGAAGAGTTTATTCCATGGGCGGACACAGAAGGAAGTAGGGTTGGAAAAGGATAGGGAGACATGGGTGGTGAGGGATACCAGGAAGTGGTTGGAGGTGGCCTTGTCCGTGACTAAGACGATGGGAATAGAGAAGCTACTTGAGATGACAATGTTGAGGGGGTGGCCGTGAATATGGATAAGAGAGATTTTATGACGAGGTTAAGGGAGGACAGGACGACAGTGAAATCAGAAGAGGGAGGGCAAGGGGAGCTGACATTCAGATTCAAATCACCGAGGATGGGAGTGCAAAGTCTAAGGGCAGACAGGAAGGATATCCTCATTTGAAACTCTGGGGCTTGGAGGGACGATAGAGAACAAGGATTTTAAAGGAGAGGTGAGGGGGTGAAAGAAGGTGAGGTGCTCAAAGGAGGAGAAGGTAACGGCGGAGTAGACGGAGAGACCAAGGTGTGATTTGGTGATGAGGGCCATGATAGTTTGGGCGGGGCCAATGGTAGAAATTATTGCCAGGCTTCTGTAACGTGCAAAATATCACCACCCATGAGCCAAGTTTTTGTCAAACCCATATATAAATATAGTTTTACTAGTCACGCACAAAACAAGAACAGCAGTTAAATGTATTTTTCTTCCGAATAAATATAAAACAGCAGTGTTCTGTTTTTTTGATGAACCCCACACATAGTGGAGATGTTGCTCAACTGCATGTTTTGAATTCCATAAGAAAACAGCAAAACAAATTAAATTAAAGCTAATCTGTTGCTACTCATTACATCCATTCAGTTTTGAACTGCAATAAGCCGTTTATCATTATCGCTAAAGCTGCTTGACTAACTAATCATACAGGCAGTGAGCTGGACACCTTAAGGAGAAGAGCAAACCGCAATCTTGCCGAGAGCAACTTTAGTTTTAATCTCCAAGGAGGAGCTCTGCTCTTTCTTCTTTTATCTTGGCTTCTTTCTGGAAATGCGAATGTCTGTATCCTGGAGGCAAAAACTGATTTGTAACATGCTCCCAAACATTAGACATTGCACCAACACAGTGATTTTAAACCTCCAACTTTGGCACCTCCAGCTCTGGTTTGTTTGTGCGTTTACAAACCACAGACAAATTAATAAACATCATTCTTAAACACATTGAAACAACTATGATTTTGTTATTTTAGTTAAGATTTGTTCCCTACACCCTGCAGTATGTATTCCTCCCTTTATTTTATCAGCTTTCATCTGTAGTACGGAGAAACAGTAGCATGTTATCACATACCATCTCACTTATGGACCAGTTTAAGATCGTCAACTATCACGTATCAAATGATCAATTAGAGAGACAGATCCTCAGTCTATTTAAATAGCAATTACTTTTCTATTTGTTTTCTTGCATTCCACTTAGGGGTTGTTGTTTAGGACGAACACAAAACGTTGCCGCAGTAGGTTGGGTGTAAGGAAGTGGCCAGGTCTGAGGAGAGAGAATCGGTGTGAGAGGGCGCAGAACATCATACTCACTGCCTCTTTACAAGTCTCAAACCTAACCATCCAAAGCTAAATACACCTTTGCAGAATTTAGTCATTTACAGGGTTAATTTATTAACATAATACACAAATATTATAACATTTTGAAGTTTTTGATTAACTAGGATATTTTTCGAATTATCACTATTTGCATTCCAAATAAGATTAATTGCCTTGTTCCTTATATTGTCTAATTATATATTCATAGTAATAAAATATAGCACAATACTGTTTCTTTGTACACTGAGGAATAGCCATGATTTCAATTGTTTTCTTTACAGCAATCTAATTATACTTTATTAACGTAATGCCATTAAAATAAGGTTGTTCTTAGTACTATGTGAACTTAATATCAATACAAATTTGGAGAAATGTATTTTGTCCGTCAATCGTTTTACCCATATTTAAAGTAAAAGCAGCATCTCACTCTTCCCTGCACGGGACGCTTAACAAGATACCTCTTCGCATTTCGAAAAATGGGTATTTCTGTCCAGGCTTTGCTAAAGTTTAATGGTGTGATCAATGATTATTTGGGCACTGTGGGCATGTTTGTGTAATGCTGCAATGCTCTGAATATACCAGTAAACGTTTTTATTTTATTTTGACTAACCATAGTGGTCATATTGTAATTACAAGCTACTCGTGTTTCCAGTTTGGTTCGCACAATCGGAACAAAGCACAAAGAAAAAGCTTTCTCTCACAGCAACATAGACAGCCTGGTGGCTAGAAATCAAATTTTGTAAGCAAGCTGTGCACAGGGTCGTAGGTTCAAATTCTGATTGAGATTACACTTGCGTTGTCGACAACAACGCTGCTCACAGCCTGGTTTAAAAGTTTCCATCAAATCCCCCATTGCATCAGGCTATTCTTCTTGGAAGTCGATAAAAGCAATGCTGGACAAAATAGCAATCTGGATTTATTCCGTTTTTATCTGGTCATTGTACAAGGCAACGATTGTTGAGGGGCATTATCAGCATTTTAGGGAGTTTTTGGGGCAGCTGCATTCCTGGAACAAGCATCTGTAGTCTGCTCCAGAATTCTGTTCCGCCACAGCTATATTGATGACTGCGGCACATTCGTGTTGTATCAGCATTGGTGCAAGGAGTATTCAGCTTTTATTTTTTTTAAATTATGAATCAATTGAGTCATGAGGAGTCTTGCAAGTCTTTGTGTTTTATTAACAAATTTCTGACTTTCTTTGCCCAACCAAGAGTATTAATTGATTTTTTAAAAAGTAAAGCTGGTGCTCATTAAAAATTGTGGAGTTCGCAAGGAATGTCATTTTTCCTCATTGCAAGGCCAGCATGCCATTTTAAAGCGAGCCTTGGTTATGTGTCAGTTGCTAATTCAGGGCGAGCAAATCAGCACGCATGATCAGCTGTGTCTTCTTGCGTCATTCTCTGTCTGTTGAGCACACTCCTGCCGTGCATAAAAAAATAGGGCAACCACAGTCAGTGAGAAAGAGACACTGGGGGTCAGACAGAGCTTTGATCCTCAACTGACAGATTAGATCAGCTGGCAGATTGCTGTGTCTCTGCAGCTGATCAGATGTGCATGTGGAACTTTCTTGAGCATATATGTATATATAAACTGATATATTTTGGGGATTGTTTCAGTGTCTCATATGAAACAAGGGCAACAGAGAAATAGATTTTGTTTTAAATTTGCATCTTCCCTTTCTCTGAAATAAATTTGCACAGAAAGTCCCTTTTATGAATATTGCATGTTTACATTTTCCAAAGTATGTAGACAAATTACCACTTTTATTTTGTAGACACAGATGAACCATGAATCATTTAAGTATATTAGCATCAGTACATCAGCACGGGTAATCAAAGTTGACAACTTCGGAGAAATAGTTTCATGATCAACTTTAAGATATATTCTTTAAAATAGGATATTAGGTCTGTGACACTTTCAAATCTATTTTTTTTCAGAAGTATGCTTCTGCCTGTATCACTAATTCACTGGAATAATTATTCCGATTTATGTTTTTTTTCTCTCTCTAATTTTCTTTCATTCGCTCCTGAAAGCATTGACTCCTTGCTAAGTCAGGTTCCACAGTGAGTAAGGCGCCAGTGCCCTCCTGTACCTCACTCAAGTGGCTATTTATGTGTGGGCCATGACAAGGACAGTTGGCAGACTGTGCAATGATGCATTACAGCGAAGCCTGACCCTATCCTCACCCACCATGTGCACTCCAGCAGGGGTCCCTGGGTAGCAATCAGTAGTGACAAACCTGGCTATTTTCTTTTCTTCCTTCCAAACTCAAGGGCATTGAGACCAATTTAGTGCCCTTAACACTGTCTCAGCTGAAATCAACTTAGCCTGCACAGACCAGAGATCTAACCTGGGGCACATCTGGCCTGTATGCCTCAGCAACTGAATGCACAAACTTGCTGAACCATCAGAAGAACTGTCACCAGGTTTTATTTATATCTATGGTGTTATATTTTCTTCAGGATAAAAGTATCTTGGAAAAGATGCTAGGTTTAGCGTGGGGTGCTCCTTAAAATTTGATTCCACATACAATGAATCCAAGCAGTGAGGATTTAAGGGTCACTGCCCCTTTCAGTCTTTTTATCCTCAGTCGACTTTCGAGCCACTTCCATAACCCACGCTGCAAGTAAGGTCATGTCTTACATTCACACATCAGGTCTTTCATAGCGTGGCTAAAGTAAACACAAACAAAAATTATAAATCTCCATAATCCATATCGATGCGGGTATGTCAGTGTAGTGATCGTGTTACTGGACTAATATTCCAGAGAACGTGCATTCAAATCCCATCTTTGCAGTTTGAAAATTTGAATTCAGTTTAAAAAATCTGGAAATAAAAAACTGTTACCTGTCGGATTGTTGTAAGAATCTAATTGGTTCACTAATGTACTTTATGGAAGGAAACCTGCCTTCCTACCCGGTCTGGTATATGTGTGACTCCAGTCCCACACCAATGTGAATGACTCTTAACTGCCCTTAGGGATGCCAGTGATGCCCACATCCAGAGAATGAATAAAAAAACTCTCCAAGTCAGAAAGTAAAGAGAAGTTTGATTGCAGGGCTTTGCGTGTGGAGCATATACTGTAATCAAGATTTACTTGGATTATCTACCTTCAATATTGTTCAACCTTCTTCCTCTTATTCATTCTTCATCAACAGAAAAATTATATCAAGCCACAGTCAAGCACCCACTCCAAGAAACCATGTACAGACTCTGACATTTTAAAAAATATTTCTTCTTAAATATAGTGACACTGAAAATCACTTCATATTACTAGTGCCAGTCACAAATGCTATACAGTTTGAAATAATATAATTTGAAATAAAATTAGAAAGGAGTAAAAATATTCCTTCCACTCTTCCTATCTTCCCCTTTCTTCTTGCTATTCTCTCTCTTCTTACTGTTTTAAGTTTTATTTTAATTGGCAAATTTATTTTCTAAATACTTTGATTTTTAATTAGTGAATTTATGATCTAAATATTTTCATTTTTAAAATTTATTTTAAGTTTAAATAACATTCACCCTTGGAAATCCTCCCACTTGACAGTAACCTCGGACCCATATTAGTTCAGTTGCCCGGTATGCTAAAAGGCACAAGCTGAGGGGCAACATTGTAGTTTGACTGGATTGTAGCAACCAGGTCAAACTATGCTACAATTTTAGAGCTGGCATTGGCAGCAAGACAATGGTCCTAATTTTAGTTTTTGGTGTACATTGGGTGGGCATTGGCGGAGCCATTGAAATGCCCGCCCAATGTTGTCGGCAAGAAGCCCGAACCATTTTGATGGTTGGGCCTCATTTAAATGTAGTTGTCGAGTTGCCCGCCTGACGTAAGCCCTGACGGGCTGCTTGCCATTTTGAGAGGGTGGGAAATCTAACAGAGCAGCCACTAAGCATGGGAATGCAGCTGCACCTTAAAGGAGAGGACTGAACAGATCATGGATGGGGGGGGTTGGCTGGTGGGTGACGAGGGTATAATTTAAGGGCCTCAAGACTTTGCAGAAGGAGCATCGAGGGCTAGTCAGGTAATTCTGAAGGTTAAATACTGCCAAATTCCCAGACCTGCTTCTAATGATCCCTTTAACTTACACTGGACCTGGCCATTTCCTACCCTGTAAAGTTAATGAATAGTGGGCAGGTTTACCGCTGAGCAAGCACCTTGCTGGTGATGATGAAAATAGCATTGGGTCCTAAAGACATCATAGACCCCTGATTTGTATGGAATAATGAGACTCCAGCTTGTTTCCGGTGGGAGTGCCAGTCACCTAGAGTGAGGCCTACTTGAAAATCACATTGGACAGGCCTTGGGTGGGAAATCAGCAGCAAGTTTACGTTTATTATTCTCAACTCGCCACCATCCCATTCATGCTAAAAATGGGACAGTAGAAAGATGAAAATCACCCCGAACTGGTCAGTAGTGCAGGGAGCTGAGCACCACTCCAAGTAGTTACTTTATTGCCACTGTCCAAAAGTTTAAAATGGTCTGAGAACAAAAATAAGTCTGTTTTAATTTTAGGCCAGCCTGAAACTCAGATGTGTCACTGTACTTGTTACCTTGAGCTGGCAAATCAAAATGATGCTTTATATGAATGTTTTGATTGTTCCAACTCAAGCCAAATGAAAGTAACTTGTGCTGGTAGTTCACTTCAGACAATCAGGTAGAGCAAAATACCCTGGGCTGCTGATAAAACCCCACCTCAAGGACACAAATTGCAGATTGTTGCAACAACTGGATATTCTGCATAATGTCATCCAAAAGGGCAAGTGAGGTGTCCCTGACAGAGGTATGTGATTGCCCGTTCCGAACATTAGTCTGGATGAACCTCACCCAGTGATAAGCAACCATCCTCATATGTAGGGTGCTTTGTGCATACAATCTTATCCCCAATCTTCAGCTTTTTGGACTTTTACCAGTTCACAGTGCTTTTGCCATACATTATATGTGGAATATTGCAGAGAAATTCATGTCAGATGATCATGCTTATTGCTACTGGATTATTTTCATCCTTGACCACAGTTGAGTAAAACTGACCTTGGTGTTCCCACAACAGTTTGGGGGAGTTCACGTGGTTTGCGAGAGGCAGTTGATGAATTGTCGAAAACTTGAGGACAAAAGAAGCTGCACCAGGTTCAGGACGTAATGCTGATTGTAATATGGCTTACGGCAATAGTACCTGGTTTTGCTGTACTGCAGGCATTTGAGCTGATGGAAGTGGAGAGGTGAAGACCACTCTATCCTTCTCCTCTTCCTTCTCAGATTTAGAAAATGGAGGCCTTTCTCAATGCCTGACCCAACTCATAATATCACTAACTTCAACCGAGACCAGTGTTAGATCGGAGGGACCTGTGTAGGAGGTAAAAGCCAATATCTGCCAGTATGCTCCTTCAGGATTTTCCTTAAGAGGAAATTTGCCTTTACAATGAAAGCAGACACGAGGATCTGGAATGTAGGATTCCTAACGACCACAATTGCAATCAGAGCTGCTGCCTTTATAGATTTTTAAAATTTTTCTCCTGGTGCCTCCCCCGAATGTGCGTCAGTATAATAAGTGATAGTTGAAACTTTTTTACATATAATAGTAGTGGCAGGAAGAAAAATCTCAGGACTAGCAATTGGAACTGAAGTTTCAGTCAGTGCCTTGAAGGTGGTCAAGACACTGGGGCCTAAAGACCTCATAAAGATACCCAGATGTTAGAGGGCATCTTTAATTCTCCATCAGATGGTGCCAAGAGTGCTTCAAGATTTTTAACAAGACTTTTACAGAAGACCCTAGTGCCTTTTCATTCCACTTAGTTGACATAAAAATTCACTGATTTTGTGCTGTCAGTGAAAGCTGATTATGTGGTAGCTCCTTAAGAATGTACATTGTTACAGTTGAATTGATTTCCCAAAGTTTTCCTCTGCTGTACATTTTTTTAATGTGAAAAGAAAATCTGTATTCTACATGACCCAAAAAGTTTAAATAAACAGAACGTCTTCCAATTATTGTATTTATTTTGACTACTGGCATAAATTATTGAGGAGCAGCCCATAAACCAAACGGTTTGTACATAAAACCTACACTGTTTAGTGTCGACCTCTTGTATTTCTCCCCTTACAGACCTGCCAGCCCTATGCACCCTTCTGCAGCTGGGACAGCAAGATGGTCTGGGATGTAGACATCTGAATGAGGTCTCTTTTTCACTCTCCTGAGATGGGATGCCTCATTTCTATGTCTCGTGATCTGTCCCAGACTGACAAACAAGTGAGGCAGGTGGAGCTGAGTGATAGGCAGCTCTGGGACTCAAACTCATGACCTTTTGGTTGGGAGTCAAGCACTCAGCTGTTTGAACTCCTAGATTTCCCAGTATAGCTGTGTTCATTTCCTGTTCTTGGGTTTTCTTGCATTTCACTTTTAATGATTAGACAAACTTTTTTTTAACTGTTTCAGAACTCACTCGCCATGATGCAGTCTATTAAAGTAGTAATCTTTGTGTCTGTCTGGCATCCAGTCAGCGTATATTAGGAAGTTAATTATGTTCATTAGAGCTGTGTACTGGAAGAAGTAAATGAACGACTGAGTACACAGGCAAAATTGTGTGGCTGTTGCCTTGGTGAGGTGACCATTGTTCAGAAACAAAAGGTCTTCGTGGGTGAATTCCATCTCCAGCGAAGCCACTGAAGTTTCATTTCAGTCATTTGTAGCTCAGTGTTATGTAAATATATTTTATATGAAATGTACCAGTTACCAGTTTTCTGAAATTTCTTACATGAAGAATGTTGAGCATCAAACTTCCTTGTAAGAAATTATCTCTCATATTGTTAACAATGAATTTTGATTTGGTTTAAAATTATCTCAAAACAACTGTAGCTAAGCACACTAGAGAATCATCTTTCTGAAATGTCTGTGGTACTAAGTTGTGCATTGTAGTATTGTGTGCAACTCCTTTAAAAAGCTCAATGGATGTTACTGAAGAACATCATTTAGTTCTCAGTTGTGCATTTGAGATGAGGAATTAATTTCAATATCTGTTGTAATTCAGTTGTGAATTAAACATGTATATACCTCCATGGAAGGGGTTCAGATCACAAGTTTCTGCATCATGCAAGTTCCCAGTCTTAGCTGGGCCTTCTGGTGGAAGGGTTGAGCAACGGTCCGACCTCAGGTGAATTGCCCTGCCCTGTTCACGCAGATCCAGTGACTAGTTACTGAGCAGCACAGGCAACGAGCAGATTGCTGGCTGATGATTTGAAGGCTGTAATCTAATTTCAGGATGCCAGTGACGATTTTAAACTCTTGGAGTTCATTCCATCAGCTGAACTTTTTGATTAGATTACTACCCTCTGTTTACTGCAGGGTTTCTATTCTTCCTCATTCCTTTATGAATTGGCATGTGGAAGATGAACTAAATTCAAAGATTAAAGAAAGCCATACCAAAGGAAAATTCATCTAACTTTACACATTTAGGGCTCGATGTTACCAGGGCTGCGGGTTCGCGGCGGGTGGAGCTATTGGGCGCGTGGGTAACGCACCCGGTGAAATCAGTCTGCCCCGCGCGTGATCGCAGCCTAATTGGATCCACTTACCTGGTCTTCCGGGTTCCCCACTGCTTATCTGTGCGTCGGGCGGGCTGCGCATGCGCAGTAAGGTCTGTCAGCTGGAGGAGCCCTATTTAAAGGGGCAGTCCTCCACTGACTGATGCTGCAAGAAATAGGAAAAATTACAGCATGGAGCAGCCCAGGGGGAAGGCTGCTCCCAGGTTTAATGATGCCTCACTCCAGGTATCATTAGATGGGGTGAGGAGGAGGGGGAGGACAGAGATCTTTCCCCCGGCGGGCGGGAGGAAGCGGCCTGCCTCTGCCACCAGGAAGGCCTGGCTCGAGGTGGCAGAGGAGGTCACCTGCACCACCAACATATCGCGCACCTGCATGCAGTGCAGGAGGTGCTGCAATGACCTAAGTAGGTCAGCCAAAGTGAGTACACTTACTCATTCCCCTGCACTCCGTCTGCCACATCACCGCCCCCACCCCACATCTCCTTCTGCACTGCCAACACTACTCTTTCACATCACCCCTTACACCCACTCAAACCTCATCCTCATCTTACCTGCACTTACTCACCTCGCCAGTACTCATCCCGCCACTACCACTCAACCCAATCCTCATACAATCTCATGGCTCTATCTCATACTCTCACCCTCTGATGCATCTCTTTCACGGTCAACCTCACTCAACCTGCCACTACCTGTGCTGCAGCCACAGGGCATGCATCACATATGTGCAGTAGGAAGCGTAAGGCAAACGTGTTGTGCACATGAAGGGGATGCACAAGGGTGTTTGAGGGTTTGTCATGTTTTTTACTTCTATTTAATTTCTGACCAACTCACATCACATATTATATTGGCACCACTACTGCCACGTCTTTGCGAATCTTGTCTGGTTTGTGCAATAATACCCTTTCCTGAGGATCACAATGAAGACCCACACCTGATGCCACCCATTGTGTCACTGCAAAGTGGGTGTAGGTGTATTTGCAAGGCTCTTTTGTGCAGACGACTGAGAGACGTCGGCGATGTCCCCGGTGGCACCCTGGAAGGATGCGGAGGAGAAGTTGTTGAGGGCAGTGGTGACTTTGACAGCGACAGGTAAGAAGAAGGTGTTCGGGCCAGCCGGGAGCAGATCAGCATGAAGGAGGCTGCAGATGTCCACGACTACATGTCGAGTGACTCTGAGCCTCCATGTGCACTGCTGCTCAGAGAGGTCCAGGAAGCTGAGCCTCGGTCTGTGGACCTTGTGGCGAGGGTAGTGCCCCCTGCAACGCATCTCTCTCTGCGGTTGCCCTCCCTCCTGATGTGCAGGTGGATGTGTCACAGCACTCTGTTGTGGAGCTCCACGTGTCAGAGGTGAATGGCTTGGCCGGCGAGGCTGGTGATGCAGTTCGCCCTCCGAGGAAGTCATGACTGCAGCTACGGCAGCCCCCATCTGGAAGATGAACGTCTGAGGGGGTTCGCAAGTTAGCTAAATGTCTCTGGACCCCGAGGTAAGTGTGCAAGTTGGTAATTTTGATTGTCAGGAGGAGGGTGGTGGAGGCCAAACTTAGTCCCAAGTGACAGAGTGGCCTCCTGCAATGAGTGAGTGTCTCCCCCCACACCTGTCAAATGGACCTTTGCAGCTGCCACAGGCTGATAGCTGCAACACGTCCATTTCAACTGGGAGTGTTTCCCCCAGTATGGGAAACAGTCCCAGTTGTTTCTAAAATCCCACCCCTCCTGAAATATTCCCTTAATCAGGTCTGATAATGACCTGAAATAGCAATGCAAATACTCTTAAGTGGCATCCCACCGGCTTTAATTGCCTGCGGGAGTCCCACATGCGGGGGCTGCGCGCGCACATCGGCGTGTCAGTGGGAAACCCTGAAGTGGGCGGGTTGGAGCCGGGCTCCCGACCCGCTCCGGGATTCCCCAATTTTCGGTGCCCCCTCGCCAGGAACGCACCCGATCGCGGGTGCTAAAATAGAGCCCTTAATGTCACAAAATGCTGCATATGTACTGTTAACTAGCACTGGTTTAAGTTTATGGAGCCAGAATAGATTGCAAGTATAAGGGTGACGGGTGAACAGGACTTGGTGCGAGTTAGGACACGGGCAGCAGAGTTAGAATCATGGAAAAGTTGCAGAAGGAGGCCATTCGGCCCATCGAGTCCGTGCTGGCTCTATGCAAGAGCAATCCAGCTAGTCCCACTCCCCCGCCCTATCCCTATAGCCTGCAATTTTTTTCCTTTCAAGCACTTATCGAGTTCCCTTTTAAAAGCCACGATTGAATCTGCCTCCACCACTGTCCCCCCGCTCACCACCCCCCCCCCCCCCCCCACCGCCCTGGCAGTGCATTACAGATCATAACCACTCACTGCATAAAAGTTTTTTTCTTCATGTCAGCTTTGGTTCTTTTGCCAATCACCTTAAATCTATGTCCTCTGGTTCATGACCCTTCCGCCAATAGGAACAGTTTCCCTCTATCTATTCTGTCTAGAACCTGCTTGATTTTAAATATCTCTATCAAATCTCCTCTCAATCTTCTCTGTTCCAAGGAGAACAACCCCAGCTCCTCCAGTCTATCCATGGAACTAAAGTCCCTCATCCCTGGAATCATTCTAGTAAATCTTTTCTGCACTCTCTCAGAGGCCTTCACATCTTTCCTAAAGTGTGGTGCCCAGAACTTGACACAATACTCCAGTTGTGGTTGAACCCAGTGTTTTATAAAGGTTCATCATGACTTCCTTGCTTTAGTACTCTATGCCTCTATTTATAAAGCTCAGGATCATGTATGTTTTTTTAACCACTTTCTCAACCTGCCCCGCCACGTTGTGCACATATACGCCCCGATCTCTCTGTTCCTGTATCCCTTTTAGAATTGTGCCCTTTGGTTTATATTGCCTCTCCTCGTTCTTCCTACCGAAATGTGTCACTTTGCATTTTCCTACGTTAAATTTCCTCTGCTACGTGTCCACCCATTTCACCAGCCTGTCTATAGCCTCTTGAAGTCTATCACTATCCTCCTCACTATTTACTACCCTTCCAGGTTTTGTGTCATCTGCAAATTTGGAAATTGTGCCCTGTACATTCAAGTCCAAGTCATTAATATATATCAAGAAAAGCAGTGGTCCCAGCACCAACCCCTGGGGAACACCACTGTACATCTCCCTCCAGTCCGAAAAACAACCGTTAACCACTACTTTCTGCTTCCTGTTAGTTTTGGATGAGTTCACGTTTATGGAGGGTGGAAGATGGGAGGCCGGCCAGGAGAGCATTGGAATAGTCAAGTCTAGAGGTAACGAAGGCATGGATGAGGGTTTCAACAGCAGATGAGCTCAGGGAGGGGGAGAGACGGGCGATGTTATGGAGGCGACTTGATGATGGAATGAATATGTGGTCGGAAGCTTATCTCAGGGTCAAATAAGAAGCCAAAGTTGCGAATGGTCTAGTTCAACCTCAGACAGTGGATAGGGAGAGGGATGGAGTTGGTGGCTAGGGAACAGAGTTTGTGTCGGGGACCGAAGACAATGGCTTCCGTCTTCCCATATTTAGTTGGAGGAAATTTTTGCTCATCCAGGACTGAATGTCGGACAAGCAATGTGACAAATCAGAGGCGGTCGAGGGAGGTGGTGGTGAGGTAGAGCTGGGTGTCATCAGCGTACATGTAGAACCTGACGTCGTGTTTTCAGATGACGTTGCCGAGGGGCAGCATGTAGTTGAGAAATAAGAGGGGGCCAAGGATCGATTCTTGGGGGACTCCAGAGGTAACGGTGCAGCAGCGGGAAGAGAAGCCATTGCAGGTGATTCTCAGGCTATAACTGGATAGATAAGAATGGAATCAGGCGAGCGCAGTCCCACCCAGCTGGACATCGGAGCAGAGGCGTTGGAGGAGGATGGTGTGGTCGACCGTATTAAAGGCTGCAGACAGGTCGAGAAGGATGAAGAGGGATAGTTTACCATGGTCACAGTCACATAGGATATCATTTGTGACTTTGATAAGGGCCGTTCCAGTACTGTGGCAGGGATTCAAACATGGAATTGCAGGAAAGATGGATTGAATAACATTGAATAGTATAATTGTTCAATCAGTTGAGGATTATCTCTTTCGTTACTTAACGCTATAATAGTAAAATGATTCTAACTACTACCTTGATAAAAGAGAGATGGTCTTATAGATGCAAATAAAACTGTTAAGGGTTGAGAAAAAGTTAGCCCAGAATAGTACTTAAAATTAAACTGCAGGAGTAGAACAAGAGGACACAGGTTAAATCTATTCTACTTAAAGATAATTTTAGGACTGATATCAGAAAGTTCTTCTTCACACAAAGAGTGATCAACATGTGGAATAGACTGGAGATGGAGCATGAACCTCTGGAATCATTTAGATCAATTGGATGCTACAATGGGGGCTAGGTGTTAGGATCTCTCTAGATGGATGAATCGAATGGAAAGAATGGCCTTCCTCATCCAGAATTACCCTTGTGATCTTGTGAAAACAAGAAGTGGCTAATGCCAGTTGGTATTGTACATGTAACATTGAAATACCAAGAACAACCAAAGAGTATTGTTCTGCTTGTGTAGATAAGCACACCAGGTTCTACAGTCCAGTCATGTAGAATGTTTGTTATCAAGTTATTTTATGTTTATGGGAATAAATTAATTAATGCATTTAGATTAAAAATATCTTCATATCTATTTTTAAAACTTAATTCATACAGTACTGAGTCCTCTTTTTAAAAGCCAGAATCCACATGAACAATACACTTAGAGTACACTAATTCTTGAAATGAGCAATGAGTGAGTTCCTGAGATACTGAACTTTTTTTTTCATTGCTGGTACAGATGAACTCAATTAACTGGTGGAACGGAAATTGTCAAAGCTGTGGATGAAAAGATAGTGTCGTTTAGATGGAATTAGATTGTGATAGTGTGACCTTGTTTGTGCTCCAAAACATAAATAATTAAACTGTGTATGTATAGGATTGTGAGCCATTATGGTACTGCTACCGAAACCATTTTATAGCTCATCCTTTTAATGCTTTGATTAGATTATTGCAGAATATCAGTAATCTTAACACATTTCTGAGGAATTATTCTCCTCTGGGAAAATAACCCTGTTGTATGTTTGTTTTGATGCCTTTATCTTGTAACTATCTTTTCTTCATTAGATAATCCTGGGTTTGTAAACAGTATAGATTTTAACTTTCAGCGGTGGCGGAAAGTGGGCATTAGTGGATTGGCTACTTGTTATAAAGGCTGTTCGATATACCTTTCCGTTGACTTGATTGGAAAGGAAAATCAGATGGGATGTATGACAGGTGGCCAATTGGCTTCCACCCATTTTCCACCACCGTTGAAAATTAAAAGCTACCGTGTCTGAATCAGTCATTCAGCAATAAATCTGAACTGATGTATCAGACCCAACAAATGATGCTCAACATTTATATGGAGTTTATTAAGCACTGAGTTGATACATTTTGTTAGTATATTACAATTTTTAAAAAAAGTTCCAAGAGCTTTTTTGTGCACTGAAACAACTTAAACCATTTTTAAAATTTTACTTTAAAGATTGTGTGATGGGTGGTTTAGCCACTTTTCCTCATCTCTCAGGCATGCGTTCAATTCATAGGAGTTCATCTGCCTGAGCACTGTGGGGGTCCAATGAGAAGTTTTGAGCCAAGTCTACAAAAGCATTATTTGGCAGGTTTACTCTCAGAAATGAGGGGATTGGCTGTTATGGGGGAGCGAAGTGCTGCACTAATGGAATTGAGCACTCAACTGAGGTTGGAACACAGGCAAATTGTTGGGTCAGAGTAGGGAGAATGTTATTCTACATCTAATCGATGTTTTATCTCACACAGGCATGCTTTTGCTGAAACTGATGCAAAAAGTGTACGTGTTCCGTTCCTCATCTTGATCACCAC
Source organism: Heptranchias perlo (assembly GCF_035084215.1). Taxonomy (NCBI): domain Eukaryota; kingdom Metazoa; phylum Chordata; class Chondrichthyes; order Hexanchiformes; family Hexanchidae; genus Heptranchias; species Heptranchias perlo. The sequence goes on along the minus strand of NC_090341.1, from coordinate 39,368,189 downwards.
AGTTTGCCTCTCCTCTAAAAACAATAAATATTTGAAATTTTTACAGCATGAAGAAGGAACATGTTGTTCTGAGGTTTTATTTAGCCTAACTTCACAGTCATATAAGCTTTTTTGAAATTACAGAGGTTATTTTCAATCAAATACTAAATCATTGGCAGCCATCTTATTAAAAATGCAGTCAATTCAACAGTTTTATTTTAGTGTTTGTTTTCCAACATTGTATATCATTTGTACAAGGTGACTTCGATGGATCGTTTAAAAATTGAATCCAAGTTGCTAAATAACTGCCTTCTGTTTCTGTTCACAGATCCAGATGGTGGAAGATCTGGAACTTCAGCATCAAACGCTTGTACGTTGTCAGCCTTTAGCACAATAGTGCTGTCTCTGTCAGCCAGATCAACATTATGGTGAAAACATACACTGACCTACCTAACATCATATAATCAGTCAGCAACATAAAGACTTACAATGAGTAAATCTGCAAATTTTGCTAGTGTGCATTTACTGACCCACCAATGTTATCTTTTCCTATAAATCTTTATTACTGTACGCTTTGTCATTTCAAATTTATGTGGACACACCTATGATTACCAATACAATTCATCTACCAGATTAAATTGAGAGATACGTTCTTTGCCTGGGATTTCCTTCGGGTTTTTCAAATGCACTAAAGTCAACATCTGAAAAACATCAGACACTTGATGTTACCAAAGCGTGCAATCTAACAGTTTGCATATAATGTACAGACGGTTATATTTATACATGTGAAATGTTCAGTATTTTGAAAATTATTATTTAACACAATTCGTTAATGTATCTTGGAATGTGTTATAGCTTTTTAACATTGTAATACAATTTTCAAAGTTGTCACCTGTACCTGAAATCACTGTTGCTTGTACTAAAATAGGAGATTTAACCAGATAACATTGGTGCAATAGCTATACCTTAAATAACAAAGGTTTCTCTGAAATATCCAGGTACAGTCATAACAAATGAAAAGTAAAATGTATGTATTCATTTCCACATTTCACAGCATTATTTTAAGTATATGATATTTTTGCTGCAGCAAGCAAAGCAGAACTTGGATTATCTAGTGTATTCTAATGTAGTAACAAACAATGACATTTAATTAAAATATGATGATTGAAAAGCCTAAAATGAATTATTAGGTATGCATTGGTATGAGTGTAATATGCAGCTTATTTATAAAGTCTATGGCATAGTGGGGGGAAAAAGAGACAAGACAACAGATCAAAAAAGTAAAATAAATCAAAATCTGTGATGTTGCATGTGAAGGTGCATTTATACTGCTGTTAAATTAATGTACATAAAGTCTTACAGTACATATTTGTAAATATATGTCAGGAGCAACATCACTTTACAATGAGCTCTGTTACTAGAATAGCTGTAAGGTGAGATGAGTCAGTTTGTTTACTAGATTGAATCTGTATGGTTGTTATAGTCTTTTAAAAGTTTGATCTACTTTCAGAAAAACAATTGTTTACAACTATGTTTTTTAAACTTCAAATCTGTTTTATATTTTTCATTCGTCTGTTATGACTGGCCACTGTTAAAATGTAGGCAGCAGTATTTACATTTAAATATTGTTTGCTTAATTCTGTAAATAGTAATTTGACAGAACCCTTTGAAATAAATCTGTCTTGAAACAGTTTTCCCCCTATTATCCTCCTCTTAATGATCCCATAGGTTACTGTTTTATATTAGTACTAAACAGTTGATTTTTCATGATCCTAACTTTTTACCAGATGTGGTCAAGACATATATTGGGAGGCAAGTTTGAAATATACACATTTGTAAATTAAGTTTAGATTCAAGTTTAGAATTAGGATTTTTTAAAAATGCATAATTTGAGCCAGGCTCAGTTTGATAACTATGCACACACTAACTATGCACACACACGGCTAAAATATGCGCTCGACTCGATCTCCTGTGACGTTGCTCGAAGGTAGTACGGTTTTTGATGTTTACTGTGATCCCACTGAAGCCTAAACATGAGCGCAGTTCACTTAGCACTGACGTACGATAAATTACTGAGGCAATATATCATCTGACTGGCTGAGGTAAAAATATTGCATACCTCACTGATACCGAAAGATACAAATCTCGTAGATATATTTGTAATAGATTTTACCTTCCAATTTATAAAACGTGCTTAAGATCCAAGTAATTTTTTTTTACTCTTTCCAAAATCTCTATTCTTAGTTACTTACATTAGAATTTTTTTTGCTTCACCTCCACGATGTGTTTGTAGTATTTGCTGAAGAAAGAGCTACTAAATTTACTCTTCCTTCCTTCCTTCCTCCCTCAAAACCTTTTTTCTAAATTTTTCATGTGATTTTAAAAGATACTTTCCCTTCCCCTACTATTACTGGTGGATTTCTAGTTCTTGCTGAAGCTGCCATTGGTGAAGCACTATCCAGGGAGACTTTTCCCCACTGTTCATGGTCCAAATGACTAGCACTTGAACAGTTGGTCGTTTGCCATAGTCGCAGCTAACTTTGGCCTCAGTGTCAAGGTCAGCATCAAAGCAGGTCCTAATTATCCCACTGTGGCCCCACTGCAAACCAGACCCCCTCAGCAAATCAAAAGAAACCTCATCTCAAACAACACAGTTAGTTCTGAATTTGTATTTAATGGCTTAACCTGTATAAAACACTGGGGACAAAAATCAAACCTTTATTTTTGATTTTTTTTTTCCCACTGCTATTCACACCTCACAGTTTTTATGTGTGTATTTTCTGCTTGGTTGTCACAGTACACTCTGGATATCATAGTTCCACAGGAACAGGATGGAAATTGTAACTTCCATAATGCATTCATCTCTCTCACACGCATACAGAATCTCTCCACAGGAGGTACAACTTCCTGGCTCTTTCCTATCTAGTTATCAAGTGATGTGGGTTATCATAGGAACATTGTCGCTGGGTCAAAATCCTGGAACTCCCTTCCTAACAGCACTGTGGGAGAACCGTCACCACACGGACTGCAGCGGTTCAAGAAGGCGGCTCACCACCACCTTCTCGAGGGCAATTAGGGATGGGCAATAAATGCCGGCCTTGCCAGCGACGCCCACATCCCGTGAACGAATAAAAAAAAACATAGGAACAGGAGTAGGCCATTCAGCCCCTCGTGCCTGCTCCGCCATTTGATAAGATCATGGCTGATCTGTGATCTAACTCCATTTACCTGCCTTTGGCCCATATCCCTTAATACCTTTGGTTGCCAAAAAGCTATCTATCTCAGATTTAAATTTAGCAATTGAGTTAGTATCAATTGCCATTTTCAGAAGAGAGTTCCAAACTTCTACCACCCTTTGTGTGTAGAAATGTTTTCTAATCTCACTCCTGAAAGGTCTGGCTCTAATTTTTAGACTGTGCCCCCTACTCCTAAAATCCCCAACCAGCGGAAATAGTTTCTCTCTATCCACCCTATCTGTTCCTCTTAATATCTTATAAACTTCGATCAGATCCCCCTTAACCTTCTTATCTCTAGAGAATACAACCCCAATTTGTGTAATCTCTCCTCGTAACTTAACCCTTGAAGTCCGGGTACCATTCTAGTAAACCGATGCTGCACTCCCTCCAAGGCCAATATGTCCTTCCGAAGGTGCGGTGCCCAGAACTGCTCACAGTACTCCAGGTGCGGTCCAACCAGGGTTTTGTATAGCTGCAGCGTAACTTCTGGCCCCCTTGTACTCTAGTCCTCTAGATATAAAGGCCAGCATTCCATTTGCCTTCTTGATTATTTTCTGCACCTGTTCATGACACTTCAATGATCTATGAACCTGTACCCTTAAGTCCCTTTGGATATCCACTGTTTTTAACTTTTTACTATTTAGAAAGTACCTTGTTCTATCCTTTTTCAATCCAAAGTGGATGACCTCACATTTGTCTACATTGAATTCCATTTGCCACAGTTTTGCCCATTCACCTAATCTATCAATATCACTTTGTAATTTTATGTTTTCATCTACACTGCTTCCAATGCCATCAATCTTTGTGTCATCGGCAAACTTAGATATGAGACTTTCTATGCCTTCATCTAAGTCGTTAATAAATATTGTGACTAATTGAGGCCCCAAGACAGATCCCTGCGGGACTCCACTAGTCACATCCTGCCAATGTGAGTACCTACCCATTATCCCTACTCTCTGTCGCCTTTCGCTCAGCCAACTTCCTAACCAAGTCCGTACTTTTCCCTTGATTCCATGGGCTTCTATCTTAGCTAACAGTGTCTTATGTGGGACCTTATCAAATGCCTTCTGGAAGTCCGATGTCTGGATATTGTAGTTCTGCATGAATATGATGTATCTGTCTCTCACTCACAATTTTATGCACACACAGTTTGCCACAGCAGCACGAAATTTCTAGCACTCAAATTGAGGTGCAATTTCCAACCCAAGTCCTAGACAGAGAAGTAGGTCCATGTGAGGAAAACTTCATGCAGGCATTTCAACATTAAATAACCAATTTCGTGATTTTTTTCCCCAAAGAATTGTGCAATGTTTTATATGTTTATGTTATAAATGTATCTCCATCACGATACACTAACTTGAGTGAGAAGGAAAATGAGGGTTAAAAACAGTGATTATTGGAGTGATTTGATTGGGTTGTTTGATGGCACTTGATGGTTTATGAATTGTTCTTCAAAAAAAAATAGCGATTTGATTGTTTCGCTTTCTGTTGCTTACCTGCTCCCCATTGATATTTTTGCTACTTTTGATTTGTTCACCTTTAGTTAATTAGATAACAGCTAAGTGTTTATTTGACCTAATCATGGTTTTTGTGCCCTATGGACATGTAATGCTTTGGGGGTGGGAAACATTTGAGGCCATACTTCCAACAATGATGTCTTTGAAAGGTATGATGCAACGAACACATGCTAGGTGTAAAACTATTAATTATGTAGGTAGATTGATTCATTTACATTTTTAACCTTTAACCTGCAACAGGTATATTATTGTTCTTCCCATCTGTTGTATTTTCAGTGCTTCATTTTTATTTGAGACTTCTTGTAACACATTAATGCAGTGGATATTCACTGTTCAAACCAAACATTAAGAAATGAGCGAATTAGCCATAAGCTCAATGTTACAGTTTTAAAATATAATAACGTCAAAAAATGTAGGACTTTGACTGACATAATGTAAACGTGAGATGCAATTAATTCTACATTTTAATGATTTCAATTTTAATCCTTCTTATTTCAACTTACTTTCTTTCCCCTTTCTTCATATCCTACGCCACAGTACGATTGCAGCAGAAAGTATGTCTGAATGACCTGTTTCCAGCCTGCTGTCAATGCCATTCTGAACTATCACAGGCCAAGTGGTCACTTTCCCCTCCCTCCCCCCACATAGAACCAGCTGGCCTTCATTCAGTGTTTTTTCATAGTTACAAGGCTGAGATACAGACCAGCAGTTTGCTCTGCTCCCTATATTTTTTTCATTATTACTAAATACCATTCTTTTGGGAGAATTTTTCAAAAAGAGTGAGACTGTTATTCTTTAAATTTTATTTTTGTTGGTATTGCCCTTTTACCTGGTAGTTTCATCCATCTGACCAGTTTAGCCACTAATGTCCTCATGATTTGTAAATACCTTTATTAAGATTTTTCCCTCTTAACACATTCTTGGACATCATACATCATCCATAGGTGAAAGCGCAGACAGGCTGCTTGCCTCCAGGTCTTTTCTAAATCTGTTTGAAAACTAGCCATGAGGAGTTGTGTAAGGGAAACTCAAGACAGTTTTTTTCTCTTTCTCCCCATGCTCTCGGATCAGCAGGAACTCATAGCTATTATACATGAGAGGGGGTAGAATTTCCATTGGGATTCTCCCGATCTCCCACCGTCACTTCAGTGGAAACCCTGGAGATGCGGCATAAATGGTCAGTCACAGTGGAAGATCGGGAAAACACCCATGGAAATTCTACCCGGAGTATTTTGGGGATAGGAGATAAAGGAAAGCAAATGGCTCCAAACTTACATCACTTTCTGTGTAATCACTCCAACTCTGTGCTAGCTACACAACTTGGTGGAATTACCAAAGGTTGACTTGAAATATAAGAGTTAAATGTTAAAATGTCAGAACTATGTTTTGAAATGAACCACCAAATAGAATGTCATTTGTTAAGGCTGAGGCACAACTGCTGTTAGCATTGTAACATCCTTTTTAGGTACTCTGTACAGTTCTCAATTACAGAACGTCATTGAGTAAATTTAAGAGATGTGCTAAGCCTGAAATTGCAAGGGATTGTGACACTCCACAAAGTCCTACGATTTAAATCAGAAATGAAAATCATTGCAAAATAAAGTTCTACAGAAATCTTGGGAGAGGCGTTATTTACACTTAGTTCTGGGGGGCAGTTAGTCATTTTAAAATCAGTTTAAAAGGAATTGAAAATAGTGCATATTATAATGATGGAGTGTGATACTGATGGGCTATTGTGTTGCATTTATAATTTGTTGTCATTGGAGCACTTTATTAATCAAGACATTTTGATTTTCTCTATCCTGCTAATCACTGTTTGCCTTTTTCTTCAGTGTGAAGGTAAGTGTGATCATAAATAATGCCTGGCTTCCCATATCTCAGTGGGACATTGCCATGCTTACTGAACACAGCAATTGTTTTGTATCCTATCACCATTGAGCAAAACTTTCCCTGCAGCTTTCATGGGCAGAAACACCGATTGTGTTTAAATTCAAATCTATGAATATCTTTGCATTAAATAAATTAAACCTGTTTTGTTTTCAAAAATAAACAAGTTTCTTTCAGTGATCATAATTGATTGTAGTGCTTTGTTTGTCATTTTCCAGCACTAACAGAAGACAGGTTTTACACCACCTTTAAGTAATTCTGTATTCTACAGATATAACTCCATATAAATCAAACTTTGCTTTCTTTTTTCCAAAAATATGAACTTTAAGATGAGAAGAATACTTACACAAATGTGATTTATAAAATACCTTTGGATATTCAAACTTCACAATTCTACTTGGCTTTCTTGATGATTTTTTAAAAAAGTTTGTTATTATACTAACAAGGCCAAGAAATGATTCAGTGGGAATGCGAATCTCCTTCACGTAAAGTGGATTTTTAAAAAATAATAATTTGTGGCACAAAACCATGAAATAGCATTGGTGCTGTCAATAATGCTGTTCAGTGGAAAGCAAAGTTTCTTGTGTTTTATTTCTGCACCCTCAATTATCCTGTAATTCTGTGCGTTTTAGAGAAGCTATGGACAAGAAATTTGCCATTGGTGAGGTATGATGAGCAGTGTTTGGGTCTCAAACCCACGTTACTGTAAAATCCATTTTGTGACACATACCTGTGGTGCAGTGATGCCAATTACTTCAATTACTTTTTGAAAATAAATCAATTCACAGGCTCCTGACCTTGATGGAGTAAGGATTAGAAATGGCCTGTACGACACTTCTTCAATAGGTCTTGTTTAAGTTAATAAAATGCTTGATCATCTAAAAAAAATGCTTTAATCCCCCCCCACCCATACTTGTGGACCTTTCTCCTTGAGCATGATATCAATCTAAGAATAAGCATGATAATAATGTGAGTAGAACCACATAATTGCAGTCAACATGCTGCAAACATAATTCACTTTGTAAAACACTTGGAATATTTTTGATGTGATAAAAAAGAACTTGTATTTACAAAGCACCTTTCATATCCTCAGGACGTCCCAAAGCGTTTCAAGGGATAGGGAGCAAAGGCGGGTAAATAGAGTTGCAGTACGGATCAGCCATGATCTAATTGAATGGCTTGAGGGGCTGAATATTCCTAATGTTCCAATGTTCCTATGTACACAGCGAGTGAATTACTTTTGAAATGTAGTCTCTGTTGCAATCTCAGCAAATGCTGCAGCAAATACTTACAATAAGGTCCAACAAAAAGCAAATGATAATTGACCAGATCATCTGCTTTTGGCAGTGTTGTCATATAACCATAGATATTATTTATTTAGTTCTTCACTCACTATACTACTGGTATTATTGTGTCGTATCTCAATGATTTGCAGCAGCAATATTCATGTGTAGCTTAATTGAAGGTGGATTTTTGTTCCATACGATAGCTGGAAGGAATGTGAAAATAACATTTACATCTTTTTCTGTTGATATTGAGTTAAGGAGTTAATAATTCACACTATCTCCTTAACTGACTAGTAAAGATAGAACAACAATATTAATATTTAATCCCTGTATAGGGGATCTTCAAGATGGCAGTCACTTACCTCTGGAGAAAGGTGAAGAAAAGATTACTTGATGCAATGAAGAGGTTTTAAGCACACTCTGACTTGTAAATGTTTTAATTAAAAAGCATACCTTTAATTTCTTAATCAGTGTGTTGCTCTTTGGTGTAAATATGAGGTCAGCTTCCCAATGTAAGTTATTAACACCCAAATATACCGTTTGATCACTTTTGACGCTGCCTGATTGTCTATCAAACCAAGATGAGCCAGAAATTATTCCAGTTCAAAATCGACAAGCTGGAAGTCACCTTGTTTAATTCCTGCCAGCTCAGGCCTCAACTGCAATTCCCCTTTTCAACTGTTCACTCTGGCTGAACCTGACAATGCACAACAATGATGTTCTTTTCAATGGTAAACTGTGCTTCAAATTCCACCTCTGGTCTGCCACCAAAACTGCCTACTGGACCGCATATCACCTACTTATTTCCAAATCCTTCCATACCCTTGCTCCACACAACTTCTACAATTTTCTTTTGTCCTGCACCACACACGAACCCTATGCTCGCCTAACTCTGGTCCATTGTGGTTACCCCTCCATTCACTCCACATTGGTGACAAAGCCTTCAGTCACTATGTCTTGACATTATGAAACTCTTTGCCTAAATTCTTCTATTTTTTTCACTTCTCCCCATCTACAGGAGCTTCAAAACTTAACCAAATTTCCTTATCACTCGCTGCCTTATGTTGTCCCATCACCTGTAAAGTACCTTGAGATGTTTGTTACGTGAAAGATACCGTACAAGTCGAAGTTATATTCTTATCATGGTGCAGTGGCTTTTAAGACACCTAGATTATGAGGGAGTGCTGCAATGTAGGAAATGCTGTCTTTCAGATGAAACATCAAACCAAGGCCCCATCTGCCTGTTCAGATGACTGTGAAAGATCTCATGACATGACCCACAGAATACAGGATTTTACCCAGTGTCCTTGCCAGCATTTATTCCTCAACAAACAGCACCATTTATCTCATTCACTATTTATGGACCTTGCTTGTGAAAATTAACTGCCACGTTTGCCTATAAAATAGCACTTACTACATTTCAAAAGTAAATTATTGGCTGTGAAGCACTTTGGGATATCTTGATAATATGGAAGTTATTGTGGCTTTCAAAAAGGAATTGGATAAATACTTGAAGGGAAAAAATTTGCAGGGTTACGGAGAAAGAGCGGAGGAATGGGGCTAACTGGGTTGCTCTTATAAAGAGCCGTCATGAGCTCGATGGGCCGACTGGCTGTGCTGAAAAACCATTCTATGATTTCTTTCTAGAATTTTTCACAATGACACGATGAATATGTGGCAACACCAGTATGTTACTGATCATGGGGTATTGGGGGATGTGTCTTCCAGTCACTGTGGTCTCCTGGAACATGTTTGATCACCGTCAGAGGGGAATTTTCTACGTGTTTTTTTTTCCTAAATTGCCGTAGGGTTTTTTCCCTCTGGTTTTTTGCCTCTTCTAGGAGATTGGGTGGCTGGCTGGTGGGAGGGCATGGAGACAAATGGGGGTCACAGTGTGCATGAGTTGCACTGTGACAGTATAGGACAGGCTTGATGAACCAGCTGCTCTTTTCCTGTCCACGGTTTTCGTACGTTCGTATAAACTTTTGGTTCTTATTAGTTATAGTAACTATAAAAATCTGAAAGCTACATCATAAATGTTAGTGCTTAGCAGATCAAGAGCCTACTATAGCATTATCCACTCCAATGGCCACATACCTGTGTTTGAATACAATTTTCAGAACTCCTTGGTGAGCTGAGAATGATTGAACCCTCTTTTTCCTCAATACTAGCACTCCTTCTTAATTTAAAAAAAATAAACTTGCACTTGTAAAGAAAATTGCCACATTTTGCATAAATAGAATACAGAGTAATGAATCATTCACTCTATTCCGCTCGTGAGGAAGACCATCCCAACCCGCTTATTGTTATGTCACTTGTGAGCTATCAGATCTTCCTCAGTAATTACATAAACTGTATTCACTCTTCCCCCACTGTGTATCCTCAAGTTATCTCAAAGGTCCGAGTTTCACAGCCAATCAATGTGAAGGCTTGTTAACAAAGGAGAAAAACAAATTAAACTCAGATGTGGAGTATGTTTAATATTCCCAGCTTCCACAAGATGCAAATGTTCTGCCCTTGAGGTTGCCCTTTAATGCATTTACAATTCAGATTTCTTTATAACGTTAATTCTGCCCCGAGGAATGGTAGTAAAATAGTTCAGCTTTAACTGAAACCCAGACTTCAAGAAACATGTTTTATTTAGTCTTTTAGTACCTTAAACAGCCACTGATTTTACTATCAAATGGATAGAGGTGCGCTAGAAGTCAATGGAAATGAAAATACATGTTTTCTGAGACAAGGTTAAACAAAGAAAAAACAGTCACATCCTTATTGGGATGATAAGTAAGAGGAACCTTTGTGTTATTAATTTAAACATTCAACATTAAAAACAATGGACTGATGGAAATCTTCGCATTAGTTGAAAAAGTCAATATGTACATTGTTTTCCCATCATTAAAGGAATAATTTTTCAATAAAAACTGCTACATTTCCCTGTACGATGTATTTGCTTTTGCTTTTTTTTAATGTATGTTTCTCCCCCTTTTTCAGTTCTGAGACACATATTGTTCCTTGACTTATTCCAAGGCCTTTGCCAATATTGATGACAGAGCTGAGATTGGGAACTTTCAATGTAAGAAAACATGGGCAAAAGCCAGTCTCATTACCATTCAGTGGCATCATTTGCTGGACCATTGACGCATTGCATAATCCATTTTTTTTCAATTGTTAATATTAGGTAATGAGTTCTAAAGTGTATTAATATTAGGATTTACATTTTAAAGCAAACTTAACACCTATGCAGAGGTAGTTATATTTGAAATAAAAATGTACCAGAGCTCAATAAACAATAGAAACACTCAGTTTATTTGAATAACTTATAGTCCCATATTTTTGACTTTTACTTCTAAAGGTTATGACATATCTTTCCCTGTTGCACTCTAGGAAAACCGGGCCAGGAATTCCTCGGAGCTGCTGCCATTTACTGCTGTTATTTCACCGGAAGTGCAGTGGAAATGCTGAGGAAATTCAAAGTAGCCACTTAGTAGTGATTTATATGTAAAAATGACAGCTCTGATCTCGAATGTCCATTGAAAACAACGGTATAGGTAATTTGAGCAATAATGTATGCTGGTATAGAGTTTAGCTGCATGTAAAATCCAGCAGCAATTGGTCAATGTTGATAACATAACTTTCCATTTGTCCACAGAAGAGGAGTTCTTCTGGTGACCTGACCAACACTCCTCTAACCAACACCACCAAAACTGGTCATTCATCTCATTGCTGTTTGTGGAATCTTACTGTGCACAAATAACTGACTGTGCTTTAAAAATAATTAATTGTATGTAAAGTGCTTTGGGATATTTCTGAGAGATATGATATGGTACTATATAACTGTAGGTTTTTCTTTCTTTCAATGTTTAAAGAAAAATATTCAAAAATGTTAGAGTTAGTGAGAATTCTTTGTAACCATTTGATTTTTTTTATATAATCACTGATGATAACAGTTACTCTTGCAGTTCAGCTCCAGTCATGACATTACCTTCATGACATTATCTAGTCTGCTCTGTATGTCAAAGGGCAAATACAGACAATTACACACATACATAAAAAGTGGTTAACCAATATAAACATGCCAAAACAGTTAATATTTAAAACATAACAGACACTGATTAACACAGATTTTGGCTGTTCTTCATCAGACATCTTACTCCCCATATCGAGCTGAAGCAGGATTTCAAAACATGATAATATGTATAAACCAAAGGAAACGTGGGTTGATTTGTGGGAGCAGGAGATATCAGTGCTGACAATGGGAGCAGAAATAGTATATTTATTAAATGTTGACAATAAGTTGATTCGGAGTTACCCTTGTAAATAAAAAAACATTAATAGAATGGGAATACTGAAAATGCTGATATTAAATGAAACCCACATTGACAGAAATAGACTTAAGTTTGCTCTGTTACTACCCAAACGGTCAGAGGGAGATAGAAGAGCAAATATGTCGGCAAATTTCTGAGAAGTGCAAATACAATAGGGCGGTAATAGTAGGGGATTCAACTAATATTAACTGAGATAGAATCAGTGCAAAAGGTATAGAGGGTGCAGAATTCTTAAATTGCATTCAGGAGAACTTTTTTAGCCAGTATATTGCAAGCCCAACAAGAGAGGGGGCAGTTCTGGACTTAGTTTTAAGGAATGAAGCTGGGCAGATGGAAGGAGTATCAGTGGGAGAGCATTTTTGTGGTAGTGATCATAATTCAGATAGATTTAGCATGGTTATGGAAAAGGACAAAGATAGACCAGGAGTAAAAGTTCTCAACTGGGGAAAGGCCAATTTAACAAAGCTGAGATGTCATTTGGTAAAAGTGGCCTGGAAACAGCTACTTGAAGGTAAATCAGTGTCAGAGCAGTGGAGGCATTCAAGGAGGAGATAGCGAGGGTTCAGAGCAAATATGTTCCCACAAAGAAAAAGGGTGGGACTCCCAAATGTAGAGTCCCCAGGATGTCAAGGAGCATGCAGGGTAGGGTAAGGCAAAAAAGGGAAGCTTATTTCAGATACTGAGAGCTCAATACTGCAGAAAGCCTAGAGTAAGTGGAGGGGTGAAATTTAAAAGGAAATTAGGAAAGCAAAGAGGGGGCATGAAAAAAATTTTGGCAAGTAAAATCAAGGAAAACCCAAAGATGTTTTATAAGTACATAAAGAGCAAGAGAATAACTAAGGGAAGAGTAGGGCCGATTAGAGACCAAAAAGGTAACCTGTGTGCAGAGGCGGAAGATGTGGACATGGCTCTTAATGAATACTTTGCGTCTGTCTTCACGAAAGAGGGAGAGAATGCAAATATTGTAGTTATGGAGGAGGAGTGGATGGGATAAACATAGTGAGAGAGGAAATATTAAGGGGTTTGGTGTCTTTGAAAGTAGATAAATCACTGGGCCCAGATGAAATGTATCCCAGGCTGTTAAGAGAAGCAAGGGAGGAAATAGCAGAGGCTCTGACCATCATTTTCCAAGCCTCTCTGGCTATGGCCTTGGTGCCGGAGGACTGGAGGACTGCTAACGTCGTACTGTTGTTTAAGAAGGGAGAAAGGGATAGACCAAGTAAATACAGGCCAGTCAGCCTAACCTGGTGGGCAAATTATTGGAAAAATTCTGAGGGACAGTATTAATCATCATTTAGAAAGGCACGGATTAATCAAGGACAAGTCAGCATGGTTTTGTTAAGGAAGGTCGTGGGTGACTAATTTGATTGCATTTTTTGAGGAGGTAACAAGGAGGATCGATGAGGGTAGCGCGTTTCATGTAGTCTACATGGACTTTAGCAAGGCTTTTGACAAGCCCCACATGGCAGACTGGTCAAAAAAGGAAAAGCCTATGGGATCCAAGGGAAAGTGGCAAGTTGGGTCAAAAATTGGCTCAGTGGCAGGAAGCAAAGGGTAATGGTGGACGGGTGTTTTTGTGACTGGAAGGATGTTTCCAGTGGGGTTGCGCAGGGCTCAGTACTAGGTCCCTTGCTTTTTGTGGTATATATCAATGATTTAGACTTAAATATAGGGGGCATGATTAAGAAATTTGCAGATGATACAAAAATTGATTGTGTGGCTGATAATGAGGAAAGAAGCTGTAGTCTGCAGGAAAATGTCAATGGATTGGTCAGGTGGGCAGAAAAGTGGTAAATGGAATTCGATCCAGAGAAGTGTGAGGTAATGCATTTGGGGAGGGCAAACAAGGCAAGGGAGTACACAATAAATGGTAGGATTCTGAGAAGTGTAGAGGAACAGAGGGACCTTGGAGTGCATGTCCACAGATCCCTGAAGGTAGCAGGACAGGTAGATAAGATGGTTAAGAAGGTATACGGGATACTTTCCTTTATTAGCCGAGGCATAGAATACAAGAGCAGGGAGGGTATGCTAGAACTGTATAAAACACTAGTTAGGCCACAGCTTGAGTACTGCGTACAGTTCTGGTCACCACATTACAGGAAAGATGTGATTGCACTCAAGAGGGTACAGAGGAGATTTGCAAGGATGTTGCCAGGACTGGAGAATTTTAGCTATGAGGAAAGATTGGATAGGCTGGGGTTGTTTTCTTTGGAACAGAGGAGGCTGAGAGGAGATTTGATTGAGGTGTATAAAATTATGAGGGGCCTAGATAGAGAGGTCAATAACCAGGGGGCATAGATTTCAAGTGATTGGTAGAAGAATTAGAGGGAAGCTGAGGAGAAATCTTCTCACCCAGAGAGTGGTGGGGGCCTGGAAACTCACTGCCTGAAAGGGTGGTAGAGGCAGAAACCCTCATTGCATCTAAAGGGTACTTGGATGTGCACTTGAGATGACGTAACCTACAAGGCTACGGACCAAGAGCTGGAAAGTGGGATTAGGCTGGATAGCTCTTTTTCGGCCACCGTAGATGCGATGGGCCGAATGGCCTCCATCTGTGCTGTAAATTTCTATGATTTGACAAATATAGGATAATGGTATATAAAATTATGAGGGGCCTGGATAGAGTGGATAGGAAGGACCTATTTCCCTTAACAGGGAGATCACTAACCAGGGGGCATAGATTTAAAGTAATTGGTAGAAGAATTAGAGGGGAGTTGAGGAGAAATTGTTTCACCCAGAGGGTGGTGGGGGTCTGGAACTCACTGCCTGAAAGGGTGGTAGAGGCAGAAACCCTAATTTCATTTAAAAAGTACTTGGATATGCACTTGAAGTGCCGTAACCTACAAGACTCCAGACCACGAGCTGGAAAGTGGGATTAGGCTGGATAGCTCTTTTTTGGCTGGCACAGACACGATGGGCCGAATGGCCTCCTTCTGTGCTGTAAATTTCTATGATTCTATGTTGGAGTTGGCAATGAGGAGCAAGGCAATAATTGAATTGAGGATTCTGATCATACCAAACTCCTAGATCAATATTTTTCAATTTTATCAATTTACTACCTTGTGTCTTTGCCAGCTATGTTTTAACCTTTATATTGTACACTGGGTATCATTTATATTCATTACAAAACTTGTTTGAATTCGTTAATAGTAGGGCTTCTTTTGGAAATATTGTTCTTCAGTCATTGGGGAGTGAAATACACAAATGATGTACGAAGGTAATACTGGTAAGAGTAAGGTCAGACCTGAATGTATAGAGCATCAGGTAACTGTCTATCAATATGTTTGTGTGGGCAGAATAAAAGAAATTGTAGATAATATATATATTATGATACCATAATTATATACAGGCTGATTTCGAAGGCAAGGTCCTTACTCACAAGATAGCAGGAAAAGAGGATTTTTTTTTGAAACTGGAGAGGGAGTCACCTTGGGTTGGCTGTGCACATTTTACATTTAATAGTTTCTAGCAGATGCCTGGCACTCGGTTTCCTACCCTTCTAATAGGGAAATGAAAACAAGCATGAAGTAAAACAATTTAGGATGTTGTCTGTGGCCAATGCTACCTGTGGGATTTCGATTTGCAGTTGGACTTTTCAATTTACAGTCGAGTCTTTATCGACATAAGAACATGAGAAATAGGAGCAGGAGTAGGCCAATCGGCCCTTCGAGCCTGCTCCACCATTCAATAAGATCATGGCTGATCTGATCCTAACCTCAAATCTAAATTCATGTCCAATTTCCTGCCCGCTCCCCGTAACCAGAAACACACCTGTCCTGTCAAACAATGTGAGCATGTGAAAGCAATAGATAATACTTTGGAACACAACCCTTTGTGTTTTTCAAATAGAGAGTGAGCAAGAAAATATACAGTACACATAGAAATTCTGCAAGCCACCTTTATGACACAAAACAAGCCATCTTTGTGACAGAATCAACAAACAAATTAGAATGTTTCCAGCCTAAAAGTATCACCTTAAACACAGAAAAAAATTAAAATGAAGCATTTATTGACTCAGCTGCTGTTCTAGGCAGATCCGGGGAACGCCTCCCAGCATCCAGTTTTTATTAAATTCATAATCCACTCTCCATCACCAAATTATTTTGATTCATAATCTGTTAATCTTGATCCAGACAGAGTGGATTAAATGCAGATTCCTGCTTCCATTGTACTAAACAAGAGAACAAAGTACCCACACAAGCACTACCACTTCACAAGAGACTAAGCATTATTATGACTTAAGGAAAAAAGACATTTTTTAAATCCACATACAAAATAAGTAAAATATGTTAGAAAACATAATTACAGTATTTTGGGACCCTCACAATGTGTTAAACCTGTAATCTGACTTCAGTCTAAAAACACTGTACGTTGCTGTAAACTATTATTCTCAACTGAAACATAATTGTATTTAGCCCAGAACAGAAAATGTTGGGCTTATTGGGATTGATTGAGATTTGTTTTGAAAAGTCACTGTGGAACTCCAGAATCAAACATTCTATTAAACTATATTAGTAAATCAATTAGTATGATTAGCAGAATTATAATAAATAAATTTAGAGGATACCTTGGAGTGAGTTTTAGAAGGCTGTTATCTAATTAAGAAATTCAAACAGCCTCACACTGTGACACTTAAGCTGCAGCAAAAGGGTGAAATGTTCCCTTTTGATAATTCTACTGAACAAGTGAGCATAAGAGGTGTTTTGTATTCATGTCAAATTGTTTTGCAAAATTATTGATTGGAAGAAATCCACTCCCCCAGTGACTTGTAATGCATTTGAATGCCAAGATTAGATTACAATATTTAAACAGGCTCTCACCCACTTCATCAAAAAATGTTTGTAAGGAAGCTACAACGGTTTGACAAATGCACGAAGTCATAACAGAAATACCACAGAAATCCATCATCCTTCTCACTTGCATCATGTTTTTAGAACCTTTCTTTCCCTTGGACAAAAATGATTTGCCTAATACTTTTTCAGGATGAATTACGGGGTTGAAATTCAACTTCAATGGAAAGGAGAACCGGCCGGGATGTATAACAGGCGGCCGATTCTGCTACCGTCTGCCTTGCGTCCCTGCCTAAGATGAATTTCACCCCCGATGGGACCGATTTTAATCCAGAGTGGAAATAGGGCAGGGTGAGCGCTTAATCCCTCCATGACTTTGGTAGCGATGTGGATTTCCCGCCAGGTAAAGATAGCAGGAAGTGGAGCCAGGACCTATTGTGCTTCATCTGCATGCCTCTGGTCAGTTGCCCAACGAAAATGGGTGGAAAATGGCAGCTGGCCAGTGGGTGGGAGTGAAATATGAAGCTGCAGAAAGCCGAAGGAAAGGTCACTGGCACTTAGGTAAATCACGGAAACGGGGTTTCGGGAGGGTCTCGCATTCGGGAATGAGAAAGCCTGGGGCAGACGGGGCCTAACCTTTCATTGCGGGACCTGGTGGAATGGTCCCACAATGAAAGTTTTTAAAAGTTTGGGCATCTTCTGGTCCTGGCTCCACTTCCTGCTATCTTTACCTGGCGGGAAATCCACAACGGCTTCCTCACTCAGATCTCCAGTTAAAATTAGAGTCTGGGCCCGATGATGTTGTCAGACTCCAATTTGCATATTTAAGGAAGGACCCCACGGCTTTAGTTGGGCGTACCTTGTCACCCGCTCAGTGGACCAGGTTTTTTTAAATTCGTTCATGGGATGTGGGCGTCGCTGGCAAGGCCATCATTTATTGCCCATCCCTAATTGCCCTTGAGAAGGTGATGGTGAGCCACCTTCTTGAACCGCTGCAGCCCATGTGGTGAAGGTTCTGACCACAGTGCTGTTAGGTAGGGAGTTCCAGGATTTTGACCCAGCGACGATGAAGGAACGGCGATATATTTCCAAGTCGGGATGGTGTATGACTTGGAGGGGAACGTGCAGGTGGTGTTGTTCCCATGTGCCTGCTGCCCTTGTCTTTCTAGGTGGTAGAGGTTGTGGGTTTGGGAGGTGCTGTCGAGGAAGCCTTGGCGAGTTGCTGCAGTGCATCCTGTGGATGGTACACACTGCAACCACGGTGCGCCGGTGTTGGAGGGAGTGAATGTTTAGGGTGGTGGATGGGGTGCCAATCAAGCGGGCTGCTTTGTCCTGGATGATGTCGAGCTTCTTGAGTGTTGTTAGAGTTGCACTCATTCAGGCAAGTGGAGAGTATTCCATCACACTCCTGACTTGTGCCTTGTAGATGGTGGAAAGGCTTTGGGGAGTCAGGAGGTGAGTCACTCGCCGCAGAATACCCAACCTCTGACCTGCTCTTGTAGCCACAGTATTTATGTGGCTGGTCCAGTTAAGTCTTTGGTCAATGGTGACCCCCAGGATGTTGATGGTGGGGGATTCAGCAATGGTAATGCCGTTGAATGTCAAGGGGAGGTGGTTAGATTCTCTCTTGTTGGAGATGGTCATTGCCTGGCACTTGTCTGGCACGAATGTTACTTGCCACTTATCAGCCCAATCCTTGATGTTGTCCAGGTCTTGCTGCATGCGGGCTCGGACTGCTTCATTATCTGAGGGGTTGCGAATGGAACTGAACACTGTGCAATCATCAACGAACATCACCCATTTCTGACCTTATGATGGAGGGAAGGTTATTGATGAAGCAGCTGAAGATGGTTGGGCCTTGGACACTGCCCTGAGGAACTCCTGCAGCAATGTCCTGGGGCTGAGATGATTGGCCTCCAACAACCACTACCATCTTCCTTTGTGCTAGGTATGACTCCAGCCACTGGAGCGTTTTCCCCCTGATTCCCATTGACTTCAATTTTACTAGGGCTGCTTGGTGCCACACTCGGTCAAATGCTGCCTTGATGTCAAGGGCAGTTACTCTCACCTCACTTCTGGGATTTAGCTCTTTTGTCCATGTTTGGACCAAGGCTGTAATGAGGTTAAATAGAAGACAGTGGAAACGTTGCAGGACGTTAGCGGATTAGTCTACCGGATCATCTTTTTCCACCGCATGGGTAGTGTTGAAATCACCCCTGGGATCTTTAACTCACTCCCTAGCAGCAGTTTAGTTCAAGCAGATGGCATTTCACTTCATTTATTTATAGCACTATTTTATACAGTTTATGCCAACTGTCAACATGTTCCATGTGATCTTTAATGTGTAATGACATTAATAAAAGTGTTTGAAATTGCATTTTGATTGCAATGTTAATATATCTTATAAATCTGTAACTGGGCAGTTATCTGTGTAAAAAAGTTTATTCACACCATGCTAAATAGAATTCTGGCACTAAATTGAATTTGCTTTCAAATAAATAAATCACAGATTCCAATTTGCAGCTGGAGATAGCGATTTATTTAGATTTCAATATAACCTTTAAAGATCACATAGAACACTGCTCCCAGAGCTCTGTACAGATGACCAATCTTGGTATTATCCAGCCATTCCTCTACAATACTGTGTTTGGAAGCCCAGCACGAGTTCCTATTGATCCCAATGGGAAAGTGAACACTGAAATCTTAATTCTGTCTCATGCCTATGGAATTCAGCAGAAAGAGTGACACAAGTGCTTCACATAAGTACGCTTATCGCTACTTTCATCTTGCATTCTGTATTTAAAATTTCACAATAGCGCAAACATTCTGTACAAGAGTCTAACCAATTCAATCTTACATACTTCTTCACATTCCATAATTCTGCCATGCAACAGATTCCATTCAATGTACTCATTTTCTTTTTAACTAGAGTCAAATGTTTTATTAAAGGTAAATGGAACACAAGGCAGACAAGAATCAAGCTCAGACTAAGATATTGTAAACCGAAGTGAAATTTAACCACATTCCCCAATTTTCATTATATCTCGCCTTTGAAAAGCCGACAAGTTTAAAAAGCCCCAGTGAGAAAGAAGCTTGTGCATTGATTTCTGTTACTGATCAAAGCAACGGGAAGGGGGTAATTTTATCAGCCCCACTGTTAACATGTTTCTTACCATACTAGTTGGTATATACACATGCCAACTTAGAGAACTAACAAAAGCTGACCAACAGCTTCAAATAAAAATCAAAAAAGCTGAGAACTTAAGAATGGCCCTGATTTATTAGCCTATGATGTGTGCAAACAAATAGTTCCATGGGCTTTGTAACTTTAGTTGTAAGTATACACAGTATCCTTCATTTGCATTGGAGGAAAAAAACATGAAACCTTGATGGGGGAAATCCAGATGTTGAACAAACAAAGTTATTGATGTATCTCTAGGGGGCTCTGAGTGGATGTTCCTATGTGAGATTTTGAATTTTTACATTAAAAATAATGCAGCCTGGTACATTTTAAATACTTTTTCACTTCGCAATTAACAGATGTATAATGTTTAAAAATAAGTCGTTAGATTTTCAACAGATGAATGAAACCATTACATTCCCAAAAGTTATCACAGCAGTCATACCCCCACATCCAATCCCTCCCTTACTGCAGTTCACAGAGGCAGTCTACCCCCTCCAGACCCAGTTCATAGAGACACTGTATCCCATTCAACTCCCCATTCTTTCACTGAGTCACTGGGATAGATTTTCAACTTGCCATGCGAGCGTAAAACTGGTGTTACAGATTAACTGCCTGTTATAGTAACCGCCCAATTTTCATTTCCTTTGAATTAAAATTGGTGGCTGATTGACCGGTTTCTCCTCCTTCAAATCTCCCAATTCATACTAGCACTGTTCTCTCTCGTCCCCCTCAATTTCAGCTGGCACTCTTCTCACCCTCCAACCTTGTACCACCCCTTCCTCTGTTCAAGTTGGCATTCTTCTCCCCCCTCCCAGTTTAAGCTGGCACTCTTTTCCCCAGCACCCCTTTATTCATACTGGCATTATCCTCCCTCTCCCAGTTAATGCTGGTACTCTCCCCACTCCGCATCAGTTAATTCTGTTTTCCTCCTTCCTCTCCATCCCAAAGTGTTCTTCAGTTTCTGCCCCTCCATTTCGATACCCCACCTCTCCTCTTTGATGCCCCTCCCTTTCGATGCCCCTCTTCCACAATGCCCCTCCCCCTTGATGCCATTCATTTTCCTCATGCCTCCCCTTCATTGTTCCCCTTTCCTCATCACTTCATTACTTTCCCTCCTTCCTCGCTCTCAATTTTCCTCTTCATTACACCCTCTTTATTGTCCTTCATTTTATTTTTTTCCCTCACCTTCCCTTCCCTCCATTGTCTCTCCTGCTACCTTTCATTACCATTAACTTCCCATTTCCCTCTCCCCTCTACTGTCATCCTTTCCTGGACCCGAGCCCCTCTTTGCTCAATGCTGCCCCTACCGCTAACGACAGTGATTTCAGCCTCTGTACACTGTAGGTGGGAAGTTCAATTCTCGTGAGAATCCCCGCTTAAGTATACAGAGGCCAGCATCTTTTTCATTTAAGCGTTAGATGTGGTTTTGAAGAGTGAGGGTCTGGTCCATTAGCAGCTGGGCTCGGGTAAGCATGGGAGAGGGACTGGTCCGCACAGTTTTTTTGTGAGCAAATACTACATGATGACCGGGCCCCAAAACGTTGATTAAGATCGTGAAGCACTGATGGTTGGCGTGTATGGGTACAGTAGGTGAGAAATAGGGTGGTTATTAACTTGCAAAATCTTTACATTCGTACCGTTTAATCTTCAATAATACCATAGACCTTTATATTTTAACTGTGGGGGTAATCACATGGGTTTTGCTGGCGTTATATTTGATAGTCACTACAACTTTTCATCCCCTGCTTCCCATAATGAAGATCGAGTTACACTGTGCTCTCTGGAAAAACAACCCACCATCGCGGCGACAGCCATAGGAGAGGCGCAGGAAACTGCACGAAGTTACGCAAGTTCCACCTAAAAAAAAGTGAATTTAAAAGTTTGAACTAGTTTCCATTAGTAAGAATGTCCAGAGATTCTCATTCCTCGTCCCCCTCGCATCCAACACCGCCCCATAAGTTGAGACATTTGGCGTGGCGAAATTATTAATTGATTCCAACACAAACCAAAGCAAATGTTTAAATGATCGATCGTCTACCGAGGTGAGTATTGTCTGCAACTACTGGTTACCATTACATTTCCCTCTCCCCTCCACTGCCATCCATTCCCCCTCTTCCTGAAGTCCCCTTTGCAATAGTTGCTGAGGAAGGGGAGGCATTTGCTTCCAGTTTGCCCTACTTGTACAAGGAATACGGTAGGCGGTCCTTCGGCACCCTTTTCAAGGAAGTATCAAACGATTAGGTTCGCCAGTTAAGACCCAGCAGCCGGGCTTCTAATGAGTGACAATAACGAGCGGTAAAGGTTGTGAGTTGCGCCTCTGGAAAACTTTTAACTCATTAGTGGGGGGGTGGGTGGTTTAAAAATGGGATTCGACCTGGAGCGTTTCAGCGAGGACGTGGATCCCGACTTCAAATGCAACTTGTGCAATAAAGTGCTGGAAGACCCTCTCACAACCCCTTGCGGACACGTTTTCTGCGCCGGCTGCGTCTTGCCCTGGATTGTTCAGCAAGGCAACTGCCCGGTTAAATGCCGGAGGATCTCCACCAAAGAGCTGAACCACGTTCTCCCGCTTAAAAACCTGATCCTGAAATTAGATATCCGATGTGACAACTATGAAAGAGGGTGCGAGAAAGTGGTGAAGCTGCAACACTTGGCGAAGCACACGGAGATGTGCGATTTTTCGCCGGCCAAGTGCAGGAATAAGGGCTGCAGCGAAGCGCTCAACTTGAGGGACATGGATGCGCACATGAGGGAAACTTGCGAGCACCGGCCGGTCGGCATCTGCGACAAGGGCTGTGGGCTGATGCTGCTGTATCGCGAGCAGAAACTCGGTGGTCACTGCTGCTTGAAGGCTTTGAAGTCGCACGGCCACGCGTTGCAGAGCAAGATAGCGAGCCTAGACCACGACTTGAAGAAGCAGGATGTGAGGTACGGCAAACGGGAGAAATCGTTGCTCTCTCAGCTGTCAGCCCTGCAGAGCGAGGTGCAAATGACAGCTCTTAAATACCAGAAAAAATTCACCGAGTACAGCGCCAGGATCGATTCTCTGACTAAAAGCCTTCCTGCTCAATGCAACGTAAGTTTTTTATATATATATATATAACATTTCTTTCCTCCCTCCCCTCTACCTGTCAAGACTTCTCCCGGGGCGCGAGGCTGGAAGAAATGTAGTGCGCGCGCCCCCGGGGCTGGAGTCGGCTCGCGCGCGCCCCCGGGGCTGGAGTCGGCTCGCGCGCGCCCCCGGGGCTGGAGTCGGCTCGCGCGCGCCCCCGGGGCTGGAGTCGGCTCGCGCGCGCCCCCGGGGCTGGAGTCGGCTCGCGCGCGCCCCCGGGCGGCTGGCCGGGGGTTCGAGGTGAATTCGGCAGCTGGGTGACGGACGACACAGAGGGTCAGTCAAAGCACACACATCGACATACTCGCACTCCTGCACTCCCAGGGAGGGGAGGGGAAGGGGGGCACCTAATGCAAAAATGCATTTACAGAAACATCTTTCTGGAGGGGGAAACATTTAATCACATTCTGCTGAGACGTTCGGTGACCCAGCGTCCCCTCCGACATCCTCCACTGCAGATTTGTATATTTTGGACTTTCATACTTTTCTGGTATGTCAAGGGTGAGGGAGGTTCTTTGCCCCCCCAGACCCACTGGTCAGCTCACGCTGTTATGGAGGTGGGGGGCAATCTTTAGCCACAAACATCAAAGCTGTGGGTTTATTTTTAAAGTTATTTATAAACGCGGGACAAAATCACGGGTTTCATTTAACAAAACGACAAGTCTTTGGAATTAAATATTTGAAGTAAACTGTCCAGGATAGGGTTTTAATGCCCCTCCTCCCCCCTCCAATATTAAGTTTAAGGTTGGAGGAGTGGTGTCACTGAGCAGTTAGAAACCGTGGCATCTCGTACTCAAGATCAGTGCATCTGGTCCACTTCCACCAAGTGTTCTCGACCGTAAGCAGTAGGTTGTTGTCATATCTTACTTAAGACTACAGTGATTTTTTTTTGTTCAACTGGTTATGATTTTTAAAAATCCAACCATATTTTCTATTTCTGCGCCGTTGCGTGCAGTTGCCAGCCGGTCATTAACAGTTGTTTATAGCCCTGACATCCAACACCTGTCACTTTTTCTGTTTTTAGGGCGGAGAGACACTCGCCATCGTTATGCATCGGGACTCTGGTTCCCTGGGATTTAATATTATCGGCGGCAGACCTTGTGTGGTATGTTTATTGCAACAGCCCCATTATAAACAGGAAGCATTTTCAAAATGCATTTCCCTATAGGAATGTGTAACGTTGGTTGTGCTCACCATCTAAATATTACTGGACGAAATTCTATTCCAATAGCGGGATGAGGGTTTGCAACTTTATTTACAGTATCTGACTTTAATATATTTTATATAAGAACTGAGCATGCCCCGTTAGCATGGGTGTAATTGTTTTCCAACGGTGTATGCACGTGTGAATGGAAATAAAACTGGCACCTCCTGCTCGTTTCACGTAGAGGTGGTAGGTTGAAATATTTAACGTGCTGGCCCCAGCAGGGATATGTTTGTCAACTGTTGCCACCACTTCTCCAGTCCAGGTATCACCTGCTGCCATCACAGAAAGTACGTTGCAGGTTGTTGCACATCACATTGGATCTCATTAGTCGTTTGAAATTAGCACCTTCCTCTCTTGTTATCTTCAAATTTATTTGTTCTTTTTTCTGTTCTGCATTTCAAATACTAAGTTAGCCTTTTCTGCTTTTGGCACCTTTTTTTTAAGGAAAATCAAGAGGGCACAGCATGTGAGGGAATTTTTGTGTCAAAAATAGTGGAGAATGGGCCAGCAGACAAAGAAGGGGGATTACAGATCCACGACAGGATTCTAGAGGTATGTGGAACACTTACCCTCTCAAGTGCTGCATAATAAGTTGTTTAATTTATAAGGTGAAGATTCAACATAATATCCCCCCTTAACACACTGCATGTTAAGGAGCAGGAAGCAAAACCTGCTTTACAAGCCTCTAAAAGTGGTACTGTTCAGTTTTTTAGAAGCTGTGTGGCAGTAAGCTGGGTTAAGGTGTTTTCAGGATACAGAGTGAAGTTCCCCTTGCCCTTCCCTAACTATATGCTTTAATCCAAACCTGAGATGAGTGCCCTTTACAATAACATTTCCTAGAGTAACAATAACTTGCATTTATATAGTGCCTTTAACACGGTAAAATTTGCCAAGGCGCTTCACAGGAGCATTATCAAACAAAATTTGACACCGAACCAAAAGCTTGGTCAAAAGTAGGTTATCAGGAGCATCTTAAAGGAGGTAGAGAGGCTTGGGGAGGGGATTCCAGAGCTTAGGGCTAAGGCAGCTGATGGCATGGCTGCGAATGTTGGAGCGATTTTAAAAATGGGGGATGCGCAAGAGGCCAGAATTGGAGGAGCGCAGAGATCTCAGAGGATTGTAGGGCTGGAGAAGGTTCATAGAATCACAAAGTTACAGAACAGAAAGAGGCCATTTGGCCCATCGTGTCCGTGCTGGCCGAAAAAAGAGCTATCCAGCTTAATCCCACTTTCCAGCACTTGGTCCATAGCCCTGTAGGTTACAGCACTTCAAATGTACGTCCAAGTACTTTTTAAATGAGTTGAGGGTTTCTGCCTCTACCACCCTTTCAGGCAATGAGTTCCAGACTCCCACCACCCTCTGGGTGAAAAATTGCTCTTCAGTTCCCCTCTAATCCTTCTACCAATTACTTTAAACCTCTGCCCTCTGGTCACTGATCCCTCTGCTAAGGGAAATAGGTCCACTCTATCTAGTCCCATCATCATTTTATATACCTCAATTAAATCTCCCCTCAGCCTCCTTCGTTCCAAAGAAAACAACCCCAGCCTATCCAATCTTTTCTCATAGCTAAAATTCTCCAGCCCTGGCAACATCCACGTAGATCTCCCCTGCACCCTATTTAGTGCAATCACATCTTTCCTGTAACGTGATCAGAACTGTACGCAGTACTCAAGCTGTGGCCTAACCAATGTCTTATACAGTTCTATGATGTGGAGATGCAGGTGATGGACTGGGGTGGACAAATGTAAGGAATCTTACAACACCAGGTTATAGTCCAACAATTTTATTTTTAAACCACAAGCTTTCGGAGATTATCTCCTTCGTCAGGTGAGTGAGTGAATAAGAGGTTCTCAAATCGCATATCTTATATTAGGCTGGGACACCATCACACCAATCAAAGGTGTCGTTGGTGTTCAGACAGGTTAGCCATGGAAAACAGTAGGTCCCAGTATGCTGAATACACATTGTGTCAAATTAGGCGGCCTTCGAGACACACGACAACGCAAAATCGTCGAGCAGAAATTGATAGCCAAATTCCGCACCCATGAGGACGGCCTCAACCAGGATCTTGGGTTCATGTCACGCTACACGTAACCCCACCAGCAAGGGGAAAAAAAAGTTCTCTGTTTTTAATATTCTCTCTCTCTCTCTGCCTTTTGGGTCTCTTTCTCTCTGTCTGTGTAATTTGACACAATGTGTATTCAGCATACTGGGACCTACTGTTTTCCGTGGCTAACCTGTCTGAACACCAACGACACCTTTGATTGGTGTGATGGTGTCCCAGCCTAATATAAGATATGCGATTTGAGAACCTCTTATTCACTCACTCACCTGACGAAGGAGATAATCTCCGAAAGCTTGTGATTTAAAAATAAAATTGTTGGACTATAACCTGGTGTTGTAAGATTCCTTACATTTATACAGTTCTAGCATAACCTCTTTGCTCTTATATTCTAAGCCTCGGCTAATAAAGGAAAGTATCCCGTATGCCTTCTTAAGCACCTTATCTCCCCAATTGCATAACCTCACGCTTCTCAGGATTGAATTCCATTTGCCACTTTTCTGCCCATCTGACCATTCCATTGATATCTTTCTGCAGTCGACAGCTTTCCTCCTCACTATCAATTAGTGAGGTTACAGCAATAGGGAGGGATTTGAAAACAAGAGCAGTCATTGTTATGGTCTTTCCATATGCAACTGCCTTCTAGGGCTGTAGGTAGTTTTGATGTGCTGTGGTCTTGTGATCACTGGTGATTTGGGGTTGAAGCTGAGCAAATTTATTTCCTTTGGAGCCCTTACAGCCAGCTGAGAGGCAGATAAGAAAAAGGAACAGGGTTTCATTGCAGATCCAAAAAGTGTAAAGGCACTGTTCTAAATCATTACGAAACACATGCCACTGGACTTGGTATTCTTGATTTCATGCTTGTGGAAGTTTGCTCATTAATGTTTTCAGTTGTGAATTACAGTTGCAGAGTTGCTTTGTTTAAGTGTCTTATAATTCATGCAAGACGGCTTCAGTTCACCACGGTGGGATGTAATTGAATCCCTGCTGGCCATATAAATGGAGTAATCATGGGTGCTTTGCAGCAGGCTTGTCTTTCACTGATTCAAGATTTAAAGTTTTTGGTGAAGGAGCTAGTTGTTGGTAATTCATAAATTGTGGATGTAATTTCTTTTCTGTTCAATCTCCTTCTGTACTTCCCTTTTCATTGCCCATAAGAAATGTTTTTCTATCTGCCAAAATTGTCCTTATTGTTCATTCCAGAATGAAAATGTCTTTGAATTGATTTTGGCACATTTTTCACTGTGAAGTAACAAGGTCCCACAATATTTTTCCCGTGAAAATATTATTTATTTGTCTCCATGTGAGAAATTACAATTCATTGTGTTTTGTCCCATATATTCCAATCCAGATTTTCATCCATTTGCAATTGTTTATGTAGGACTGTTGTCAGTTTTGATTCGTGCTTGAAATATGAAAACAGAAGGTGGTGGTAGTAGTATTAGTAGGCAAAAGTCATGTGCAACTAAACAATGCCAGTTTGTTTTGTATAGGGTGACACCACGCTACTCAGCTGATCTAGAAAAGTTTCCATTCATATTGCTTATTATGTGTATATAGAGGATACATGTCAGTTTACTAGTGGTTTACAGAAAATAAACCACAGTGTTAGCAGCCATGTAACATGTGCGAGTCAGCTGCAGCTCAGTTTGGTTCACATTCTCTAAACCACCGATTCCCTGATGCGCAGCTTGTGTTTATATCTTGTGTTCATACTTTCAACTTATTTTTCATTTATTGTCATGTTTTGAGCAGATTCACTGTTCAAGTTAAAGTGATGTGTGTGATTTACATTGGAGTCAAAGTGTTCTTCCCTTTTTATTTATTCATTCATGAGATGTGGGCGTTGCTGGCAAGGCCAGCATTTATTGCCCATCCCTAATTGCCCTTGAGAAGGTGGTGGTGAGCCACCTCCTTGAACCGCTGCAGTCCGTGTGGTGAAGGTTCTCCCACAGTGGTGTTAGGTAGGGAGTTCCAGGATTTTGACTCAGCGACAATGAACGAACGGAGATATATTTCTAAGTGTATGACTTGGAGGGGAACGTGCAGGTGGTGTTCCTATGCGCCTGCTGCTCTTGTCCTTCTAGATGGTAGGGGTCGCAGGTTTGGGAGGAGCTGTCGAAGAAGCCTTGGCGAGTTGTTGCAGTGTATCTTGTAGATGGTACACACTCCAGCCACGGTGCGCCGGTGGTGAAGGGAGTGAATGTTTAAGGTGGTGGTTGGGGTGCCAATCAAGCGGGCTGCTTTGTCCTGAATGGTGTTGAGCTGCACTCATCCAGGCAAGTGGAGAGTATTCCATCACACTCCTGACTTGTGCCTTGTAGATGGCGGATAATTTTCAATTAACTTCCTTGCCATCACCATTACCACCTTTTTATTATGCATGTGGCAAATCATGCTAGATCTCCTTCTCTAGGGCGGTATCTTCCTGAAGTGGGCAATTTCACCAATGGGGGAGCCTTTGCAGCTGAGTTTCATTAATTGATGTATTATCCAGTTTCGGTTGTTGGATAGCAAATTGGAGCAGGAACTTTGTTCATATTTCCTTTCCATATCTGAGGGCAGTTGTAATGGCCCACTGCTGCCCGGACAAATGTACTGAGACGTTCCAGCAATTTGTGCAATGTATGAAATATTGAGTGTAATCCAGTGGCTTACAGGTCACGTGCATTGTAGATGTGTAACTATGGACTTGCTTGTTCAATCATTACAACAGGCTATAAAATTTTAAACTTATGATCTATATAGGAAATGGCCAAAGAACTGAGCACCTATTTATATGGGCCGTAAGAATTTATTTTTGAGTATTGGAATGAGATGTCCCAAACTTAACTTCAAATCTTTGCAGTTGAGATGAGACAAAAGGGCAAAAAATAGAAAAGAGTTTTTCATTCCATCACTCCAGCAGGAATTACATGCAGATGCCAATAACAGTGTTGATTATGCAAGTTTTGAAATATTTTAAAGCCAATTATGAAAAGGTGTTTTGATCTGGACACATACAGCCTACTCATGCAATCACTCATCAGCTTATCACAATGTGTTATAACAGCAAGTTGGTCAACAGAAGAGAAGTTTAAATGTTTTCTTGTATTGTTTTACTTAATTCACACCTAGGCTACAAGTTCAGGCAACAGCCTTGGTCTTTAATGTCAGTTTCTTATCTGTTTTATATTTCTGTGCAGATACTGCTTACTGATATCTTCAGCTTGATTTTAGGATCGTCACCATTTTATAGACTTTATTTTCTAGCAGCATTTTGAATAAAAATGAATAATCCATAAATTCAACTAAAAATACATTATTAGTGATCAGTTTTAAAAATAACTTTTCATTAAAATAATGGTGTGCTTTTTCCTTAAAGGAATGCTTCATAACAATGTATCCTTAATATTTAATTTTTAAAAAATTAACCATCTCTCTGTGGCCCACCTCCATGACACTACTCCAGCTTGTTTCCATTCCTACCTGTCCCAATAAAATCAGCACATTTTCTGCAGTGGCTTCTCCTCCTGGCCCTGCATGGTCACTATGCTCCAAGGCTGCTTCTATCCATGGCTCTTTCCCTTGTTTGCATGCTGCCACTCAGTGGTCTCATTCTTGGGTGTGCACCCATTTCTACCTCTTTGCTCCCACCGTTGACTGCTTGACCATTGCTGTGGTGTCAGACTGCTTAGCTACATTAATTCTTGAATGAGCAAGAACCTTATTCAACTCAACTTTGATGAAGCCAAAGCAATCCAATTGGCTTCTACCAAAAACTCCACACTTTAGCTCCTAACCCAATCGCCTCCCTGGCTGCCTTTGTAGGCTGAGCCCAGTGGTGTGCAGCCTCAGTGTCCAGTTTGATGCTGAGCTTCAAATCCCGCTTCCCACCCACCACCAAAACCATATATTTCAACTTCAGCCCCACTGCCACTGAAACTCTCATCCATGCCTTTGTCACCCCCATTGTTGACTACCGCAACACTCTCCTTGACAGCCTCCAAGTTCTGTCCTTTAAAATTGCAGCTTGTCCAACATGGCTTACTTAAGGCTGGCCTCCTGGTTAGAATCACCGTTGTCCACAGATTTATTGTTTCTAGAGAGGCTCGGGCAGAACATCTGAGTGACGCCTGCAAGTATTTTTTTAAAAAACTGTCTTTTTAGTTATCTAAGTATCATGACAGTTGCCATTGTACAGTTCTAAACACTAAGCTTTCAAATGGTCCACATGTGTAGTGGGGGAGGAGGGAAAATAATTGAGAATTACTTCTCCAGGTGACCATTTTGAATAGCGATCATTTTCCAAACCAATCACCAAGATCATTGATTTACAGGGTGCAGTTCTACTGGGTGCAGTTCTACTGGTTTATGTCATTGTTTGAGCCTTTTAATGAGATAACTGCCCTTCACTTAGCCCCAGGTGACTGTTCTGAGTCTTCGCTTCAAACATGGACAGTTACAGAAATTGTTTGCTAAATTTTCTTAAATACTTGAAGATAACGGACTTCTGTGGATAACTGACTTGAAGTAGTAATTTGCAAGTGAGAATGAAGTAACGCCCCCCACCCCCCAAAGATAATGTTGGCCAAAGTACTATTTGTGATCAAGGCTGTAAATTTGGAATGTGTTGCACATTTACAGCTGAACTGCAGTGGTAGTATAAATGGTGCCGTGTTAATTACTTCACTCTTAATTTTAAGCAAAGTTCCTGCATCTGCCTGATTAGATTTCAATTGACTTTGAACTAGTGTTAATACCCTAACGTGAGTCTTCATTTTTTTCAGCAATATCAAAAATAAAATGTAGCTACTACATTAGTTTGGTAATTTATTACTGTAGGAAAGGAATTTGAGCAGAGGCTCATTCAGTGTACCAAATTGCATTTAATTTGAATTGTAGGACTGATGTGCAGTGGTGGTAAACATTTTTGAAATATTAAAGTGCATCAGCAATGATGCAAGCCAGATGCACCTTGGAAGTATTTTTTTCTTCCAGTTTCTGTTTGTGTTTTTGGACTGGTGGACAATATTTTAAACTGGAACACCACACAAAGATCAAAGACCATCCAGCTACAAAAGACCACCAAGAAATTCGCTGACTGAGATAGTTTCACTAATACCTCCAAACTGAAACACCACTTTTCTCTTTTTGAGACTGCTGTTTAATCGGGTAAGTGATTAGAATAATTTCAAATGTCATCTACAATGAGTATATATTTATAATTTGAGTCTACAAAGTCTCTATTTTGTGCATGCCAATGATATGCAGAAAACTGTTTTAAGTCCTCTTATTTCCTGTGTTCTTTGTGTTCCAAGTAAATAAATTAAAAAGGCATTCTCTGGTTTGTGGATATTTGAAGTCCATGCAAGGTTTGAAATCTGATGTGATGTGTTTCTTCTGTCTTTCCAGATGAGTCCACTGCTGAGTTAATTGAGGACATCATCAGAGTTTCAGAAGACTAACATTGCAGTTAAAGAATGTCCTGTCTCATCAGGAAGAAGGACATGTGCAAATACAAAAGTATATGGAGTCTAGACACATCATTGCACTGCCAAGTGCTGGGAGGGCAATATACTGGTGACTGGATTTATCACGGGACCTTTTTAAGGGTCCACATTGCAAACAGGTGGGGGTCCCATGTAATACCATGCAGCAACTCAGTGTAAATGGACAAGTGTTGGTTTTTTACACTCACACATCTAATCATTGATGGATGCCTGTCATTTGTTGCTTGAGGCAGTGCAACATGTGCTATTGTGCAATCTGGATACATTCTGCAATAAGCCCAACTCCACTGAGGTGGAGCTGGTTGGTGGTGTCCTCAACATGCCTGCTGCACTGATGGAGCTCCTGTAGGTTCCCAGTGAGACCTTTTTGAATCCATTTGGGAGCAGTGAGTTTGTGCCTGGTTCTCGGGCTGATTGTCCTGGAGTGCTAGCTTGTGGAGGATTCAACAAGAGATTGGTCTTCCCAAAGTTTGGCAGACAATCTGTTGAAATATCTACATGTGGCTTTAATATAATAATGCAAAGTAAATTTTCTGTTGCACTATTTTGTTTCATATTGAGAATGATTTCCCATTTTTGTAATCCAAGGAAAGTACACACTGAATTAAACTTTGTTTATGTAAACAATATGTAGAGAAGCCAACTGCGCATTGTTATATAGTCAACCTCATTTCTAAATTATCTATTTGTAACATGCTTAGTTATAACATACAGATTGAAATATCTCTGTGTACATGTTTGGCTGTCCCACTTGCATAAATAGAACTGATTACTTGTTTTAAAATGTTGTGGGAGTTGTGTACCTATGTATTCTGGGTGATTTAAATTTGGACTGAATGCTTTGGATCTTTTACGACAGAGCTACACTCATGACCCCATTTTAAATAATAAAATGAATGAAACCAAACACAGATCAAATCCCAGCCATTGTACTGCAAGTACAGTTAATACATTACTCAGGCTACACCTGCATGCAGTGACCTAACACTGAGCAACTCCCAGGTGCAACACTCAATGTAGTACTCAACCTGGAGTAAGTGGCAGAGCATTTGACCATTTGAATTTTGTGCTTAATACAATGACTTCAGGAAATAGAAATAATAAAAAAAAGGTGGATTTAAAGAAGTAATATTCTGTGTTTCTTGTACCTAATGATAAATACTATAATCGAAAATGCTGGAAATACTCAGCAAGTCAGGTAGTATCTGTGAAAAAAGAAACAGTTAATGTTTCAGGTTGATAACCTTTCTGGAACGTTAACTCTATTCCTTTCTCCACAGATGCTGCCTGACTTGCTGAGTATTTCCAGCATTTTCTGTTCTTATTTCAGATTTCCAATAGCTGCAGTATTTTGCTTTTGACATACTATATCTGTTTAACTTAGCTCAATTCAATAAGGTCAACAAAGACTTGAAATTATGTGCCTGTATGCAACTATTTTTTTTAGTGTAGCAAATAGGCAATTGTTGTAGACAATGAAGAACATGGAAGGATTAAGTATTTCATTGGCTATAAAGCACTTTGGGATGTCCTGAGTTTGAAAGGTGCTATATAAATGAAAGTTCTTTTTATTTATTAGTTCATTAGGCAAAGCAGCTTAGCTATGTCACACTGTCTACTATTCCTTTTTCTCCTTGCTGGTTCTTTCCAACTCCAAGAAACAAATGTGAACATTTGCACTGTGGTGGTTCTATTGCTTTCAACATGGAAGTTACAAGATTAAGGCATGCATATAAAATGTGGGCTGGTCATACAAAGCTAGGGACTGACTACTTTTTTGCAAGAGACTTACCAATCGCTTGCAAGCTGTTGGTGAGGGAGGTGAGTCGATAATTGCAATACTCTACTCGGTCTTTTCCTTTTTAGAGATGGCTGTAGTGAGGGTCAGTCTGGGAGAGTTTCCAAGTTCCATGCCTGAAGTTTGTACACAAATTGAGAGTTTGATTTTAAAATGAAGTGTCCTTTAAATTGACAAAGCATACATGAATAAAAATACAATGGATGGGAATCCATTAAAAAAAAACAAATATAGCATCAGTATTGGAACCTATCATTAAAAAGTATAGACTCAACATTGGTACAATGTAAAGAAACAGGGCCAGAAATCGCTCCCAAAAGAACAGAGGAGCTCAACGGCCGCTCAGTTTATAGTGGTGAACTGAAGGAGCAAGTTCCTGCATTTGCACTTGCGCAGTAAAACGTGGAAATTGTGAACTTGCTCCTAGTGGTTCGCCGGTGATTATGGTAGCTTTGAATTAAAGGGATATCGCATGCTGCAATCAGAGAAATCGTTGAAAAAGCACAAACTTGCTTATCTGCCCAGCTGGAAAGTAACTAATTATGCCACCAAACAGGTACACTTAAAATACAGGACTAAACTAAGTTTTAAAACTAAGTTTGTCTTAATGACTGCCAAATAACTAAAAATTAACTTTTAAAATGTGGAGTCTCATATTCCACCTTATTTTAATAGTTTTTGGTCACTTCAAAAAAAATTAAATTACATTTTATTTTTCCCTTCTGTCTCTTTAATTTAATTCAATTATTTCTTTGGCTTTTTATTAAAATTAATTTTTGTTTACAATGACATCCAGAATATTAACATTCAATGAATGAAGTCCGCCTGCTTGAGCAATGCAGCCTGAATCTGTGGGCGTGACTTCTCTTTCTGACACATTTTGTGGGCATGTCTTCTCCTTGCAGACATTTCCAGCTGCATGGCAACTCACGCTGCTTGGAGGCTGGGTTGATAGCCCGCATTTTGTTTAAACTTCAAATTCAAGCAATTGCACGACTCAGCCCGCTGTAAGTATTTTCGTGAATTAAATTCGCAGGAGCTGCGCTGAGCATTGCCTAGCCGTTCTGTGCAATTTCTGGCCCAATCTTAATGAATTAGCCTGTAAAAATATGCAACTCTGATGTCTGCTTCCAGACCATACATTCTGCATAAACGGCTGCTTATATTGAAGACTGTTGTACAGGATGAATATTTTCCTCTGTGTAGCTTTGCTACCCTAAATGGCTGACTACAGACTCCCTGTTTAGTACTGAAACTGCAAACACAGACCACAAAGTTGTACAACCTTATGAAAAATAGATAAAATGCAGAGCCTCAACCACGAATCCCTCATCAGAATATGAGGTAAGGTTGCCCTGCTTCGGAGCAAAGCATTTTTGATAGTATTTCCATGAATGGACTTGTGGATAAAGCTGAAGATGTGGAAGAAACGGCTATCTTCGCAGCCTGTCTAACACTGATTTGAGGTAGACTGGTTCCAGCAATGAAATTGTTACATGTGATGTATTCAGTGCAAAATCTTAAATTGGCTTGCTTTCAGGTAGTTGTTGGTGGCGACACTGTTCCTGTGTAGTCTGTGCTCCATGCTTTTATCACTGGGTGTTCACCAAGTTCGTGGAATAATGTATTCATGGAGAGAGTTCTTCGTAAAGTAAATCCTCCCATGTCATCAAAGGCTGTGTAGTCCTCACCACGATGTGGGCATTACTTAGAAAGTGATGTGTTTAGAGGTGCTGAAAAAATATTTTTAAAGGATTTCAAAAATTCCAGCAGAGAACTCATCCTTCCCTGGAGCTTCTCAAATGGGAGTGCACTTACAGCATTTTTGATTTCTTTGAATTTTGTTCATCGAAGGAGGAGTACTGTGTTTTATAATCTGGGTAAACTGGCCTCTGAGAAGAGCTCCCCCACCTGAGATAGAGCAGAAGATAAGTATAAACTAACCTGAATTTAGAATGAAAACCAGCAATTCAATTCAAATTAATTTGATTTAGTCAGTAGATCACCCCAGGGTTGGCAGTTGTGGCAGTCACTGATCTGGTCTCTCTTTGCCTTCGTTGAAAGCTTGCTCATGGCTTGCAGCCAGAAGTTTGAACAGAAAGAAATCTAAAATGTTTCTATGATCAACGAATTGAGGGTCTGCCACTTAAAATTCAGAGCAGCATATCTGGCAAGATAATTTTTGAGCGACTTGAATTCTTGCTCCAGTTTGGAGATTTACAGCTGTGCCTGATTATATTTGATATATAGCGTCCAAATAATATACCCTCTTCAGTAAACTCATGCTAATGAAATGGCCACTGCTTCATTAAAATTAGAATACTTTGAAGGCATCTGTATAATTTTGATGAATTGCTGCTTGTGAAGCAGAGATTGACAATATTCATTTGAAAGGTCAAAGTGCTGGGTAATGAGGATCCATGCCACATAAAGCCACATGTTTAATATCAACTTTACCTGTTACGATATATGGAGAGAGACCTTTAGAGACCATTACTATCTGTTTCTGTGTTGGTGTAAATACTGATGGAGAATAAAATGGTTACTCCCAGCAGGAAACTGGTCATGCATCAAGGGGGTACAGGAATAGAGAGACCTGGGGGTGTATGTACACAAATCTTTGAAGGTGGCAGGACAAGTTGAGAAGGCTGTTGAATAAGCATATAGGATCCTGGGCTTTATTAATAGAGGCATAGAGTACGAAAACAAGGAAGTTATGCTAAACCTTTTATAAAACACTGATCAGGTCTCAGCTGGAGTATTGTGTTCAATTCTGGGCACCACACTTTAGGAAGGATGTTAAGGCCTTAGAGAGGGTGCAGAAGAGATTTAGTAGAATGGTACCAGGGTTGAGGCACTTCAGTTATGTGGAGGACTGGGGAAGCTGAGGTTGTTCACCTTAGAGCAGAGAAAGTTAAGAGGAGATTTAATAGAGGTGTTCAAAATCATGAATCGTTTTGATAGAGTAAATAAGGGGAAACTTTCCAGTGGCAGAAGAATCGGTAACCAGAGGACACATATTTAAGGTAATTGGCAAAAGAGCCAGAGGTGACATGAGGAAACATTTTTTTACGCAGAGAGTTGCTATGATCTGGACTGAGGGTGGTGGGAGCAGATTCAATAATACCTTTCAAAAGGGAATTGGATAATTGCTTAAAAGGAAGAAAATTACAGTGCTATGGGGAAAGAGCAGAGGAGTGGGACTAATTGGATAGTTTTTTCAAAGATCTAGCACAGGCTCGATGGGTCGAATGGTTTCCTTCTGTGCTGATACTATGATAAGGGTCAATGAAGCCCACATGCCTCATCACTGTTGCTTGTGCGGGAAAAATGCTTTATGTCTCCGGAGTGATCTGCATGTGAGCAGTCCGAATATCTACCTAGATTGTTTGTTTCTTTCTGTCATATGAGAAATATGTCCTCTACTTGTGCCAACTGCACAGCTAGCCTTCGCCCAAAAGACACTAGAGTTAGGTGCATACACACACACTGGTAGTAATAAAGAGTTAAGGTCCATTTTCTGCCTTGTGGGAGGTGTTTCCAATTACATAGATTTATGATTTTGTCACTGTTACAACTATAGGAGGTTGATGATGTCCATAAATACTGATGTGGAGATGCCGGTGATGGACTGGGGTTGACAATTGTAAACAATTTTACAACACCAAGTTATAGTCCAGCAATTTTATTTTAAATTCACAAGCTTTCGGAGGCTACCTCCTTCCTCAGGTGAACGATTCGGAGGCTACCTCCTTCCACATCGTTCACCTGAGGAAGGAGGTAGCCTCCGAAAGCTTGTGAATTTAAAATAAAATTGCTGGACTATAACTTGGTGTTGTAAAATTGTTTACAATCCATAAATACTATGGATGGAGTAAATATTGTCAAAAAATGGGATCTGCAGATGTTTAAAGGGGATTAAAGTCAAATTCCTACAGGACACACTATCTTATGTCTGCCTCACTTTGTGCATCACACAACTCCCAGGCCAGCAGTGTTTTGAAAAAAAACAATATTCTATTCCTCATTTTGATTTACATCTTAATTTTAAAAAAATATAGCATGTTTACTTTTATAAAATGGAGCCATATTTTGTTATGCTTTCTGCACATTTTAAATGTTTTGTTCTTTGCTTTAAGCGGAATTGAAAACCTTTCCAAAAGTAAGTTGAGGGAAGGAGAGAGAAAAGTTAACCCGTAGAGGATAGCCTCCATTAGGTACACACTGGTCTATTTTGAGTACAGTGCTGATTTTTATTTCTATTGCTAAATCACTAGGCATGCTTGAGGTACACACTGCACGAGTATGGCAAGCAATATCTCCTACTTTCTCCCCACCAACTAATAAATAAGGGGCCAGATTTTGCTGTAGCAGGACATCTTATGGCATCT
Source organism: Heptranchias perlo (assembly GCF_035084215.1). Classification (NCBI taxonomy): domain Eukaryota; kingdom Metazoa; phylum Chordata; class Chondrichthyes; order Hexanchiformes; family Hexanchidae; genus Heptranchias; species Heptranchias perlo. The sequence goes on along the minus strand of NC_090341.1, from coordinate 39,329,923 downwards.
GCCGTTAGTTAGATTTGCCCTTGCATTTTTTGCGTGACAAGTTGCTGAACGTGCCATATGATAACGGCGCAATGAGGGAAACGTGGCATCTGGGACCTATGTGAATAAGGGAACTAACAGGGTATATCCTTAACCAATCAGATTGAAGGATTGAGAAATAAACAGAGGAAGGACTGAGGAAGGATGTGTAAATTAGAATGGATGAGTTCAATGTCAAATCAGGTACAGAAAGAGAAATAAAGAGAGGGAAAGAAAGATTGAATTGAGAGAGAGAAAAAGAAACAAAGGAAAAGTAAAAAAAAAAGTTAAATGTTAAATCTCTAACAATTAACACCTGAAGGAATGAGTCTCCATACTTGTAATAGTTAATTTTTGGCGCCAGAGAGGTTGAGTGGCTGTAATTAACACATCATGTCGTTAAAAGGGTACTTAGACTTGAAATGACAAGACTTAACTTTCAGAGGTGAGTTTCGTTCGTATTTGCCACGAAAATACAGCAACTTCACGACATTCAATGCCTGTCAATGGAGGGGCAAACAGTGAGATGCTGTCTTTGCGAAGCTAGTGGCGGAGCGGCGCAATTGAGATAGCAACTTTTGGATATAACGGCACATCTGCCCCTCGCTGAAGTTGCTGTTCCATTTATGCATAAATAAAGGTGAGCGCCATTAGCCTCACCATTATTTTGACAGCAGATTCTGGCCCAATACTCAGCTTACTTGCATTGGAAGGTTAAGAGGCTGAATGTACCTTGCTGTGTCTAGCATTCAACTGACTAAGATAACCAACTGAAGATGTCTTCTATGCCACTGCCGGAAAAGGTGATATAGTGAATGGACACAGGCAGTTTATTGCAAGCTTGTCCAGCTGTTAGCCCAAGATGTAATGGAATCTGAGTCTTGTTTGTCACCTTGTAAATGTTACAGACAAGAGTCCTACTTGCTAAGCTTGGCAGCAGTACAGCCATAAACAGCAAGCCTAACAGAGCTGAAGACCAAGGACACAATTATTTAATTGCTCCCTGTAATTTATTAGGTTAAAGATGTCTGAGGATACACAATGTAGTTACTGGTATTAGAGGAAAAAAAATTACTTCAAAGTAAGAAATTGCAATTATGATAACACTTCATAAAAGATTGTTTGAGGAACTGTCCTGTTTCTGGAGTCTTCGCAAACTTGCAACATGGCATTTATTAAGTTTTATGCTTATTTTTGTGTCAATTCACCAGCCAGATTTGATGCAAAATAGCAGTCTCCTCAAGACAATTAGTGTTGATGGAAATGTGCAGTGAATTATAGAAAAGGGATCCTGTGTGCACATTAGATGAGCATTAATGCCATTGAGTTTTCAATATTAGAATTCCTGTTTGACAGAAAAGGATAAAGAGATGTTGGATGGAAAAATCTTAGTAAGCATTCTTCAATCATCACATACAAATATGAATTTATGTTTTATTGTGAAAAATGTAATCTAGGAACACTTCAAAAATTGGTATCGGGCACAGTAGTCTTAATCACATGACTTTTCCTTCTCTGTCTTATGTAAGGTTTCATTCTTGACTGTGCTTTAAGTTCTTTTTCTCTCATCATTACAAATAGTTCAGTCCATTGTTTCCACATTCTCCAGTCTCAGATGTGGAATTATGAGTGGGGAGCATTTAAAGAAGGATGCATTGGGTTAGTGGTGTTCTATGGTAGCTTGTAAGCCTGGGGAGAAGATATTGGGTCTCAAACTCTCCTCGCACCAGTTACAAATCTGTTTTCCAATTCATGCAATGGACCTAGTTCTACCCAATGCCAGACCTTTTTAGTGCCCAGAGTCTCTGACGGATTCTCAGCTGATTTTATTGGTGCAGTCTTTTGTATCACCTGAAGCAGTGGGCTTAAACTTAGTTGTGGTATCAATTCAAGTCACTGTGGATAGGAAGACCCATTGGGGGAAACAATACTAACAGTTAAGTCCTTCTATTAACACCAACGCTCTCCTCACAAAGGGGAAAAGTAATTTTTTTTAACCTAGATTTCTTTAAGGATTTCTTAATTACTATGCTTTGTTTATTGAGAGCCTATCACAGCATGTGGTTGTTACGATGGCTACCAAGGTCGGATGGCATCAACTCTCAAAATGCTGTTCCAAGCTATGGCACAGGTTTGAGTACTGGCAAAGGTCAGAATGGTTTTGACATCACCCGATACGTTTGCCATTTAAACTCTGACGGAGTTACTCAAAGCTGGTAGCTATTGTCGTGATCTCTAAGAGGACTTCCCAGAAAAAGAAAAGCAGGAGCAGGAGAAAGACAATGAATAGGAAAGGGTTTGCCCCTTAACTACTTCCTCAGGCAAATGCCACTAAGCCACAGCATTCCTTTGCTGTTAACTCAGCACATATTTCTTTTGATGAATACAGTGCTCAAATTGACTTCCAGTTGAGAATCAATCACTAAAACACTTTGCTGCCAGTAAAAACCCTGTTATAGACCTAATAGATTTGTCTACAGGCCAGGTTCTTTCAGGTTTCCAAGAAGACTGTCAGAAAAATCATTTAATAGAATCTCTGTCACAGTGGCTATATTTTATTGTATGTGTTAAAATATGAGAGAGGAATTTGATATGAGCGAGTTACACATTTGTAAGATAACATCACCAGCAGCAATTTCTACCCTTATGCCCTTTCCGCAATATAGGAGACCTCACTTACCCAGCCAACAGCTTCTTCACCTGAGTTCCAAGAGCAAACAAGATCTTGGAATTCTCCCATTTAAGGTAAGGCTTCTATTCTACCAGAGAAGGAATAAAAGCAGCTGATGGAATTACCCATTTGGTAACTGTGGTTACTATTCTAAAGCGCTTTGAAAAGCAGCAGCAGCAGCAGCATTTATGAGCCAGCCCCTATTTGACCCTTAAGAATCTAATTGACAGGTGCAATGCTGGAAGGTTCCGGAGCAAAATTTTAAACAACATTTCCAAAGCAGCTGCATGTGCTCAAGTCATTGCTGATATTGCACATTTGTTTTCAAATTTTCCTTGAACTATATTTGTTCACTGTAATATTTCCCCATTTCTTTCAAATGAAGTGTGGGTCTATCTAAATGCTGATTCAAAGTTCCAACAATTTGCAAAATGTCTAATTGTCAGATCGCTGATGTTTCTTTCTTCAGTAGGATGAGTGGTCAATTTATTACTGAGACTTAAGAGTGGCAGAGGAAGACTTGATCGGGCCATTTATTTTTCCCATCCCCCTAATGATCTAACACAGAGCTCATCTTTTGGAGTATAGAGGGCACAAACTACCCTTCTCGTATTCCGTGCTACTTATTAATCTCCTTTGACTTCATTACTATAACAATAGTGTGAAACAGTTTACAGTTGTCTTCAAGGAAACTCAATGTGGAATGATGTTATACCATTATTATAAAATGCACTTTCTTCCATTTAATGCAATAAGTTAATGACCAAAGCATAAACACGTGAAAAAATGAGTGGCTACATCATTGTAATCTCTTGAGTACTTCTTTTGGAGCTTCAAAATGAGCCTATTTTCTGCCAGAAAAATAGTTTTCTCAGTTTTATAATGATGCATATTATAAAGTCAAATTAAAAATGTACAGAGCTATTAATAAATTAGATTTTTAAAAAAATTCTTATTGTATATTTAAATTAATCCTGTTAGCACAGAAACTAAGCAACAGTTTTCAATTGGTAATCAAAGTACCTCTGATCTTTGGAATACTGTAATTATGTAGTTTCATCTATTGATACAGATGTTTTTGTTGTTGAATCTTAAACAAACCTTATTTTGTTATTAATTGCTATGTCTAACTAGATAGGAAATGTTCTGTGTAATGAAGGAAGTACAACTTTAAAACGAAAACTAAAATGATTGACCAGCCAACGACTACGTTAGCCTAACACCTACAGTAATACTTGGTCTCATTGTGTAAGCTTGATTACCATTTCTCCAGAATTCAATCAGCATGTGAGTTAATTATGAACATTTCTTCTAAATCATTTATTGAACTGTTTTTACCACTCTCAGCTTTCTAATTCTTTATAATCCATCCTTCTTATGCAATGATACATTATTTAGTTTATGTATTGCTGAGAGAAGATATTGTTCATCTTGGCATTGTCATCATCATTCAGATTGAAGGGTAACTTTCATCTGACAGTTCTTACGGAGCATAACAAAAGAGTGGAGGATTCCTTTTATCTGTTAGGCTATAGCTAAAGCAAATTAGTTTATGAAAATGTGACACAGTGCTGCGGAGAGCACTTTCAACAAATGTGAAGCAGAAAATGCATTTCCACATTTTTGACTCTGCATGGCGTATTCTGAAGCTTATGCTCCACATGTTCACACTTGGGTTAATGTATTTGTAGCTCTGCAACATTTTGCACATCAAACTTAGCGGAAATAATTGAGTTCTGTTTTAAAACTAGAAAGTGATGGTTACAGTAATAAACCTTTCTCTGCAGCAGAATAGATGGCAAACCACTTTATTCCTCAGGGTTCCCTTTGGCACAGTTAGATTTGACTCCCTGACTTCTGTACAATTTTAAGATTGATGGTTGCAGAAGTGTGATTCTTTAGAAGTTCGGCATTCGATCTTAAATTAGTTTTGTATACAGTGTCTGAGTTTGTCAGGACTAGAACTCATAATTCCTGGGCTGTTCAATAATAAAATACCCATCACTGCACTGGAAACAGGAAGTGATAACCTGCTTGATTAAACTAAGCTTTCAGTGAAGCGATAAAGCATTGCAGAATTTGCTTGAGCTGCCATCTGGGCAATATGCTAAGGACTTCTTGGAAATTAAATCTATAGTGAAGGTCTTGACTGGTTTGTATATTTGGGCCAATAATCAAACCTGGTCATTAGAATTCAGTCAGAATGTTTTCTGAATTTAATCATTGGTCAAACTTTCTAAAAGATTGTTGTATTTGATACCCGCTCATGTGGTTGGCCAAAGCTGTGATGTTTACAAGGAAAATCAGGTTGTGCTCGCATTGGTAAATATTTACCATGTGTTTTTTGATCAACTTTTAAAAAATATTGATTCATATTACATATATACTTTCCTAAATTTTCTTTAAGAAAGTATAAGATTACTATGATTTTGATTCAACAAAAATCTCAATAAAGTCCTTGTAAACATTTGATACCTGGTAGTAGTTCTCAAAGTGTCAATGCGGATTCTCATCAGGTTTTAACAAATCATTTTAACATGCAAAGTAAATGAACTGTAGGCTTTTTACACTATTTTAATTTTTACTAAACTTGGTTGGACTTGATTTCAACAGCTTTTAAAGCCATATTGCTTCACAACTTCCGGTGTTTTTCATTAAAGTAAAATATTTATTACAAATAGTATTTGTAATCTATTCAATTAAGAATTTTATATTTTTTTTTAGTGGGAACCAGGCTACAACAAATCCACATTCTGAAGGAGACTCTTAATTGAGCTCGAGATTTTTGAATCCCTGAAGGCTAAATCTTTGAACAAGACTTTCCAGTAATGGGGATACGTCTGATACCCAAAGATTGGCTGAAATAGATTTAATTATTGTTGGTGCTAAGTGGATATTACAGTGGTATGAATGTTTGCTTTTTTCAGATCTGTAAAACAATACCATTCGAAAAATTCAGATTGATGAATACAGCTTCCATTCATATAGCGCCTTTAATGTGGTAAAACATCCCAAGGAGCATTGCAGGAGTGTAATCAGACAAATATTGATACCAAGCCAAAGAAGTAGACATTAGGACAGGTGACGAGGTAGATTTTAAGCAGCCTCTATTTGACCCCGATGGTGGGGCAAAGGAAGTGGGGGATGCACAAGATGCCAGAGTTGGAGGAGCGTAGAGTTTTTGGAGGGGTGTAGGGCTGGAGGAAGTTACAGAGATAGGGATGGGCGAGACCATGGAGGGATTTGAACATGAAGATGAGAAATTTGAAAGAGAGGTGTTGATGGACTGGGAGCCAATATAGGTCATCGAGCACAGGGGTGATGGGTGAATGCGACTTGGTGCGACTTAGGATACAGGCAGCAGATTTTTGTATGTGCTGAAGTTCATGGAGTGCTTACAGCAATAATGTTTATTCTGCAGGTCTTGAAAGTCTCTTGAAGTTGTTGGGTTTTTGGGGCAGGAGATAAAAATAGACTTCTTGAGATTGAAAAAGTAAGGCCAATGAAATCCATTGTGCTCCATTATCTGTGAGTCAATAAGTTAAAATTGCCCAATAGCAATGCATCTCGAGGATGAACAAAAATTGACCAGAGGGGATGTGCGTTTATACATCTGTCTTCTCTATTATGGCTAAGTTTTGAATTGCTTTTAGAATTAATTCCAAAAAAACATTGCTTATTGGAGATTTGTGCAGTCTGCTGACTTTTAATTTTGATTTTATGATTAATGCTTGTCAAACGTCACGGGAAAGCTTTGTAGGAATAAAAATCTAAACTGAATATATCTTGGTTATTGCTTTTTTCCATAAACTGACACTGTACTTGAAAATGTTCCAAGCTTTCTTAGATGGCTCATTAATAATTAAAAAGAATTTCAATAGTGCAAATCAAATTCAGCTCCTGGATGTTAATAGCACAAAAAATTGTTTTCTTTTTTAACTTTGAAAATCTGTTATTGGACTTCTGAAAAATACTAAAATGTTTTATGTACAGACTCTTGAGTTGTCAATCCTCAACTCTGATGGTGATTAGAATAACTCATGTTCTGGACCAAAAGCACAATGATAGTCAGGGAGTTCTGTTTCCCTGGATTTTCATGCTGTGCAACGGATGAGAATCTCCAAAGTCAAACTTCCAGATGTCAATCATTTTTGAGACTTTAGGGCCATTTTTCTTGACCCATGCCTCTGGAGAAAGCTCAGTTCCCTTGAGATACGAAGGTCAGGAGAAACGACCTCTTGTAGCCCCAGGATTTCTGGGGCTTTCTTGGTGTGGGCTTGTAGCAGAAACAGGCCTGTCAGAAGCTTCCAAATGAGGCCTCCTATCTCATTTTCAGTTGTGAATGTTTGCTGGGAGTCCCTCTGGTTGGTGGATAATTGTGGGGGGGCGGGGAAGCCCTTACGAAGGGGCGTTCGGGCAACAATCCTGTGGCCTGCCGCCCCCCCCCCCCCCACCCCAAAACAACCATATCGGCCACCAACCAGAGGGACAGGCCAATGACTTAAAGGTAGGACAATTTTTAAAAATGTCCAGATCTAATTGGGATCTCTATCAGCAAATCCCAGTCTCCAAGGTCCAACACATGGCTGCAGCCCTGAAAGGGTAGGCCTGTGCCAGGGATGCCCCAGGGCCATATAAATGGTCTGGGAAAGGAAATTTTGGCACTCCTGTGCCTAGACAGGAGCAGCACACTTATCTAAGTGCTGGGCAGGAAAGTTTACCCTCTTAAATTATAATCTTGGCTAAGCAATTAATACCACACAATGATTCCATCAAAAAAGGTTGAGTCAGAAATAAAATGGATCAGCCTGATGCTTTGTAAAGCACAGGAGTGATCTTACAGCAAATTTGGTTTGTCAGCTTTCTCACAGTTGGCGAAAATCCATTGATTCTGGAGCTTGAACTGAACCATTCGTTCTATATCGGCAAAAATAAATTCCAGTTTGTTGTTACAGCCTGGCTAACTATATCATAAACCTAAAGTAACTGCAGCAAATTATATTTCACTATCTGAGATTTTGCTAATGTGCATGTCTGAAAAATATCCAGAATTGTTGGCTGTGCTTCAGTTTCTGTTAGAATGTATATTTTGTAAGGTGTCCAGACAGTAAAACTGCTAGTGTTGCTCATTTTCAATAGCTAGAAATTTGTATTTAACATCTCTAAAAGTGTGCCTTCCATTACGGCTCAAAATTGATTTAGTGATGTGTTGCAAATTTTGAAAAAGTGATTTAAAGGTTATGGGGAGAGACCAAGAGGGAGATACAGAATAAGTAAGCTATTTATCTTAGACTGAAGCACTCGCCAGGAAATAAAATCTGGGTCAAAAGATCCAGGCAGAAATATTTATAAGAAGAAAAGGTTCAGAATTGACTGAACATTCCTTTATTGAAACAAATGGAGTTTCGGGAATTAAAAGACAGGACTCAATCCAGCATTAAAATGACCAAAAGCGAAGTTTCAGTTTTCACAGTCCGGGTCCAGAACTTGACTAAAGTGAGCAGCTTTTTCAGATACAGCTCATTCAGTGAAGTAAATGTTAAGTAAAATAAAGCTGTACTTACAGAAGTACTACTTGTGCAACTGGAATGTAAGCTGTGTGCAATAGACTGCTTTGTGCATAAGTATTTTGTCTGTCATAAGGACCTGTCTGATTTATCCCCCGAGGCATAGTTTAGAAACTTAAACTTAAGCACTGGGATCAGTTGGAGCTGTTGCATGGCTGCTTGGCACACTACAGCTACAGCTGCAGCTGACACTCTGGCTGATCCTGACACTCAAGCTTAAGCTTCTGTGTTGATTTTCTTTTGATGCTCCTAATTACAGTGTCTGCTGTAACATACTGGATCAGTTGAGCACTCCAATGAGCCATGGTGGGATACAACTAGCAGAGTTCAATGTAGTTGCATCAAGTAATTCCACTACCATGTCTGAACTGCTCTATATCTTTCAAAGTTAATGGCATCATTAAAAATGTTGCAGACGATGCTAGGATCCTGACTGGATTTCTGCTTGTTCTGATAATTGAGCATTACATGATTTGGCATCACCTTACTTTTATGCACAACTATCAACATGTTAGCACCATTATCTGTGACAGTTATCCTTACTTTCAAGTCCTTGTGATGAATACAACCCTCTAACAGCACTTTAATCAATTCTAGATATTATACTAAATCAAAAGCAAAATACTGTTGATGCTGGAACTCTGAAATAAAAACAGAAAATGCTGGAAATACTCAGCAAGTCAGGCAGCATCTGTGGAGAAAGAAACAGAGTTAACGTTTCAAGTCGATGACCTTTTGTCAGAACTGGGGACTGGGAGTTTCTGGCCCAATTCTGACGATAGGTCATCGGCCTGAAACATTAACTCTGTTTCTTTCTCCACACATGCTGCCTGACTTGCTGAGTATTTCCAGCATTTTCTGTTTTTATTCTAGATAGTACACTGTTGTTCATTTTTGTAAACACTGATTTAAAAATAATATATTTGCAGGAATTAGTCCCTGGTTCTTAGAAGTTATATAATGCCAGCATAGTCCTCCTCGACCCAGAAACTCCCAGTCCCCCTTCTAGATGAGTACATCTCCTCTTCCTTTAATCAAAACCAAAATACTGCAGATGCTGGTAACCTGAAATAAAAACAGAAAATGCTGGAAATACTCAACAAAGTCAGGCAGCATCTGTGGAGAAAGAAACAGAGTTAACAGTTCAGGTCGCTAACCCTTCGTCAGAACTGGAAGAAGTTGAAGATTAAACAGTTTTAAAGCAAGTACAGAGCCAGGGGAAGTGGGGGGTGGAGGAGGAAGGGGAGGGGAGGAAATAACAAAAGGGAAGGTCTCTGATAGGATGGAAGGCAGGAGTTTTTAAATGACAAAAGGGATAATGGTGCAAGGCAAGGAGGGTGGTAATGGGACAAGTAAAAAAAAACAAAAGGTGGGTCTAGAGGAGCTGTAAATGGGTGGAAATTGGAAGCAGAGTTGATTAAATTTTCCAGTTCGGGGTGAGACGAAGGGTTATCGACCTGGAACATTAACTCTGTTTCTTTCTCCACAGATGTTGCCTGACTTGCTGAGTATTTCCAGCATTTTCTGTTTTATTTCCTCTTCCTTTAAGGTGGACTGACAGTGTATCAGTTTTCGTAAAACAAGTACCTAAACATTTAAAACATAACGCACAGACTTTGAAAGAAAATAGTCGTTCAGGTATGAATGGGGATTCCTGTCCCTGAAACAGAGATCATGAGCACTCAATCCTGGATCTTGATTGTTGCATCACCTTGTTCAGAAACTTTAAAATCAGCAGTGTTCGGTTAGCATGATACGTGTAGATTCCGAGAATGCTGATACTTTCTTGAAGAAAGTCACATTTCTGGTTATTTGATAGAAACTTCTTTGAGCACTTATAGTGGTACCAAGTCTGCGAATCACAATGTATAATAGAGTGGTTTTTTTATTATTAGTGGGGTGTGGGTGATGATGGCAAGGCCATATTTATTGCCCATTCCTACTTGTCTGCAGGAGGTGGTGAACGACCATCTTGCACCGTTGCAGTCCTTGTGGTAATGGTGTTCTTACAATGGTAATAGGAAGGGAATTCCACGATTTTGACCCAGTAACATTGTAGGAATGGCAACAATGAAGGAACAGCGATGCATTGTCAGGACGGTGTGTGACTTGTGAAATACACAGCAGGTGCGTCAGTATCTGTGAAGAGAAAAATTAATGTTTGGGTGGAGATCCTTAATCAGAATTTTCTGTTTATAATTCAAATTGCCAGTGTTTGAAATGTTTCCTTTTTATCTTTGCTGCATGGTGCACAGATTATCTTAAAGTTTCATACATCCAGCACTCCCAAACAGTTGAATTTGATTATATTATGCTGTGCCCTACACTCCACACAGTCATGCTAAGGTTCACTTATTGTAGACTTTGTGAAATTCTGGCTTTTGACATTAAGCTCAAAGAACACAAAGTTAGGCTAAGACCAATCGAACATTATTTTGTTTACAAATAGTGCAAGCACTTGTTTTTCATTGTTAGACTGAAGCTAACGCCTTGTAATTAGAATAAAATTTAACATACCTATGCATTAATTTGTCTGAAAGAGTACTATTATATAAAAATCTTTTCTTCCTCCCTTCCATTCCCAAAAATAAATTATTTTTACTTTCTCTCCCTCAGGTACTGTTCAAATATAGAATGAGATAGATAGCCTTTTGCTGACATGTATTAAAATCTCTCACAATAGTAAGTGCAGAGAACAGCAGATATAATGCTTTGTGTCAGGGCATAATTTCAAATAACAAATCTCCCAAACGCACATATCACAAAATGTGGGACCATTTCACAAGTTTTATTAATTTTTGAGCAGCAATAATGAATTTCAAATTGAAATGAACTATAAATGCAATTATTTCAGCAATTTAAGCTCACAACAAGGGACTGGGTTTAGCCAAACAACATTTTTTCAAACCAATTTTTTGTCTCAGACTTGGTGAAAGTGAATTTGTGTGCAGTCTTATTTTTTTGCATTCAGTCCATTCTGCTACTGTCTGATGCATCCAATGGCAAAACTATAAAGTAGCATGGGATATATTTACAGTGCTTTTTAAAAACTGTCTAAACTTAATGGGACAAGTGAAGTTAATGTAAACTGTACTGTTCCCACAGTGCTGCTCCACACACTATGTTGTGATCTATTGAAAGCTTAGTGATGACTATCACTAAAAAATTGTACTGTTTGTGAATTAGCAGTTGGGGGATCACCATGCTGTGATACAGTGTGGTAACAAGTGGGTTTATGTCCATGATTCACCATGTGATGAGTTTCAGAACTTGGCCATGCTATCAGGAGTAAGTGTAGAGACAGTTGTTTACCTATGAGGATTAAAAAATTGGAGAATGGATCAATCTAGGCCACTTCTGTGCACCAATATTAATAGTTTGCTTAATAGAACCATATTCAAAAGCTTGGATTTCTCTTTGAAATATGGTAGAATAGCAGAGGAAAAGGCAGGAGAATGCAGGCTAACGTGTACGGGCTAATGTACATGGGTTGGAATTGCTCTTTATGGAGATGTTCTTTATTGAAGTATTTCTGTAATGACTTTCATTACACTTTAGCCAAATAGATTGTGGAACTGTAAACATTGAAATGTCAGTATTGGTAGAGTTTTGGGAATACAATAATGTTTGTTTTGTAAGATAATACTGGCTTGTATATGTTTCTACTTTTGCCACAACATGCAACTGGATATTTGTTTGTATAAGAATCTGCTAGTTGAGCAGGATTTTGCTTTTCAGTTTTGTTTGGTTAGATCTGAAGATGTATGACAAGCCAGCTGCATTTCATAAGTACTGATGTTTGCTTATGCAAAAGATCACTAGTTTTAATCACTGGATGTGAAAGGAATTGGTTCTCAAAGGAGATCTCTTTATCAACTGTGAAAACAGATGTAAATTTAATGTAAAATAGCTGGAAAAGGTTTATTGGGATGTATTTTGCTTTATGTAAAATTTAAAAAAAACTTTCATAAAACTCAGGAGATTTATGATAGTTTAGTAAATAATTTTTCGCTAACTTCAAACAAGGGGAAACATACCCCACTGAGTTTTTAAATGGACAATCAAGAACTCTGCACTGTAAAGCTTATAACAGACTCATTGACCTCGATTTTAAAACCCACTCGCCCCGATAGGCGGGAGAGGATCGGTTGCTGGGGGGGGATTAAAATATCGGGATCGAGCAACCTGACCCCAACGCGACCCCATTTCCGTCTGTTAAAATTTTTACAAACGCAAATGAGGCTATCGACGAGGCTCCCGCAAAAGACAGGCTGGGGCCAAATTAACACTTAAAAGTTGCGGTCTGATGACCTCATCGGTGCTGCGAAAATATTTAACTCTAGGCCGGGGGAGGCCCGCGCCGTCGGCTGTCCGGCAGCAGATCCGAGGATGGAGGAGCCTACTGTCTTAGGTAAGTACTGAAGATCAGCTCCTTTTTAGCACTCCTTGTAGGCCAGAAGGAGCAGGAGTGCACCCTCCAGGCCTCACAAGGAGGCTTTCGCTCCCCCCCAGCCTCAGTCACGGCCTGGAGCTTCTTTCTGGCTCCCCTGTTCCCCCCCTTATTGACTGCCGGGGACCGTACCCACGGGTCCAAGGTTGCGAACTCCTGCTGCTACTTACCACTCCTGCCCGCTGGCCAGGCAGTCAATCTGGCATGCTGTCGGGCGGGAGTCAAGATTATTCAATGGGGCCCTGCTGTTAAGGTCGGCAGAGCCTTCACATCCCGGCTCTTCGCCCGCTATAGCACCCTCCCCACCACTATTGTTAATAGTAGCTCTTAAAAGTGAAGTTAACTTTAAATTGCATTTCAAAGTCTGAAAAAGTTATTCTGTGTTGAATTTAAGCTAGTGTTCATGGTATATAAACTGAACTACAAAAGTCCGAATTTATTATTTCTGATAGACATAAATGTTTTGAGGTAGTGGGAATGTTAACCAAACCACTACTGAAACCAAACCACTACTGAAAGAGAACTTTCAATAATTTCTGTTGTTTCACTGGAATTCATAACTATTTTTGCTGCACAAGGGTGGGACAGTTAGTACACTCTGTTTTGTATAGAGTGGCAGCATGCCACAAAATGATTGGAAACATGCTCCAATCTGGTTAACAAAATAGATTCTCTTCATATAGAAGGATGTCCATTTAGTACTTCTGTCTTCAATGCTGACAGAAAACAGTCTTCTGATCATGGCATTAATGTTTCTGCTTTCAAATTTGCCCAATAGTGCACCTGGGATGGAGGTGATGCATGTTGCATGTTTTTTTTTCTGCTGGTGACAGATGGAGTTTTTTCTAGCATCATGCAGTGAATCTCTTTTTTTTAAAAAAAGTAAACACTGTGGATCACACAGTGTTGTTCATAAAAAGATTATGGTGTTTTACAACAAAAGGAGAATTGTGTCATGTTGGCCTAGATTTTCCGAGCGTTTACTGCCCATTTTTAGGTGTGATGTGGAGATGCCGGTGATGGACTGGGGTTGACAATTGTAAACAATTTTACAACACCAAGTTATAGTCCAACAAATTTATTTGAAATTCACAAGCTTTCGGAGGCTTCCTCCTTCCTCAGGTGAATGTGGAAAAAAAAAGATGACAACTCCATCACTGCCTCATTAGGGAAGTGCAGCTTACTCAAGCATTGCTGATTCATGAGGTTCATACATGACTGCCTGGGTCTGCATACACAGAAGAACGGTTACTTGCTGGTGGGGGCCGGGTGCCACCTATGAGCATATTTTTTCCACATTCACCTGAGGAAGGAGGAAGCCTCCGAAAGCTTGTGAATTTCAAATAAAATTGTTGGACTATAACTTGGTGTTGTAAAATTGTTTACATTTTTAGGTGGTTTTGGGGCGGCTGGAAGTGAGGAATGGGTCGGGATGTTGACTCCCCACCAGTTTAAAAAAATACTCCGTTCCAATTTTCCTGGGAGCGTATGTGATTGGTCAGTAGCGCCCACCAAACGAACAGCTGCTTCATGCAAAATATATTTAAATAGATCTTCAAGTCCAACTTCCTGTTTTCCTCATTGCTGCCTATGGCTGCATCCCACAATGAACGCTGAATAAAAGTGCTTTTCGAGGTTGAAAAATGGCTACCGACAGGTGGAAGTGGAGTTGAAGACCACTGTCAGAAGTTACTTCCTGGTTTGCTGCTGAAGACTTCATTTTTTTCCCTTTTTCTGATAGGTTTAGCATTGTTCCTGGTGCCTTTTTTCCGTTATGACTTTTTGACTTTAAGAAACAATGGCATTTCCCTTTGGGATTCCCTTTTGTACCTGCCATGAAGAGAAAGAAGAAGAGGAACTACGCAGGATGTCCAGGCTCATAGGTGGCACCCGGCCCCCACCAGCAAGTAACTGTTCTTCTGTGTATGCAGACCCAGGCAGTCATGTATGAACCTCATGAATCAGCAATGCTTGAGTAAGCTGCACTTCCCTAATGAGGCAGTGATGGAGTTGTCATCTGCTGGACCTGGAGCCCATCTCCACCAGAGTCACTGCACTGCCAATGGCAGTAAAAGTCACTCAACTACTATGCCACTAATTCCTTTTAGGCAGTATTGGAGGACATTTGTTATATGAGCCAATTAGTTTTTTACAATTTATGAAGCAAGTAACTGGGTGCATTGTGTGAGCAAGCCTGTTCATCTCCTTCCCTATGGACTTTACACATCAACGTAAGAGGCTGTCAACTTTTACGGAATGGCTAGACTTCCCTAGGCGCAAGGTCTAATCAACTATACTCGCATTGCCATATGTTCCTCTTTTGACAATGCTGTAAACCTTTTCAATATGCAACTGGGCTGCAATCAGATTCACCTCATTTTGGAAGTGAATAGTTGCAATCCAGAAAGCTGCTACAGTTCTTTTATTTGAAGAGAGTCCACGATCCCATAACTTTTCACAGGTGAAAGGCAAGTATCTGGATGAGTTATCAGTGATTATGGCTACCCTCTGCAGCAGTGGCTGATAACACTGGTTTGAATCCGAAGGACTCCCAAGGTGCACTGATACAATAAGGCTTATGGTGCCACCAGGATTGTCATTGAGAAGGTTGTTACTAAGGTTCTAAAGGCACACTTTAGATCCTTGATCGATCTGGAGGAGGAATCCAATACAATCCAACCAGAGTCTCTTGTATGGTTATGGTTTGCTATATGAGACCTGGCTCAAAGAAGGGGAGGATTGGGTACTTAATATTCCTGGCTACATGGTATTCAGGAAAAATAGGGAAGGAAGGAAAGAAAGGAAGTGGGGGGTGAGGGGGGGGGGTGGTGGCAGTATTGATCAAATAAACTATTATAACACTGGAAAGGGATGATGTAGTTGAGGGGTCAAATAATCTATTTAGTTAAAATTAAGGAACAATAGAGGAGCTTTCACACTACTGGGTTTATACTATAGGCCACCAAATAGTGGGAAGGAGATAAAGGAGCAAATTTGCAGGCAAATTACAGAAAGATGCAAGAACGACAGAGTATTGGTAATGGAGGACATCAATTATCCCAATATAGACTGGGACAGTAGCAGTATAAAGGGCAAAGAGGGGAAGGAATTCCTGAAGTGTATACAAGAGAACTTTCTTGATCAGTGTGTTTCCAGCCAAATGAGGAAGGAAGCAGTGCTGGATCTAATCCTGAGGAATAAAGTGGGGCAAGTGGAGCATAATTCATTAGGGGAGCATTTGGGGAGCATTGATCATAGTATCATTGGGTTTAGAATAGTCAAGCGTAAAAATACTTAACTGGAGGAGGGCTAATTTCAGTGAGTTAAAAAGGGATCTTGTCTTTTTTTTATTCATTCATGGGATGTGGGTGTCGCTGGCGAGGCCGGCATTTATTGCCCATCCCGAATTGCCCTTGAGAAGGTGGTGGTGAGCCGCCTTTGAACCGCTGCAGTCCATGTGGTGACGGTTCTCCCACAGTGCTGTTAGGAAGGGAGTTCCAGGATTTTGACCCAGCGACGATGAAGGAACGGCGATATATTTCCAAGTCGGGATGGTGTGTGACTTGGAGAGGAACGTGCAGGTGGTGTTGTTCCCATGTGCCTGCTGCTCTTGTCCTTCTAGGTGGTAGAGGTCGCGGGTTTGGGAGGTGCTGTCGAAGAAGCCTTGGCGAGTTGCTGTAGTGCATCCTGTGGATGGGACACACTGCAGCCACTGTGCGCCGGTGGTGAAGGGAGTGAATGTTTAGTGTGGTGGATGGGGTGCTAATCAAGCGGGCTGCTTTATCTTGGATGGTGTCGAGCTTCTTGAGTGTTGTTGGAGCTGCATTCATCCAGGCAAGTGGAGAGTATTCCATCACACTCCTGACTTGTGCCTTGTCGATGGCGGATAGACTTTGGGGAGTCAGGAGGTGAGTCACTCGCCGCAGAATACCCAGCCTCTGACCTGCTCTCGTAGCCACAGTATTTATATGGCTGGTCCAGTTAAGTTTCTGGTCAATGGTGACCCCCAGGATGTTGATGGTGGGGGATTCGGCGATGGTAATGCCGTTGAATGTCAAGGGGAGGTGGTTAGACTCTTTCTTGTTGGAGATGGTCATTGCCTGGCACTTATCTGGCACGAATGTTACTTGCCACTTATGAGCCCAAGCCTGGATGTTGTCCAGGTCTTGCTGCACGCGGGCTCGGACTGCTTCATTATTTGAGGGGTTGCGAATGGAACTGAACACTGTACAATCATCAGCGAACATCCCCATTTCTGACCTTATGATGGAGGGAAGGTCATTGATGAAGCAGCTGAAGATGGTTGGGCCTAGGACACTGCCCAGAGGAACTCCTGCAGCAATGTCCTGGGGCTGAGATGATTGGCCTCCAACAACCACTACCATCTTCCTTTGTGCTAGGTATGACTCCAGCCACTGGAGAGTTTTCCCCCTGATTCCCATTGACTTCAATTTTACTAGGGCTCCTTGGTACCACACTCTGTCAAATGCTGCCTTGATGTCAAGGGCAGTCACTCTCACCTCACCTCTGGAATTCAGCTCTTTTGTCCATGTTTGGACCAAGGCTGTAATGAGGTCTGGAGCCGAGTGGTCCTGGCGGAACCCAAACTGAGCATCAGTGAGCAGGTTATTGGTGAGTAAGTGCCGCTTGAGAGCACTGTTGACGACACCTTCCATCACTTTGCTGATGATTGAGAGTGGACTGATGGGGCGGTAATTGGCCGGATTGGATTTGTCCTGCTTTTTGTGGACATACCTGGGCAATTTTCCACATTGTCGGGTAGATGCCAATGTTGTAGCTGTACTGGAACAGCTTGGCTCGAGGCGCAGCTTGTTCTGGAGCACAAGTCTTCAGCACTACAGCTGGGATGTTGTCGGGGCCCATAGCCTTTGCTGTATCCAGTGCACTCAGCTGTTTCTTGGTATCACGTGGAGTGAATCGAATTGGCTGAAGACTGGCTTCTGTGATGGTGGGGATATCGGGAGGAGTCCGAGATGGATCATCCACTCGGCACTTCTGGCTGAAGATGGTTGCAAACGCTTCAGCCTTGTTTTTTGCACTCACGTGCTGGACTCTGCCATCATTGAGGATGGGGATGTTTGCAGAGCCTCCTCCTCCCGTTAGTTGTTAAATTGTCCACCACCATTCACGACTGGATGTGGCAGGACTGCAGAGCTTTGATCTGATCCGTTGGTTGTGGAATCGCTTAGCTTTGTCTATAGCATGCTGCTTCCGCTGTTTAGCATGCATGTAGTCCTGAGTTGTAGCTTCAACAGGTTGGCACCTAATTTTTAGTTACGCCTGGTGCTGCTCCTGTCATGCTCTTCTACACTCCTCATTGAACCAGGGTTGATCCCCTGGCTTGTTGGTAATGGTAGAGTGAGGAATATGCCGGGCCATGAGGTTACAGATTGTGCTGGAATACAATTCTGCTGCTGCTGATGGCCCACAGTGCCTCATGGATGCCCAGTTTTGAGCTGCTAGATCTGTTCTGAATCTATCCCATTTAGCACAGTGGTAGTGCCACACAACACGTTGGATGGTGTCCTCAGTGCGAAGACGGGACTTCGTCTCCATGAGGACTGTGCGGTGGTCACTCCTACTAATACTGTCATGGACAGATTCATTTGCGACAGGTAGATTGGTGAGGACGAGATCAAGTAAGTTTTTCCCTCGTGTTGGTTCACTCACCACCTGCCGCAGGCCCAGTCTGGCAACTATGTCCTTGAGGACTCGGCCAGCTCGGTCAGTAGTGGTGCTACCGAGCCACTCTTGGTGATGGACATTGAAGTCCCCCACCCAGAGTACATTTTGTGCCCTTGCTACCCTCAGTGCTTCCTCCAAGTGGTGCTCAACATGGAGGAGGACTGATTGATCAGCTGAGGGAGGACGGTTGGTGGTAATCAGCAGGAGGTTTCCTTGCCCATGTTTGACCTGATGCCATGTGATTTCATGGGTCCAGAGTCCATGTTAAGGACTCCCAGGGCCACTCCCTCCTGATTGTATATCACTGTACCGCCACCTCTGGTGGATCTGTCCTGCCGCTGGGACAGGACATACCCAGGGATGGTGATGGAAGAGTCTGGGACGTTGACTGAAAGGTATGATTCTGTGAGTATGGCTATGTCAGGCTGTTGCTTGACTAGCCTGTGGGACAGCTCTCCCAATTTTGGCACTAGTCCCCAGATGTTCGTGAGGAGGACTTTGCAGGGTCGACTGGGCTTGGTTTGCCGTTGTCGTGTCTGGTGCCTCGTGGTCCGATGCCGGGTGGTCCGTCCGGTTTTATTCTTGTTATGACTTTTCGTAGCGAGATTTTACAACTGAGTGGCTTGCTGGGCCATTTCAGAGAGCAATTAAGAATCAACCACATTGCTGTGGGTCTGGAGTCACATATAGGCCAGACAGGGTAAGGACAGCAGGCAAAACAGTAATTGAACAATGGGAGGCTTTCAAGGAGGAGATGGTTCAGGTACAGAGTAGACACATTCCCATGAGAGGGAAAGGAAGGACATCTAAAGCTAGAGCTCCCTCGATGGCTAAAGATATAGAGATTAAAATGAAACAGAAAAAGAAGGCGCATGACAAATGTAAGGTTCATAATACAGTAGAGAACCAAGCTAAAGACAGAAAGTACATTCAAAGAAATGGCGGGACCGATTAGGGACAAAAAAGGTCGTCTTGTGGAGGCAAAGGGTATGGCTGAGGTACTCAATGAATACTTCGCATCAGTCTTCACCAGAGAAGAGGAAGCTGCCAATGTCGCAGTAAAGGAGAAGGTAGTAGCGATATTGGTTAGGATAAAAATAGACAAAGAAGAGGTACTTAAAAGGTTGGCAGTACTCAAGGTGGAAAAGTCACCCGGTCCAGATGGGATGCATCCTAGGTTACTGAGGGAAGTAAGACTAGAAATTGCGGAGGCTCTGGCCACAATCTTCCAATCCTCCTTAGATACGGGGGCGGTGCCAGAGGACTGGAGGATTGCAAATGTTACACCCCTGTTCAAAAAAGGGGAGAGGGATAACCCCGACAGTTACAGGCCAGTTTGCCTAATGTCGGTGGTGGGGAAACTTTTAGAGACGATAATCCAGGACAGAATTAATTGGCAGTTGGATAAGTATGGGCTAACAAATGAAAGTCAGCACGAATTTGTTGAAGGAAAATCGTGTTTGACTAAGTTGATTTGAGTTCTTCGATGAAGTAACGGGGAGAGTTGATTGGTGTAGTGCGGTTGATGTTGTCTATATGGACTTTCAAAAAGCACTTGATAAAGTACCACATAAGTCACTTGTAAGCAAAGTTAAAGCCCATGGGATTAAAGGGACAGTGGCAGCGTGGATACAAAATTGGCTATGGGACGGAAAGTAGAGAGTCGTGGTGAATGGTTGTTTTTCAGAATGGAGGAAGTGTGCAATGGGTGGTGTTCCCCAGGGGTCGGTGTTGGACCATTGCTCTTTTTGATATATATCAATGACCTGGACTTGGGTATAAAGGGTTTAATCTCCAAGTTTGCAGATAACACAAAACTCGGGAATGTAGAAAACAATGTGGAGGATAGTAATGGACTTCAGGAGGACATGGTCAGGCTGGTGAAATGGGCAGACACATGGCAGATGAAATTTAATGCAGAGAAGTACAAAGTGATACATTTTGGTCGGAAAAATGAGGAGAGGCAATATAAACTAAATAGTACAATGTTAAAGAGGGTGCAGGAACAGAGGCCTGGGGTTGTATGTGCACAAATCTGTGAAGGTGGCAGAATAAGTTGAGAAGGCTATTAAAAAAGCATATGGAATCCTGGCTTTATTAATAGAGGCATAGAGTACAAAAGCAAGTAAGTTATGCTAAACTTTATAAAATGCTGGTTAGGCCTCGGCTGGAGTATTGTGTTCAATTCTGGGCACCACACTGCAGGAAGGATGTCAAGGTCTAGAGAGGGTGCAGTAGAGATTTACGAGAATGGTACCAGGGATGAGGGACTTCAGTTATGTGGAGAGACTGTAGAAGCTGGGGTTGTTCTCCTCAGAGCAGAGAAGGTTAAGAGGAAATTTGATAGAGGTGTTCAAAATCATGAATAGTTTTGATAGAGTAAATAAGGAGAAACTGTTTCCAGAAGGGTTGGTAACCAGAGGATACAGATTTAAGGTGATTGGCAAAAGAACCAGAGGCGACATGAGGAAACAGATTTTTACGCAGAGAGTTGTTCTGATCTGGAATGCACTGCCTGAAAGGGTGGTGGAAGCAGATTCAATAACAACTTTCATAAGGGAATTGGATAAATACTTGAAAGGAAAAAAAATACAGGGCTATGGGGAAAGAGCAGAGGAGTGGGACTAATTGGACAGCTCTTTCAAAGAACCAGCACAAGCGCTTGTGCCTGCAGCTCACCAGCCTTATTTACCATGCTACGTGCATTTATGCATGCACACCAAACTCATGTTAGACTGCCTCACATTTGCCCCCTGTTTGATCCCTCCTATTTCTGAACTATTCTTTATGCTGCTGCTATTTGTCTCCCCCAGTCCTCTGTGCACCTTGTTTCTCCTTTCTAATGTTTCATTCTGGTGTCCAGCCCCCTGTCATCTGCCACTGCTTATCCCATATACCTACCCAAGAGTTTCAGGGCTTCCTTCTCTTAATAAAGGGTGCAACTATGTAAGTTGTATTGGGAGCCCGCCCTCAATATTAAAATTAATCTGACCCAGGAAAATGCAACATGGGCAGAAATTCATTTGAGATTCACTTCTGTCAGCAAACATACCATGAAGGAAAATCCAGCCTATTGTGTTATTCATTAATTAAGGTGGAGCTTTGCATGATCTCACCTATCACTTTAAGGCCACAGAAAACAAATTGCTGTTGGTGAATCTTTTTTAAAAAATATTTTTTAAGATGCTATATATTTATCCTGCAGTTTCTTACCTGTTCTGTAAGAATTTTTTGATGCTTTTTATGTTAGATATTTGAAAGAATCAAGTATAAATGTGACACACACTTTGAAGTATAAAGTGTGACACTTTTCAAATGTGACATTTGAAGTTTGTGGGACACATAGTAGACAGAAGACATTGATATATACTAGCAGATCTACTGTGGCATTGCTAATGAGTAGTTGGAGGAAATGTGATTTTGTAACAATAGGGGCATTATATCATGTAATGTACAATGTATATGGGTCCTTGATTCTGTTATTGAATAAGTTGCATTCAGTTTTTTTACATGGTATTATGGGATTATTATTAGTGTTTTGGAGATCAAATTTATTCATACTTCATTATTCTGTGAAAACCATAAATGAATGGCCTTTATTTTTATATATTTCTTTAAATATGTTTTTAATATTTAACTCTTACCTTTTTGTAAAGACCAGAATACAAAGCAAGATGGTACATAAGATATGGAAGGTTGAAGGTAGGTATCTGGTATTTAGCAACACTGAGGCATGGTCCTGGGCTTTAGTAGTATTAGACGGAGTGGGGCTGGTCTTGGAGTTTGGAAGAATTAGGGTTGAAGCCCTAGTGTTTGATTACAGGGGTAGGGGCGCTGGGGTTCCTGGCTTTTTGCTGCATGAGGAAGGATCTTGCAGTTTGGCAGCATTGTGAAGGGGTATCTGGGGTCTGGTAGAACTTTAGGGTGGAAGTTGGATTTTGACTGACTGGTCACCATTGACCAGAAACTTAACTGGACCAGCCACATAAATACAGTGGCTATAAGAGCAGGTCAGAGGCTGGGTATTCTGCAGTAAATGACTCACCTCCTGACTTCCCAAAGCCTTTCCACAAGGCACAAGTCAGGACTGTGATGGAATACTCTCCACTTGCCTGGATGAGTGCAGCTCCAACAACACTCAAGAAACTTGACCCATCCTGGACAAAGCAGCCTGCTTGATTGGCACCCCATCCACCACCTTAAACATTCACTCACTCCACCACTGGTGCACCATGGCTTCCATGTGTACCATCTACAAGATAATTGTAAACAATTTTACAACACCAAGTTATAGTCCAGCAATTTTATTTTAAATTCACAAGCTTTCGGAGGCTTCCTCCTTCCTCAGGTGAACGTTGTTGGAAATGAAATCCTCGAAATGAAATCGCATTTATAAATCACAGAACAATGCTTGGTGATTACAGACAGTTTTTTCAACTGCCCGTTGCCAAGGCAATCAGTGTGCAGACAGACAGGTGTTACCTACAAGGTCTCCGAATATACAAATCACAAAAAAAAAAACCAGAGATAGAGAGGTAGAAACATAGAAAAGACAGCAACTGACCCGTTATATTAAAAACAGATAACATTTGTTCGCTGGTGGGGTAACGTGTAGCGTGACATGAACCCAAGATCCCGGTTGAGGCCGTCCTCATGGGTGCGGAACTTGGCTATCAATTTCTGCTCGACGATTTTGCGTTGTCGTGTGTCTCGAAGGCCGCCTTGGAGTACGCTTACCCGAAGGTCGGTGGCTGAATGTCCTTGACTGCTGAAGTGTTCCCCGACTGGGAGGGAACCCTCTTGTTTGGTGATTGTTGCGCGGTGTCCGTTCATCCGTTGTCGCAGCGTCTGCATGGTCTCGCCAATGTACCATGCTCTGGGGCATCCTTTCCTGCAACGTATGAGGTAGACAACGTTGGCCGAGTCACAGGAGTATGAACCATGCACCTGGTGGGTGGTGTCCTCTCGTGTGATGGTGGTATCTGTGTCGATGATCTGGCATGTCTTGCAGAGGTTACCGTGGCAGGGTTGTGTGGTGTCGTGGACGCTGTTCTCTTGAAAGCTGGGTAATTTGCTGCGAACGATGGTCTGTTTGAGGTTGGGTGGCTGTTTAAAGGTGAGTAGTGGAGGTGTGGGGATGGCCATAGCGAGGTGTTCGTCGTCATTGATGACGACGAAGCGGAGAAACTACGCCATGTTCTCCGCAGCCTTCAACATGTCATCAATGACGACGAACACCTCGCTATGGCCATCCCCACACCTGCACGTTCCCCTCCAAGTCACACACCATCCTGACTTGGAAATATATCACCATTCCTTCATCGTCGCCGAGTCAAAATCCTGGAACTCCCTACCTAACAGCACTATGGGAGTACCTTCACCACACGGACTGCAGCGGTTCAAGAAGGCGGCTCACCACCACCTTCTCAAGGGCAATTAGGGATGGGCAATAAATGTTGGCCTTGCCAGCAACACCCACATCCCATGAATGAATTAAACAAAAAAAATTTCTGGGGTCTTTCAGTACTGACAGATAAGGGGTGGTCCTGGGTTAACTTGGGGATTGCTGGTTGGATACCCCTGGCTTAGATGACCATGAATAGGGTGTTTGGTTGTGGTTTGGATTTGGAGCGAATAGAAAGGTGTTGTGCAGGTGTTTTCTTTTAGTGTTAAAGAGAGAACAGTGGGTATTTGCCCTATTTTCTGAGCATTGAGGTGCTGAGAATCGATCTATGAATGGGATAGAGAACAACAACAAGAATAACTTGCATTTATGCGGCGGCTTTAACATAGTAAAACGGTTACCAAACAAAATTTGAAAAAACTACATAATGCGGAGGATGTAAAGGCAACAAGTTAGAGGATATTTTTATTTGGAGCACAGACTAAGAGAGTTTGAAGATGGGATCTGGCTGCATTTGTAGGGCTGGTGGTGAGCCTTCTTGTTTAATAAATAGCTAGCCAGTGGAAACAGTCTGTCACTATTTACCTTTTCAGAACCCTTTGTATTCTTGAAGACCTATATTACTATACCCCTTACCTTTCTCAGCTCTAGTAAAAAAAGAAGCCCTAACTTTTCAAGTCCTGCTTCATAACTGTAACCGCTCATCCCTAGTAACATTCTAATGAACCACAGCAACAACAATTTGCATTTATATAGCATCTTTAACATAGGAAAACGTCCCAAGGGTCTTCATGAGTGTAATCAGACAAAAATTCACACCGAGCCAAAGTAGGAGGTATTAGGAGGGTTGAGTAAAAGCTTGGCCAAAGATGTAGGTTTTAAGGAGGGTCTTAAAAGGAGGAGAGAAGGGTTTAGGATTTACTGAACTTAGGGCCCAGATGACTGAAGGCATGGCCACTAATGCTGAGTCGAAGGGAGGGAGGGGGTGGGATAGACAAAAGGCCAGAGTTTTCAGAGAGTTGTAGGCCTGGAGGAAGTTACAGAGATAGGGCGAGGCCATGGAAGGATTTGAACACAAGGATGAGAATTTTAAATTTGAATCTATGTTGTACCTTTCTATTCCTTTTATATCATTCTTGCAATGAGATGCCCAGAACTGCACAGTACTCCAACTGCAGCTGGACTAAGTGACACGGAAAGAGGGAGAGTGAGGTAGAACAGTTGGAGACAAATGTAGAGATGACATTGAGAGAAAATGTGTGAGGGTGCAAAGAGATAGTGGGAGTCAGAAAGAACACAAAGAAAAGAAGGGAAGCAGGAAAACAGAAAATTTACAGGAAGAGGCAGATACATTTTTTAATTTTAATTTTTGCTGATGCCAGATTAACTAGTGACTTGAAATAAAAATATTGGTCACTATTGATTAAGGAAACAAACTAAGAGTTCTCCAAACAGAATATAGAAATGAGCAGTGCCCTGAGTTCATTTGTTCACTGCAGACTCTGTAAGAACCCAACCTCAGCAAAAATATCCCTGTTTAATTAATGCTAGTCTGCCTATGGCTACAGACCAGCCATTCTGCATAAGATTATTCTTTATGGTCAGCAGCTGGTTTAAATAAACTGAGGCAATGGGAGATCTAAGTGGGTGGCATAAGTACATAGTCATCTTACTTCTTTTTCCTCTCCTCTTTCCACCCTCCCCCATCGTGAAGTTTTACTTTAATGAACAGCTGTCAAAATCTCATTCACACAGGTAATTGGTAAGAAGTTCATACGCTATCCTATTACGACTACTAAATGAAAAAGGCAAATTGGAGACTATTAGATACAATATTTATCTGAAAGCAGGCCTCAGTAAATGATATGTGTGAGGCACAGTCACAAGAGTGTTATGTCATTGCATCTAGTCATTGAATAAATATCATGCCCTTTAGGATCCCAGCATGTCTTTTTATAAGATTGGTTTCTTGGTGGTACACATATAAAATAAGTAATTGTGCAAAGCTTCACAATTTGCTATTGGACTTACTGGCTGAGTATTTGAAAATTGAAGAGATTGAACAGGTGACAGTTACTGAAGTTGTCTTATTGGATGTCACAGTTGTTTGGCTGCTGAAACAATAATTCGCAGTGACAGTCAACTTCTGCAACTCACAGACAGTGCTTTCAATTTGAAAATAAAGGAAAGAAAATGTTCAACAATGGAGAGGATTTGAAGCCTTTGTGGACCCAAGAAACCTAGAACTAAATCTATAAGAAAACAAAGATTGATATGGTGATTGTGTGCACAATGTGTTGAGGGGTCTTTTTTTGTACTCTGTTTCCTGAGTATATTCCCCTAAATAATTATTTGGGAAAACCACAGAATGCCTTGGAAAGGGTGCAGAGGAGATTTACTAGAATGGTACCTGGGACGAGGTATATTGTCCAAAAGTCCAGTAAGTTTTAAATTCACAATGCTCAAGGGGTTTTAACCTCTTTCCTTACAGTACTGTCTGAAATGGTGGTGGAAGCAGATTCAATAGTAACTCTCAAAAGAGGGTTGGATTATTATGTACTTGAAAAGGAAAAAATTGCACGGCTATGGGGAAAGAGCAGGGAAGTGGAACTAATTGGATAGCTCTTTCAAAGAGCTGGCACAGGCATGATGGGCCGAATGACCTCCATTTGTGCTGTATGATTCTATGAAGTTCCTCAGATCTGGGTAATGGGTTATCCATCTCCAGTGTAAAGATCTCTGTTGGAAGCTCCACCTTATGATCGACATCTCTGATTATACAAATATTAGACTGATCCTTGAGCTAAGGTCCTTAAGCTGTACAGACATGTTTCAGAACAGTAAGTGCCAAGTCAGTTTTATGCCCCCAAATTCTCCCATCCTTTTATGAAGGTGCTGATGTTTGGGTATGGTTCCATGGGCACCAGCAACCCTTCCAGACCTCACCCATGCAGCTGTTCTTCATGAATCAACAAATCCCTAAATATGTGTGTTCACTTTTAATGTCTCTAAAAGTACTTTACTAAGCTTACTGACAGAACCTCCCAGCCCCATGACCTCTACCATCAAGAAGGACAAGAACAGAAACGTCCAAGGAACACGATTACCTCCAAGTTCTCCTCCTACAAGTCACACACCATCCTAACTTAGGGACATATTGCCATTCCTTCATCATTGCTGGGTTGGGAATTTCTACCAAGCACCATCATGGGAGCACCTTCACCATTAAGACTGCAGTGGTTCAAGAATGAAGCCCACCGCTGCCATCTCAGGGCAACTAGGGATGGGCAATAAATGCAGCCTTGCCAACATCTCCTGGATCCCATGAATAACATTTTTAAAAAATGTTTAAAAGATGACACATGTATATAAAGTCTACAGAGTTAATACTATTAGTTATAGCTCATTGATAGGTGCCTGCGGGGATTATGATTTGGTCAGCCATCAGGAAAACCCATCTGATGGGAGAAGCTACTGTTGATTTGATCCATAGCTGTAACTTAAACTGATTTCAGTGGCATTAGGAGAAAAATACATTTGGGGACTGTAATAAACTTATATTTATGAATGTTCTGTTTTATAAATAATCTTGAGTATTATTTAAAGATGGCGATAGGTAAAATGCATTTTAGTCTTCAACATATTTTGCTAATGAAGTCATATTTTTTCATATGTTGAAATGGTTTTAAACTTAACTTCCTGAGGTTTTTTTCTCTGACAAATCATTCACACATGGAGATTAATTAACATCCCTGAAATGTCCTGGGAATTAAATTTTATGCCTGGAAAATATAGATTTAAGTGGATAAAAAGAAGAGAATATTGTGCTTAAAGTAGGAGTTCCGATATGTTTGGATTATAGCACTTTGTAACAGATGGTCTTAGAATTGTGACATGTGCAGTGAATCATATATGCCAGCTGAAATGACAGACCTTTAACTCAATGTGGACAAGATGTTTTTTTCAGTTTATTAGTAAGGGACAGAGCAACAAATAACCTTTTTAAAAATATTATGACAAGAACTACAAAGATAGATTAAAAAATAATACAACACCAAGGCTTCTTGTATTTAAGGTTTTTTAAAAATGTTCTTTCTCTCGTTTGCTCTCCCTGAACCATGTACCATTTGCTAAGCAGGAGGGTCGGATAGCAAATCTGCTAAGTGTCACTGTTGAGTTGGTCGAATGGATGATTTTACCTTCCTTTTTCCCCATTTCCCTTAGAAGGAAGGTGGTTAAATACTTTTTATTCTGTTCTCTGGTTGGCTTGTTTATGTGACACCACAGCTGAGATTGGAAAATGACCAACAAAATTCTTCTGTGAGTAGAGACTTTCTAGATTTATGTAATGAATATCAGTAAGTTTATTGTCTTGTAATCACCCAGGTATCTCCTGTGCATAGAAATTAAACTGTTCTCTAGTGCTCAGAAAATAGCACACAACAAGGAGGGTTGTATAAGATTTCAGGAAGACGTGGACGAGTTAGTGAAATGGGCGGACAGGTGGCAGATGCAATTTAATGCAGAGAAGTTAGATGTGATGCATTTTAGCAGAAAAAACAATATTGGAAGTATATACTCCATAGAAAGATGTGGAAGAGTGTGGAGGAATGAAGAGACCAGGGGGTGCAAATACACAATTCCTCAAAAGTGTGGATGCAGATAGATAGTTTCTAGCATCTTGCACTGACACAGAAGCCGTAGAAAACACATAGAATAGATTCACCAGCATTATACCAGGGGAGAGGAATTGATGTTATGAGGAAAGACTTGAGATACTGGGACTATTTGAATTGTAGCAGTGAAGGCTAAGTGGAAATTTAATAAATGGTTTAAAATTATGAAGGATTTTGATAGAGTGAATAGGGAAAGACTATTTCCTTTGCTTGGGTGTTAGTGAGGAGTCATCAATTTAAAATTATCACTGAGGGTGAGGCGAGAGGTTAGGAGAATGTCTTTTATGTACAGAAAGTGGTTAGAGAATGGAGAGCCTTGTCAATGAGTGTTTGAGGCAGGGACCACTGCATCTTTTAAGGAAAGAGTAGATAAAACATTTGAAGCAGAGGAAGTTGCAGAGTTATGAGAAGAAACCAGGGCAGTGGGATAATTTTGGATTGCTCTAACGAAGAACCAGCACAGACACAATAGGCCGAATGGCCGCCTCCTTGCTGTAAACCTCAATGGTTCTATCTTTCAGATGAACATACAAATGATGTGTAATATATATTATGTGTGTGTTTAAATATGTAACTAGATATAAGTGTTCCACTCAGCCATTGCTCTGGTGGAAGTGGGGGGCACTTTGGCCCTTCATATTTCCAGCCTAGGGTCATTATTATTCCATCATACTCCTGACTTGAGCCATGTATGTGGTGTAAAGATTTTCAGGTGTCAGGAGTTGTGCCACTTGTCACAGGGTACCCAGCTTCTGTCTTGCTTTTGTAGCCATGGTGTTGATACGGTCCAGTCCTTTCCAGTTTCTGGTCAATGGTGACTCCCAGAATGTTGATGGTGGGGGACTCTGTGATGGTGGTGCATTGAAGATCAAGTGGAGGTGACTGGGATTTCTCATGTTTGAAATTGTCATTGCCTGCCACTTATGCGGAGTGAATGTTACCTGCCACATATTAGCCGATGTGAGCATATTATCCAGGTCTTGGTGTAGCTGGCATGGACTGTTTCATTATCAACGGAGTTATGAATGGACCTGAACACTGTGGAATCATCAGCGAACAGCACCACTTGTGACGGAGAAAAGGTAATTAATGAAGATGGTTGGGCTGAAGACACTTACCTGATGAATTCCTGCAGTGATGTTCCAGGGCTGTGATGACTGGCCTCCAACAACCAAGATTATCTTCCTTTGCAGCAGGTATGACCCCAGGCATTGGAGGGTTTTCTCCCACCCCCATTGACTTCAGTTTGGTGCCATACTCTGTTGAATGCTGCTTTGATGTCGAGGGCAGCTACTCTCAACTCTCCTCTGGCATTTAGCTTTTGTGACCATATCTGGATCAAGGCTCTGATGAGGTCTGGAGCTAACTGGTTCTGCCAGAACCCAAACTGAGTGTCAGTGGGCAGGTTATTGGTGTACTGGTGTTGCTTGTTGGTACTACTGATGAACTTTTCCACCACTTTAGTGATGATTAGGGGGGAGGCTGATAGGACAGTAATTGGCCAGGTTAAATTCTTGTGGATAGGACATTCCTGAGCAATCTTCCACATTGTCGGTAGCTGTACTGAAACAGTTCAGTTAGGGAAGTACTTTGATGTATAGGTCTTCATCACTACTGCCAGGATTGTGGTTGTGATGAAAAACTAATCTTGAAAAGACATTTATTTTAAGGATTTTATAATTGAACTGGTGGGCTTTTAGCACTATTTCTCCCCTCTGTCTGCTTGGTTGGAGACTTAGATAAACAATATGATCAGGCTGTGCCTGGCTAAGGTAACTGTATGATAATATATGACAGAGCTAACTTGGGCAGTCTGGTTATTGACCTTTTATAACATGTCTGGTTGTCGCAGTTTTCATGTAAATTGATTAATTTTTAAGGCAGCCCAGTGGATTGGAACCTGGATTTAAACATGAATTTTGTAGAAAGCTCATAGACGTGGCATCGAGTTCTTTCAGTGACTTTAAACGAAGAAGCCGTCAGTCATAAATAACTGTGTATAGTACAGTAGCTATAGGGGGCCAGACTTTCGTCTCCAATCAGTAAACACTGTCATCTGAAAAAAGCTTATGGTTTCCAGACTAGTTACTCTGCAATTAAGTTACTATTACTGGGAGCCACCCATTTTAGACCTTGCTTATCAGCTACTTCGCTGGAATCTCCATAGAGTGCGCAAATGTGAATTAATGTGGTACTTGAGTGTAAATAAATGGTGTTCACTCAACACGCTGATAATTGGAGACATGACTTTGGCTCCAGCAAATTATATTACTTTTTTATTACTGTACTAGCAAATTATCATTTCAAAATAAGAAAAATCTTGAGTAAAATGCATTTTACTCAAGGCAGGTCAGGGTGGGTAAATCTAAATAACACCTTTTTAAAAAAGATCTAAAAAACCAAGGAATAATAGGAAATTACCTAATTTAATCACATTTAATTATAAATATATATGTACATGTATATAATAGCCAGATGTGGTAGAATTTCTGTTATCTTGTAGCATCTGGATCTTAAGCCCGAGGGCTTTTTCGGAGGATGGTATTGTAATGAAGGTCAGCTGTTACCTCATTCTGAAGGTTTAAGTGGCTAACCTGCGAAACAATGTAATCATTAAATCTTATTTCTTAATTTGTACTATAATTTGCTAACTTTATGGGTCATCACAGTGCCAGACATTTCTAACAGGGCAGTTTGACCATCTTATTGACATTGATCGTGCACTTTGCTAACTGAGCATCAATGCCTAGGAATGACCTTTGCTCCATAGTACAGTAATGACTGAAAAACAGATTTTAGATTAAGATAATGTTATATTAGCAGCATTGTATAAAGCGGTGTGTGTAACTTACATTAACAGAGCAGCAAAATGTTTTTAGCTCACAATGTCTCAAAGTGTTTGATTTATTATTTTTTGCAACATTCTTGCACAGAGTTAAGAAAGGCTGTAAAATACAAATATGCCAGCATTTAGTGGTCTTATAACATCTGTATTTTGAAGCTGGGTCAGTTTCTTCTAGGGCTGTTTGGTTAGGAATGTAACTGTAATTAGTCCCTGATGTTAGCTTAGGTTTACTGAACAGAATGGTGTGAATTTCTGCTGCAAACATATGTAAAAAGTTACCAGTTGTGTGTGTTTTTTTGCATGGGGGTGGGAGGGGTGGGTGGCGAGTTGCGAGAATGGCAACATGAAATAGCTTATTTTGTACCACAGAATGGGAGATTAGTGCATGGCAGCTGGGATTTTGGTGTGTACAGAACTAATGTAATTTACATTTCTTAAAAACATTTGTTTTAAAAAGGTGTCAAAAGTCATTCCTGCTTTAAAACTTTATAAAGTGGAATTTGGGGGTTTCAGTTTCCAGATGCCCTATGCAAAGACATGCCTTTTTGACACTGAAACAGCAATATGGTTTAAGGATAAATATGTTTTTAATTATTTCATGTTAACAAAATTTATCCAATTGACATTTTTTATTTTCATTTTAATTAGATTTGAATACTTGATATAAACTGGTTTATGATAACAAAATCTTATTACATAGGTTGAAATAGCCTGAAAGTTAATTTTCAAAACTGAAATAATTGTTGAGAACAATATTATTTCTAAACTAGAGGTTTGGGCGTGTATGTACAAAGTGACTCGATACAAGAGAATGATGTTAATTCTTTAATGTCTTACTGGTTTTGGAGCCAGCTATTCCGTTCTTGTAGCACTTAGTGTTTGTTGTGCATATAGAGTAGCCTCTTGATGAAGTTTTTTTCCTGTTCTGTCATAAACTGTTTAAATAACCCAGGAGTACTCTAGTGTGCTTAAGTATAAACAATTATTTGAGGCTAAAGTTCTTCTCTGTGCCATTTTTTAACAGGTGCGACCAGCTGTGGGTTTCTTGGATTTAAAAAGTGTGCATTGATATTATGAAGCTGATTTTATTCTGTTAAAGGAGTTACATTAGTGGGATGTTATTGATTTGAAGCCGTGCAACCCAACAACTTTAATTTGTATGAGCCACTGGGCTTTCTTTTTGTGATTTTTAAGGTGAGACTCCCTTCTTATAGTATCTTATATTTCTCCCCTCCCTAAGGGTGTCACTGCAGCATGCACCACCTGTGCTGACCATCTTCTATGCCTCCATCAATGCTGCCTGCTGGAAAGTACATGAGAGCGGAATGATGCAACACATCACTCTCCCTCTGTTATTTTTTCTCCTATTCCTGTTGATACTTGCCTGTTGTCCATTCAATGGGGTAAATTTTAATCCCCAAGAACAGGTGGGTGGGAGGTTAAAATAGCAGCTTTTTGGAGCAGGACCACATCCCGGCTCCAACTCGCCCACTTCTGGGTTTAACCCAGGCAGACATCAGGAAGTCCCGCCATCACTTAAAGCTGATACTTAAAAGGGCAATGTACCTCATTGAAATACTTGAGGTACTTAATATTTTGTGTATTGGAAAATTAAAATTAATTTAACCGTACCTGTTTGGGTTTCCCATCGCTTCTGATTCACGTCAGCTGAAAGCAGGCGGGAAGGGCCGGATCCATGAGGTGAGTGCCTTTATTGCACTGCTTGTGGGCCTGGAGGAGCAGAAGGGCTTCATCCTGGCCCAACAAGCTCACCTGGTCGACAGGAACCCTGCGATCAGCTCCCCCCCCCCCACGCCTCGATGGTGGAACCCCCTCCCGCAATGGTGGACCCCGACCTACTTCTGATGCTTCGCCTGACTTCCAGCGACCGGCCTATGATCCCTCCATCCCTCCATCCCTCCCTCTGATCCCTGGCTGTGGCCTGCTGCTGCAGGCCTTCCTGCCTGGCAGCCAGCCATCCTGTCAACTTACCTTCCAGGTTTCACACCCGAAAATTCCTCCCCTGCCCTCGCCAAGCTCCCTTCCCAGCTCAAAATGAAAGTTCTGCCCCATGGCTCCCCACAGGCACAGCTAAAATTAACATGGGGAGTTGTGAAATTGTTTGTTGATGGAAATTACAAAAGTGAATTTAGTGTTAATTCTCATCCCTTGTTACCCTGATAGCACTGATCCAGTTTTTGAAGGTTAATTATTGTAGTACATCTGCTTGGCTCACTTGCTAATATGAAAATACTGAATTTTTAAGCAAGGTAATATGTAAAAGTTTAGTGCAAAAGGGACTGGTGGAGTTTTTGATAGAAGCTACTTTCTGACTCCATTCTCCTTTCAAAATGATCCAGTGTCCTGTTTGGGAGAGACCATTGCAGTCATTTGTGCTGTCCATTTATCTGTTCTAAAGGTTACCAATTTTATCTCTGCCATGTTTTATGCAATTGTAAACAATTTTACAACACCAAGTTATAGTCCAGCAATTTTATTTTAAATTCACAAGCTTTCGGAGATTTTCTCCTTCCTCAGGCATTTGCCTGAGGAAGGAGAAAATCTCCGAAAGCTTGTGAATTTAAAATAAAATTGCTGGACTATAACTTGGTGTTGTAAAATTGTTTACAATTGTCAACCCCAGTCCATCACCGGCATCTCCACATCATGTTTTATGCAAGCACAAATCTTTGCTTTAATGCCACCAGAAGTACCTGGGAGCAGCAAGCAATTTAGATACCTGAGCAATGCAGAAAGTGTATTATTCAAGAGTACATCTTTTCATAAAATTGGAGATCCACAGCTATTATCTCTCAAATTGCTCAGTGACGTAGACTGAATTCCCCCCACATTGCTGAGTTCTTGAAATCGAACACATTATGGTGCGGGAACACTGTGCAGAGTACAGGTAGATTCCCACAGGAAGCAAGAGAAAATCACAGCTCTTACTTTGCTTCAAAGTGACAGTGACAGTGACAGAGTCCAGGGAACGGGTCACTTGTCTCCTCGCGTGCAGTTGGCACATTGGGAAGAAAAATCGAAGATAACCATCAAATAATTTTTTTAACTCCTTCTCTCCCTACTCTTCTCCATCTATGATTGTGTAGCCCATCCACAAGCAAGGGCAAAAGAACAAGTTAGAGCAACTCACTTACTTATTTTTTTAAAAATAAAAGTTCCTCTCCCTGGTCTCTCTCTGTCAATACTATATAAACTTGAATAATTTCCAGTTTTGTGAAAAGGTCAGTTTGAAACAAATTGAACAGGAAAGTACATAGTAACTGATCAATATTCATGCAGTGGTTGTGACACTTTTATACACTACAGCATTTTTAGAGTAGGTTCATTTCTAGAACCGAAAGAATCCGTACAGGTATGCACAGTTTGCTGTTGCGAATTCTGCCTACGTTTTTCTAGAGTACAGCTTTTGTAGATTCATAAGGAATGTGTTTTGTGCATTAGGAAGGGTAAAATTTGTTCCGAAATGTTTTATTCTGAAGATATGCTAGACAATGCTGTGGTGAGGGATAAATGTGCCTTCTCTTCTGTGATAATGAAAGCATTCCAACAGAAGCCATTCTGAATGCTTTTTAATTATTTCTGGTGCCTAATTACAACAGTCTGGAACTAATGCAAATTGTCAAATATAAAGTGTCAGAAATACAAAAAGTAATTTGCAGGAGAAGCAGCTGGTTAGGTAAGATTAGTAAACCCCTGTTGGTTTCTCAAATCTGTTGACACATGATACAAAGCAAGTATTAAGACCAGTGATTTGTAGAATACTTTGTGAATTGTTGCTGAAGCTGCTCGAACTTGATTTGTTGGTGAAAAGTCCTTTTCAATACTGACTGTGACATTTTGCAGTTGTAAAAGTACGTTTGTCAATGGATTGTGTCTGCGTGGGGAAACTGAGATCCATTTTGCCAAAAAAAATGATTGGAATTGAGAATATAACCCTTTTCTTAAATTTAACTGAAAATCCAGTTAAAAGTCAATTGGGCTTGAACCCACATTGAAAACTCCTGTGCCACCTGTGGAAAATGCATTATAAAAATGTACCTATAACATCCGTAGGTGGCACTGTATTGGACCTTAATAGTCCTGCAATGTTCGATCCAAAAACATTAAATCCTCCTGGCTTTGTGAGGCAGTATGACTTTCCATGATGACTGCAGTAGCATTGTCTGAGATGTGCCCAGAATTTCCTGTAAATTTGCACCAAAAAAAGGGTTGATCGTGGCATAATGCCAGTTTGTAGCGCAAACGATCAAGGAAATTTGGGCGAAAGTTAGCCCATTTTTACACTCTGCCTGAATTTCCTTGATCTTTTATGCCGATTCTGCCAAACCTCCGCTGAAAGCCTCTGTCATTCATTAACTTAGCTTAGTGCCCCCCCCATGCAAAAGTGCAGCACACGTGAAATATCTGAATTTACGCCAGTTCTGAACGGGGTGTAAATTTATGCCTAAAACATAAGGTGCAACAGGATCATATTTCTTGTGTTTTATGGCAATTTTATTTAGTTATTTTAATTTTCCTAAAATGTATTTTCTGTATCTTTAAATGCATCTTTATGGCATCAGAATGATTTGCAATAAACTTCCACATGTGCCTAATGTGCATAAATGATGGTTTGATGGCTTCAAACTTTAATTTTCATACATAAAAAAAAAGATTTGAAGAAGGAATATGGCATCAGTTTGGTGCTTTCTTAGGGCTCCAATTGTTTACGCTGATTTTTCTGCCTGGGTTTTTACATTCTAGCATACGCTAATGAGATTCTCAGGAAATTTTGCAGTAATTCGCTGACGGAAATATCGGCGTAAATGTCGGCGTAATGTGCCAGTTATGCCATCTCAGGAAATTCTGGGCCAGTAGTTACTGAGGAGGCACACGAATGTTTGAACTTTTGCAAGATACATTAAATAGGTGAGGTGAGAGTGACTGCCCTTGACATCAAGGCAGCATTTGACTGACTGTGGCACCAAGGAGCCCCAGTAAAATTGAAGTCAGTGGGAATCAGGGGGAAAACTCTCCAGTGGCTGGAGTCATACCTGGCGCAAAGGAAGATGGTAGTGGTTGTTGGAGGCCAATCATCTCAGCCCCAGGACATTGCTGCAGGAGTTCCTGAAGGCAGTGTCCTAGGCCCAACCATCTTCAGCTGCTTCATCAATGACCTTCCCTCCATCATAAGGTCAGAAATGGGGATGTTCGCTGATGATTGTACAGTGTTCAGTTCCATTCGCAACCCCTCAAATAATGAAGCAGTCCGAGCCCGCATGCAGCAAGACCCGGACAACATCCAGGCTTGGGCTCATAAGTGGCAAGTAACATTTGCGCCAGACAAGTGCCAGGAAATGACCATCTCCAACGAGAGAGAGAGTCTAACCACCTCCCCTTGACATTCAACGGCATTACCATCACCGAATCCCCCACCATCAACATCCTGGGGGTCACCATTGACCAGAAACTTAACTGGACCAGCCATATAAATACTGTGGCTACGAGAGCAGGTCAGAGGCTGGGTATTCTGCAGCGAGTGACTCACCTCCTGACTCCCCAAAGCCTTTCCACCATCTACAAGGCACAAGTCAGGAGTGTGATGGAATGCTCTCCACTTGCTTGGATGAGTGCAGCTCCAACAACACTCAAGAAGCTCGACACCATCCAAGATAAAGCAGCCCGCTTGATTGGCACCCTAAACGTTCACTCCCTTCACTACCGGCGCACTGTGGCTGCAGTGTGTACCATCCACAGGATGCACTGCAGCAACTCGCCAAGGCTTCTTCGACAGCACCTCCCAAACCCGCGACCTCTACCACCTAGAAGGACAAGAGCAGCAGGCACATGGGAACAACGCCACCTGCACGTTCCCCTCCAAGTCACACACCATCCCGACTTGGAAATATATCGCCGTTCCTTCATCGTCACTGGGTCAAAATCCTGGAACTCCCTTCCTAACAGCACTGTGGGAGAACCGTCACCACATGGATTGCAGCGGTTCAAGAAGGCGGCTCACCACCACCTTCTCAAGGTCAATTAGGGATGGGCAATAAATGCTGGCCTTGCCAGCGACGCCCACATCCCGTGAACGAATAAAAAAATAGCAATAATCATAATTAATAAACTCATTGGCTCATAGTAACCCAAACTGTCATCATTAAACATTTATATTATTCAGCCACTATTATTCAGTGACAATTGCATCTAGACACTGAAGCTTTCCTTGTGTTCAGACAGAGAGCTCCCACCCGGTGTAATATTTTGCCTATGTGTCATGATGTACGCCGTACTGCAGTGCACCATCCAATCGACTTGGTAATATATTCAATGACAGAGCTGTATTGCTGTTTCTGGCCCAAGATTTGCTAATGTTGTACCAACCCCCTCTGAGAGACTTTCCACCGCCCTGCAAAATACTCGAGATTTTCCAGAGCTCGTGTTGCCCCAGAGTTTGCCAGCCAAAGTAGCCCCCACCCCAACCCGCTAAGTCAGTTTGGCAGCCAGCCTACCCTTCCAGTCCCCCCCACTGACAGCACTTGCACTAGGCCGCCTCTGAATATCCCTTTGCTGACCTGGACAGCAACTTCATGTGCTCCCCCCACTATTGTGATTATTTTTTGGGTCCAACTGAGTGATGTACAGTGTGGCAGGCCCCTTGCTGAGACAGCTAACTCTTTTTGTTACATGCATTCAGTGTCAGCCTTGGCTCAGTTGGTAGCACTCTCGCCTCAGAGTCAGAAGGTTCAAGCCCCACACCAGACACTTTAGCACATCATCTGGGCTGGCACTTCTGTGCAGTACTGAGGGAGTGTTGCACTGTCTTAAACATAAAGTGAAGTTATTCAATGATTCTTTTTATCATATTAAGCTTTTATTTTAGAACTTTAAGGACACCTTAGGAGCTGGACAACAACTTCCAGCTAATCAATTAACCTGTAATGTAGAGTTAATTCAGACAATGCCATTTCAGGTAATACTCACTTTGAATTCAGTCAAAAGGTGGCCAGCACTTAGAATCTACCCAGGCAATACAACAAATCCTGCAAAGTTCCAAATGGTGTGGTTGTAATAGAAAATGAATACTTGAGGTCACACTGTGAGATATTAGCAATGAATCTATATAAATGGATAAAATACAGGGCAAAGGAACTCCATAGAACCCCGTTGACTCTTTTGTTCTAATATTGACTAAGTAGGGAAAAAATTATTTCCAATTATTTTTATTGGATTCTCAAAAAAAGTACAAAAAATGTATGAAACTATTACATAGGTGTTTATTTATATATATTTTATGAAGACAAATTTGCTTATGTTTGAGGCTGATCATTGGTGATGTATTTTAGTGCATTGTTATGCTGTGGAATGCTAAGAGACAGTTTATTCCTCTGCGGTCCACTGCGTGGTAAGTTTTTGATCCCAGCTGGACCATTTAGGAAGTTGTTTTCCTGGAAAAGGAAGAAAAGTACATCAGAGAGAAATTAGTCAGTCTTCACTGCCCATGTAAGTGTCTTTGGAACAGGTTCAAAAGTGGCTTTGTTAGCAGCCGAGTCATTTGTCTGCTCTCTTAGTTGAGGAATGGGGCATGCCATTAAAGTGAGAGGGGGACGAATTAAATTAGTAAGAGATCAAGGAAGATAGTTTAAATAAACACTTTTTCTCATCCGACCTGCTCTTTGCTGCTGGACCAGATGTCTCGCCCTTGCCTTTCCACCAGGGACATTGTTTTTCTCCTCAAAATTTATAAAGTAATATACCGCCAGAAAAATATTTTTGAAAAGCAAAATGAGAACTGACTAGTATTCAAAAATACCTGTAGTGGTAACTGTAACTTCACTTACTGCCAGCGATTGGAAATTCTTGCACAAGATTTTCCTCCATTTTTAGATTTCTTTCTGTAACTGGAGTATAACCTCTGCTATCTTACCTCATTTATCATTTGTACAATAGGAAACTGAATTATTTCTTAAATGTGTTCTAAGTCTGTAGTAAGAGTAATGGTAACCCATACAAAAAGCAGTACCAAGTACTGATGGCTTCAGTGGCAGTTTTGAGACAGCTCAGTCCTAAGATGTGTCGTCTAATCAACCTCAAGTGCTTGCAAATTGTCACCACATGGCTACTGTTGATGCAAGAATTAAACACAGGAAATTTGCTTCAGGAAATGAGATCCAAGAGAATTTCATAGAAATATTTTTCAGCTCTTAAAGTTGACACATGACCATGCAGAATTATTGCATTTTTTTATTATTCAACCATAGATAGCAGTTTCACCTGAAGGAATCTTAATTACTTTGGCTGGTGAGAAACGATGAAGAAACAAAGTTCTAATATCTGGAAGACTGTGATGTTCCACTTTAGGAAAGAGTCTTTCTTGTTCCTTTCTGACCATCTCATACAGATAAATTATTACCAATTCCACAATGTTTCTTTTCCAAGAAGCCTGATAGTGAAGCTATAAAAATGTTCATACTGTTACACTCACAAGCCAGGCAAATCTGTTCAACAGATGTTATATTTTTCTCTTTTAACTAATTCATATTTTTTTAATTTTAAGATTTGCAATTAAAAGTTGCAATGCTCCAAAGTTTGATTCTTTTCCAGTTTGTGTGTATGGACTGAAGAATCTGTTAGTTTAAGGCTAAATTTATACTGTGCTCTCTGGGAACTCATACTGGTGTGAAATGGCATCCTGGAAGGGAGTCTTGCACCATTGGGCTGAAGTACACTCAATGGGCTCTTCATTGGTATAAAGTTGGCAGTATAAGTACAGCCCTAAAAAAAATGACAGTACCATCAGTTATCAAGGTATTCAAGTTTTCACCAAGCACATCTATTTGAGGAAAGCATGGTTTGTTCACTCTCTCATCTCTGACTTCTACTGTTCCTCACTGAGCTTTGGGTTTTGTGATTTAATAGAACCTCATGGCAGATATGTGTACACAAACTGCATGTTTTGGAAATTGTCCCTCTCGCTGCAAACATAGAGATAAATCTTTGTAAAGAACGGTGCTGGAAACATTTTTTCAACTATTTTTAAAGAGATTCATTTAATTCACACCTGCACATCAGAAAGGCGTGATTATAGAGTGGTTGTTGCATGTTATTAAATAAAATATCTGATAGTCACAAATGTGTGTGAAGTCTTTCAGAGGAAACAGAGAGTTTTATAAGAGTGGCAACTTTACCTTTTGCAAATAATCAGTCTCTGACCTTGAGTGACAAATATAGCAGTACACATGCTATTTTAAGCATGATTAAGCACATGACTTAAAGTTTTGATGCACTCAGTTCTTGACCAAAGAATAAATCAAAACCATGCAGGAAGTGCGGGTCAGAGTTCATTTGACTTGGCACATAATGGCAAAGCTAAAGTTGAAGGCTCTATTTTTTTCATCATAAATAATAGTCCTTTTTCTCTTGAAAGCTCCTTTGAAGCGATTTTCTGTTTCAAATTTCATTTGAAGTTCACAATGGGAAAGTCTGATATGTTTATGTTTAAAATAGACAAATGGTGTGTGTACATTCATTAAGATCAGACACATT
Source organism: Heptranchias perlo (assembly GCF_035084215.1). Classification (NCBI taxonomy): domain Eukaryota; kingdom Metazoa; phylum Chordata; class Chondrichthyes; order Hexanchiformes; family Hexanchidae; genus Heptranchias; species Heptranchias perlo. Next base: position 39,289,040 of record NC_090341.1, on the reverse strand, counting down.
TAATCCTTGTGTACTGTACATTGTGTTTTGCAGTTGTGTAAAATAGAGGATAGTTGTTGATGAAGAGTGGTTTGCATAGAACAAGCCACCAGGTGGTGATACCTCATGACTGTTTATTAAAAAAATGTAGTGGTTCCAAGATGTATTCCATTTGTACAGTGCATAGGGTGAGATTTTTATGCATCATGCATTAAATTTTAGCTTTAGATGCTTTTGGTAGGATATGCTGGTGCAACTTTAGTTAAAGTGCAGTATGGTACCTATTGCAATGCTACATGGCACAGTCTTGAGTTGTTCTGTATTATCATTTTGATGCTGGGGCATTCGAAGAATGAGGTTGCAAGGAAAATCTCAAAACTTTTTTTAAGTCTTGACTTTATTGTTAAGTATAAATCCAATGCTGTAACAAAATAAATAATGAACATTTATGCTTGCAATATTTTCTGTGTAGGGTGAATGTTATACACAGGATGGAATTGACTTTTAAAAAAAATAAGTTCCACCAGTCATTCAGTGGCAGCATGAGCCCTGCTATAAATTCAGTGTGTTGTATAAATATAGAATTAACTCGTCTTCAGTAGAGGTATGGTTGTATTGGGGGAAATGTATTGCAACCTCTGGCTCAGCTGGTGTTAACCAAAACGTGCATACAGTTGGCTTCATATCTGTAGCAGAAGCACAGAATGATGGTACGAGACCGTTGGAAGTAATGAAACAAAAATAAATTTGCATATTGCTTGATTACAAAAAAAATCAATTCTATTCAGTATATAGAAATTTACTGAAGAAATCCATAACCAGGCTATTACTAGTCATTGAAAATTAACATCTGAACTTTTTTTTACAAAACTGTATTCCACTTAATCTAGTATCATTCCCATGGTTTCTCTTCACCCATTGTTGTGTATGTGTATGTCTTTCTTAGAAGTGTTTCCTGACATACCAATGCATTGACACAAGACTCCAGGGCTGTTCTAGCCCCTGTTTATCTTTGTAAACAATTTTACAACACCAAGTTATAGTCCAGCAATTTTATTTTAAATTCACAAGCTTTCGGAGGCTTCCCCCTTCCTCAGGTGAACGATGTGGAAATGAAGTCCTCGAAATGAAATCGCATTTATAATTCAGGCAGTGGAGTCTGAGTGACTCCACTGCCTGTTTATCTTGGCAGTGGAGTCACTCAGACCCTCAATGTAAAGTGCAACTCAGCTGACAAATATATTATTAGTATTCTGGGAACTTTCCAATATTTTTACTTTTTGAGTGATAAACAGATGAGTGACATAGATTCTGCTTTAAAAAGTACTTGTAGAGTTTTATGTGATTTTGTGTAATGTATGGATGCACCTTCAGCATGTAATAAAATCATTAGAAGAAAATCTCCACAGCTAGTGCGAAGGCATCTGGTCAAAGACTATTTTTGGCAAAAACATGAGACCCAGCAGATAATAAAAACATATTTTAATAATAGTTAAACGTTTCCAGATGTAATTAAAACTAACTTAGAGTGGCTGCCAAAGCCTTGGGTGGATGAAATTATAAATATCAGTATTGGGGTAACGGTAATTTTAAGAGTAATTGTTGCTGTTGTCTTTCTCCCTTGCATCCTGTTAGTTTTAAAACCACATTCCATCCTAACTTAAAAACTGATCTTTTTGTATTTTAATTCTAAAAGTGAATGCTTTGAAGAAGATCCAGAATTTCTTTCCATTTTCAGTTAGTTTTTTTCACAATAAACCTTAGAGAAAAATTGCTACTTCACCAGGTCCAACATTTTTGTAGCAAGAATAAGAGTTCTTCACTTTTTCCGTTCCTTTTCCTTCTTCCCCCTCTTGAAGCTATTGTTGGGTTACAATTCCGCAGCAGCCACCATTCCACACCTTGCCCAAGTCCTCTTTCTTCATGTGAGCCTAGATAGTGATTATCAACAACAACAACTTGCATTTACTACATTGCCTTCAATGTACTAAATGTCCCAATGCACTTCACACGAGCGTTATCAAACAAAATTTGACATCGAGCCACGTGAGCTATTAGGACAGGTGATCAAAAGGTTGGTTAAATAGGTAGATTTTAAGGAGCGTCTTAAAGGAGGAGAGAGAGGTGGAGAGGTTTAGGGAGGGAATTCCAGAGCTTAGGACTTAGGCAGCTGAAGGCATGGCCGCCATTGGTGGAGCAATGAAAATCGGGGATATGCAAGAGGCCAGAATTGGAGGAGTGCAGAGAACTCAGAGGGTTGTAGCGCTGGAGGAGGTTCCAGAGATAGGGAGGTGCGAGGCCATGGAGGGATTTGAAAACAAGGATGAGAATTTTAAAATCAAGGTGATGCTGGTCCGGGAGCCATTGTAGGTCAGCAAGCACAGGGGTAATAGGTGAATGGGTCTTGGTGCAAGTTAGGATATGGACAGCAGAGTTTTGGATGAGCTCAAGTTTACGGAGGGTGGAAGGTGGAAGGCCGGCCAGGAGAGCATTGGAATAGTCAAGTTTAGAGGTAACAAAGGCATGGATGAGGTTTTCAGCAGCAGATGAGCTGAGGCATTACAGCTATTTGACATCTGGAGGCATTACAGCTGAAACCAATCCTGTTCACATCCAACATAATGCACTTTCCAACAGGAGAAACTAGATAATCATCATTTAGGGAGAATCCTGGCTGATTTTCCCTTTTCCATACCTAAGATGCCATGGTCAACTGTATCACCTCTACTGTCATCCAGTTGAGGTCAGTTAATTCAGCACAGACAGAGTTTGGACTATGGAATTGAATTTCCAACCTTCCTGGTCTGTATCAGCTGAGCCTTCAGGGGAGCTAATTTTGGAATTCTTAAAAATAAAACTATTATTTTCCTTTGTTCCTTACATCATCCCTTCCTGGGAGAACAATTGGAGGTATGCTCTCTGTTATATTTCAAAATATACTTTTATTTCGTAAAACTTAAGGATGCACACAGTTCAATGTAGAGGTCACAATTACAATTCAAAAACAATACAATACAGATCATACTCAATACAATTCCAGTATTACAATTTAAAACACAGTACATATCTTCTAATACATGCTGTACAATACAAGGCGAAATGGCCATACACAGTGGCCTTTCTCCATAGAGTCTTTGCACAGGCCTTACCTCACTTCGGAGCGTCCCGCAGCATTTACTCCTGGACCTTAGAGTGTGCCAGTCAGCAGCACTCGAGCATGGACAGCTCCTTCACCTGGAAGACCAGCAGGTTTTGGGTGAAGCAAAAGGCTTCCTTCACCGAGTTGATCGTCTTCCAGCAGCAGTTGATATTTGTCTCGGTGTGCATCCAGGGGAACAGCACGTAGAGCACAGTGTCCTGTGTTACCGAGCTGTTGGGGATGGACCGGGACAGATGCCAACGCATCTCTTTCCACACCTTCTGCGCGATCTCCATTAGCCAACCACGAGGTTCTTCTCACCCTTCCTTTTATGTTAAAAAGTACCATAGCTTCTGTCCTGTGCCTCTCCACAGTGCATTGTATGACAGTAGCAAATAGTCATTAGGGCCTGCTTATTATCTGTGAAGTAATTTAGAGTCACCATGGAAAGGCCCTGCTCTTAGACTATTTGGGCACATTAAAGTGAATTTTGTGAGCCGTCTCTGACTTACTGTCACCGAAAAAGCAAAAAGGTGATGTAGGGGTTAACTGCCTTTCAGTCACCGTCGTTTGGTGTTATTATGAGGTGCTGACTAACTCCCAGAAATAACAGAAAACTGTCAAACCTTCACAAATGAATAAAGATAGTAACTGCAGTTTCATATACCTTCACCAAAATTGGGAAGTGGATTAAAACTAACCCAGTATCGGGCGTCATGCAGCATCTGAGTTGCTCAAGCTTTACTGGCATAATTTCTGACTATCTTATCTCTTCAATCGATTTAGAGCCCTGTAATTAACATCTGTTCAAGATATAAAGAGTATGCTGTTATGTTATGCAGTTAATTCTTCTTTAAAATTTCCTATTTGATTTGCAGATTGCATAGAATCATTATTGTGTTGTATCTCCGAATGATATTGAAATGAATTTAGGATTTTAATCCACTATCACTTTGAAGGCAGAGTTAGACAGAAGGATCTGAAATGGCAGTTATGTGTAAAACTCTGGTGTGACCTCTCTGGCAGACACTTCAGTTTCTCTTTAGTTTTGGAAAAGAGGAGTCAAAGTGACCTAACTGAAGTTTTCAAGATGCTGTAAAGGGAGTGACAAAGACGAGCCAGGCAAATTCATCACTGTGATGAAGGGTTTACGTAGAGGGAAACATATGAAAAATGAGCAGCTTGGAGTAATGAAAGAAGTCAAACTGAATTATTTCAGCCAAAGGGGAATATGTTCTGAGGGAAGTCCATTGAAGCAGATAAGATAAATGTGTTTGAGGTAATGAGATCCATTTCTGGAGCTAGAACAGATTATGGGATGTAGTGAGAAGATGAGTAGTTGTGGTTAATATTTCAAAAAAAATACTGGGCTTGTTGGACAAAATTAACTTTTCTTCTTCCTAAAAGTTCAGGCCTGGGAGCAGGACTGAAATTAAACATTGCACCAGCTTTCGGAAGCCGGTGAGCAGAGTTGCTTGTGTGCATTTAAGTACAGGTTTAACATCAAAACAATGGGACTAACTGGATGGTTCTTACAAAGAGCCGGCACGGGCTAGATGGGCCGAATGGCCTCCTTCTGTGCTGTAACTATTCTATGATTCTATCATACATAGAGCTCTGCTTTCCCTGATGTGTAAACAGTGTGAGTTGGCTCAACAACTTGTGACTGCCCCCTCATTTTTCAGAAATGTGCCCATTACTACAGCACTTGCTTCAATATAACTGGGACATAAATTAATTTAAATCCGGAGCATTTCTTCAGATATTTGAATAAATAACTGGACAGGAAGACTAATTATAGGTTTACTTCAAATATTTTTGTTCCTTATGATAAAACATTGGTAGGAATAAATAAAGTTGTAATTGTTCCCTCAAGCTTTACACAGCTTTGACAAGTGTCTACTGCACCTGGATCCCATATGCTGAATCCAAAGCACAAGATTTAAGAGATCAAGAACTAAAGTTTGAATATATGCACTAATGCATCATCAAAATTTGAAACTTTATCAGCACAGGCATGACATCAATAAAATTAATAAAACTACCCATTTTTGTTAGTATTTGGAGCAGGCAGTAATAGCAACCATTGGATGCATGATCATTTTGGCCTTTTTTTTAAAAAAGGAAGCACCTACAAACTCAAGGCATATGTAACATGAAAACTGAACGTAAGAGTTACAAAAAAGAAAACGTTTTATCTTGGACCTGTATTCTTTGGTGTTAAGGGTGATTGATCATTAGTATAAGAAAACATTAATGGAGATTATCAATTATGTTTTTGAAATGAGCGCTGTCTACGCTTGCATATTATGCTTGGTATGTTTTTGATTTGCTTTTATCTGACCATATGAACTGTTTTTTCATCTATGGTGTTCGTGTTTGAAGATGGTAGATAGAGAGAGTTTCACAAGCAACCTCAGGAGTTTGTATCCAATAATTTTTTTTGCACAAAAGCACGCACCTAATTTTTTTTCTGGTTGTGTAAACACAGGATGATGCATTTCATTGTAACAGTGTTATCTTTCATTCAGATTTGCCTAAACTCATTTCAGAACTGTCTGAAATATTACATTTATATCCATTTCCTACTTCTTGAATTGATTGCATTGTGATGCAGGGTTCCCCTGATGTGTTCAATTGACAAATAGTACTGAATATCTGTGACAACGAGCAGGGCAACCACGAACAAAACTATGGCACCATGGAGCAAGTGCTTGCCAAAGGGAGGGGAAGTGAAGTACAGAGTGCAGTAATAATAGGGGATTCCATACTCGGGAACAAATATGTGCTTGTGTCGTTGCAACCAAGTGTTCCAAATGGTATGTTGCCGTACTGGTGCCAGGTTAGGGGATATAATTGAGCAGGTAGAATAAATTTTGAAGGGGGAAGGGGAACAGACAGACGTTGTGGTTCATGTAAGAACCAGTGATATAAGAAGGAATAGAACTGAGATCCTGCAAAAAGAATTGCAGCAGTTAGGGAACCGATTAAAGTGCAAGACCTCACAGGTGATAACTTCAAGTTTACTCCTGGTGCCATGTGCTGGTCAGTATAGGAATTGCAATATAAGGGAGGTAAATGTGTAGCTGTAGAGGTGGTACAGGAAGAACAAGTTCAAATTCTTGACATTGGAACCAGTGGCTTTATAAGATGGACAGGATTCACTGAAACAAGACTGGGACCAGTGTATTCATTAAGAGAGTGACTAGTACTGTGGGGGAGTATTTAAAATAATGTGGCGGGGAAGCGAAAAATAAGATGAAAAAGCAGAAAGAAAAGGGACAGGGGTCGCAGGTAAGGAAAAAACAGCAAAAAGGAAAGTAATGAAGAGCATATCAGAAGGAAGAGAAATTAAAAAATCAAGATTGCCAAAAAATGGAGTCAGGATTGAGTGGTATATATGTATGTGAATGGTTGAGGGATAAATATTGGCCAGGACACCCGGGAGAACTTCCCTGCTCTTCTTCAAAAAAGTGCCATGAGATCTTTTATGCCCACCTGTGAGGGCAGACAGGTTTTCAGTTTAACGTCTCATCTGAAAGATAGCACCTCCGACAATGCAGCACTCCCTCAGTACTACACTGAAATGTCAGCCTAGATTATGTGCTCAAGTCTCTCGAGTGGGTCTTGAACCCACGACCTTCTCCCTGGTGTCCTGGCCAATATTTATTCCTCAACCATATCACATACATAAATACCACTCAATCCTGACTCCATTTTTTGGCAATCTTGACTTTTTAATTCCTGTTCCTTCTGATATGCTCTTCATTGCTTTCCTTTTTTGTTGTTCTTTCCTTACCCGCAGCCCCTGTTCCTTTTTGCTTTTCTTTCTGCTTTTTCATCTTATTTTTCGCTTCCCCGCCATATTAGTTTAAATCCTTCCCCACAGTACTAGTCACTCTCTTAATGAGAACACTGGTCCCAGTCTTGTTCAGGTGAAACATTCAAAACAAAATTAAAGAGCCAGAATCAATAATAATTACAGAGGGATAAAGGTGTAAGCTGTAACTGAGAAGGTTGTGGGTTCAAGTCCCACTCCAGAGACTTGAGTAACTAATCTAGGCTGACACTTCAGTGCAGTCCTGAGGGAGTGCTGCACTGTTGGAGGTGCTGAATTTTCGGATGAGACGTTAAATCGAGGACCCATCTTCCCTCTCAGGTGGACGTTAACGGTCCCGTAGCACTGTTTCGAACAAGAGCAGAGATGTTCTCCCCGGTTTCCTGGCCAATACTTATCCCTCAACCAACATCATTGAAACAGATTATCTGGTCATTGTCACATTGCTGTTTGTGGGATCTTGCTGTTTGCAATTTGGCTGCTGCGTTTCCTACATTACAACAGTGATTACACTTCAAAAGTACTTTGTTGACTGTAAAGCGCTTTGGGATGTCCTGAGGTTGTGAAAGGCGCAAGTCTTTCTTTCATCCTTTTCTTTAAAAGCTATAACGGAGACTTTGATTAATTTTGGGTATATGAGAACTTAATATTCATGGCCTCAAGAATTTCAGGAGCAATAGAGAGAGGAAAAAGGAATTCTATCGTAACAGTAGAACTTAAGGATATTCTGAGGGTTGTGTTAAGATAAAATCCATAGGGATAGAGTTAAGGAATAGGAAGCAAAATGGTACAATTCTCATTGGGCATTGCAGGCTACCAAAAAGTGGAGATAAGATAGGGGAAATTCTGTAGACTGTTCAGAGTGAAGTGCAAGAACAACAGGGCTCTAATATTGAGTGATTTTAACTATCCCAAAATAGATAGTAATATAGGTAATAAATGTGGTCAGAGTGGGGAACGCTTTTTCGAACGAATCCAGGGCTGCTTTCTAAATCAGTATGTTTATCGTCCTTTCAGGGTTTAGTTTTGGGTGCCCCATTATAGAAAGGAATTGAAGTGGGACAAATATCTGTTCCGAGAATAGGAAAACAACTGAATTCTAGTGACCGCAACACAGTTAGGTTCAATATGAAAATAGAAAAAGGTAATGAAGTCTCAAATATAAGATTGCTGGAATGCAAAAAGGCAAAGTTCAGTGAGATAAGAAGGGATCTGGTTCAAATTAACTGAGCACACTGGACAGCAGATCAGGAGTAGGAAATTTGCAAATATAAGATGGATAGAGTACAAAACAGACATATCCGCTATAAGGGAAAAGGGGTATATCTAAGGATAGAGTTCTTTGGATAAATGGAGAGATTAAAACTAAACAAGAACTTGGGCTAAAGAAAATCATTAGGAATGTGAATATGTAATGGGAAGTTAAAAGGGACTATGAAGGCCTACAGAGAGTATGAGACTAGCAGATAATATAAAATGAAATAGTACGGTCTTTTATAAAAGTTAAAAGGTAATTGATGTAAGGGCAAGACTGCTGAGGTATGCAGAGGGAATCTAGTTGTGGAGATATAGGTATGGCAAAGACATTAAATGAATATTTTGTCATGTTTTACAAATGCTGGTGGAAATGAGAATGTAAGTGTACAAGAAGAGGATGTGGATTTTTTTTAAAGAGATGACTGTAATTGGTTCGGGTGGATAAGTCACTGAGCTCTGATGGCATGCTGTTGAAGGAAGTCAGAGAGGAGATAGCAAAGGCTCTGACCCCAACTTATCAATCCCCTTTAGGTATGCAACTTGTGCTAGGGACTGGAGGGTAGCCAAAGTAACAACATTATTCAAGAAGGGAGAGAAGGTAACTGGATTACCATAGACAAACTCGTCTAATGTCAGTTGTGGGTAAACTCCATAAATCGAGACCAAATTAGTGAGCATTTGGAAATACATGGACAGCCAGCGCGGATTTATTAAAGGCAAGTCAAAAGTTAAAAATGAAATTTTACAATTTCTACAGCACACATTCAGCCAAGTTGGACTCCATTTAAACACATACTGATGTGTTTTGGAGAAGTGACTGTGTAGGTAAAGGAAATGCAATACATGTACCGTATAGCCACTTTCAGGGGTGTTTATATGGTGTCTCACAGGACACTTATTAAAGAAATTCCCACTTATGGTGCAGGAGGAAATGTAGCATGAATAAAAAGTTGTTTGATGATCAGGTGACAGAGTTAGAGAATGGGTATTGCTTGGATTGGAGAAGGGTTGGAAGTGGTGCACCCTGGGTAAGTGCTGGGTCCATTTTAGTTCTAAATATATGCAGATGATTGGGACATAGTAAGCATTAAAACACAAAAGTAGGTGGTTTGGCATGCAGCAAGGAAGACGAACATACTTCAGTAGAATTGGCAGACAGGTGGCAGATGCAGTTTAATGCAGAGAAGTGTGGGTAATGCATTTTGGGAGAAAAACAAGGAGTGGGAGCATAAACACAATGATAAAATGCTGAAGGTGGTAGAGAAACAGAGAGACCTGGGGTGCAAACATATAATTCATTAAAAATGTGATTGCAGCTGGATTTAATGCTTAGAAAGACCAATAGCATTTTTGGGCTTAATAAATAGAGGCAAAGAGGTTATGATAAATTTGTACATGGCAATTATTGGGTCGCAGTTAGAGTACTGTGTGCAGTATTGGGTGCCCCATTAGAGAAGCAACATAAAAGCCACCGAGAACTCACAAAATAGATTCACCAGAATCATGTCAGCGGAGAGGAACTGTAGTCATTAAGTGTGACTGGGACTATTTCCACTGCTGGCTAAATGATCTCTTTCTTTGCTATAAAACTTCTGTGGTTCTACCTGCTGCTGTTTTGTAACAAGAGCAAGCGTTTATTTAGCACCTTTTCCCTACATTTATATGAGGGAAGTGGTGGGGGGCGGGCGGTGGTATTGTAAGACTGGAGGAGGTTATTGAGATCGAGAGAGGCAAGACCATGAATGGATTTAAATACAAGGATTTAAAATAAAAGGGGTATATCTAAGGATAGAGTTCTGTGGATAATTTTAAATTGAAGTCTTTTGGAACCAGGAGCCAATGTAGGTCAGCAAGGACAGGTGTGATGGGTGAGCTGGAACTGGTGCAGATTCAGATACGGGCAGCAGAGTCTCGGATGAGCTGTAGTTTACCCAAGGAGGAGAATGGAAGGATGGCCAGGACAACATTGGAATAGTTGAGTCCGGAGGTGACAAATGCATGGATTGCAATCTACTGCTGCTGGGAGTTAAAATCAGCCCTGTAATGTTGCCAACTCGGTTGCTGTCTTCAGCCACAGCCGATCAGTTGGTGGCAATGCCCCCCCATTAACAGCCTGACGCCCTCAGCACGTTTTCCATGTGCAGGCAGCCTTTTCGAATGGAGAGAGACATGCCTTGCAATATTCAGTGAGACCAGCCCTGTTTGTTGCTCGTATGGGTGCAATCCTAATTTTGGAGAACACACGCATTTCGGGCTTTATCGGTTCCTTAAAGAATTTTACTTGTTCCTTCAAAAATTAATTTGCTGAAAAATATTTTATATTGGTTACTTCCAAAGTTTGTTTTAAATTTGAATTTTCTTGACTACAAGCATTTTTGTTCACTTTTGATCCTGAGTAGCAAGTATTAGCTTGTAGCTAATTTCATCTTTTTGATACAAATTCAGGAAATCGTAAAACCCAAAAGTCAGAAGTCTTATCATAGAATCATAGAATCATAGAAGTTACAACATGGAAACAGGCCCTTCGGCCCAACATGTCCATGTCGCCCAGTTTATACCACGAAGCTAGTCCCAATTGCCTGCACTTGGCCCATATCCCTCTATACCCATCTTACCCATGTAACTGTCCAAATGCTTTTTAAAAGACAAAATTGTACCCGCCTCTACTACTGCCTCTGGCAGCTCGTTCCAGACACTCACCACCCTTTGAGTGAAAAAATTGCCCCTCTGGACCCTTTTGTATCTCTCCCCTCTCACCTTAAATCTATGCCCCCTCGTTATAGACTCCCCTACCTTTGGGAAAAGATTTTGACTATCGACCTTATCTATGCCCCTCATTATTTTATAGACTTCTATAAGATCACCCCTTAACCTCCTACTCTCCAGGGAAAAAAGTCCCAGTCTATCTAACCTCTCCCTATAAGTCAAACCATCAAGTCCCGGTAGCATCCTAGTAAATCTTTTCTGCACTCTTTCTAGTTTAATAATATCCTTTCTATAATAGGGTGACCAGAACTGTACACAGTACTCCAAGTGTGGCCTCACCAATGCCCTGTACAACTTCAACAAGACATCCCAACTCCTGCATTCAATGTTCTGACCAATGAAACCAAGCATGCTGAATGCCTTCTTCACCACCCTATCCACCTGTGACTCCACTTTCAAGGAGCTATGAATCTGTACTCCCAGATCTCTTTGTTCTATAACTCTCCCCAACGCCCTACCATTAACGGAGTAGGTCCTGGCCCGATTCGATCTACCAAAATGCATCACCTCACATTTATCTAAATTAAACTCCATCTGCCATTCATCGGCCCACTGGCCCAATTTATCAAGATCCCGTTGCAATCCTAGATAACCTTCTTCACTGTCTACAATGCCACCAATCTTGGTGTCATCTGCAAACTTACTAACCATGCCTCCTAAATTCTCATCCAAATCATTAATATAAATAACAAATAACAGCGGACCCAGCACCGATCCCTGAGGCACACCGCTGGACACAGGCATCCAGTTTGAAAAACAACCCTCTACAACCACCCTCTGTCTTCTGTCGTCAAGCCAATTTTGTATCCAATTGGCTACCTCACCTTGGATCCCATGAGATTTAATCTTATGTAACAACCTACCATGCGGTACCTTGTCAAATGCTTTGCTGAAGTCCATGTAGACCACGTCTACTGCACAGCCCTCATCTATCTTCTTGGTTACCCCTTCAAAAAACTCAATCAAATTCGTGAGACATGATTTTCCTCTCACAAAACCATGCTGACTGTTCCTAATTAGTCCCTGCCTCTCCAAATGCCTGTAGATCCTGTCCCTCAGAATACCCTCTAACAACTTACCCACTACAGATGTCAGGCTCACTGGTCTGTAGTTCCCAGGCTTTTCCCTGCCGCCCTTCTTAAACAAAGGCACAACATTTGCTACCCTCCAATCTTCAGGCACCTCACCTGTAGCGGTGGATGATTCAAATATCTCTGCTAGGGGACCCGCAATTTCCTCCCTAACCTCCCATAACGTCCTGGGATACATTTCATCAGGTCCCGTAGATTTATCTACCTTGATGCGCGTTAAGACTTCCAGCACCTCCCTCTCTGTAATATGTACACTCCTCAAGACATCACTATTTATTTCCCCAAGTTCCCTAACATCCATGCCTTTCTCAACCGTAAATACCGATGTGAAATATTCATTCAGGATCTCACCCATCTCTTGTGGTTCCGCACATAGATGACCTTGTTGATCCTTAAGAGGCCCTACTCTCTCCCTCGTTACCCTTTTGCCCTTTATGTATTTGTAGAAGCTCTTTGGATTCACCTTTGCCTGATCTGCCAAAGCAATCTCATATCCCCTTTTTGCCCTCCTGATTTCTCTCTTAACTCTACTCCGGCAATCTCTATACTCTTCAAGGGATCCACTTGATCCCAGCTGCCTATGCATGTCATATGCCTCCTTCTTTTTGACTAGTGCCTCAATCTCCCGAGTCATCCAAGGTTCCCTACTTCTACCAGCCTTGCCCTTCACTTTATAAGGAATGTGCTTACCCTGAACCCTGGTTAACACACTTTTGAAAGCCTCCCACTTACCAGACGTCCCTTTGCCTGCCAACAGACTCTCCCAATCAACTTCTGAAAGTTCCTGTCTAATACCATCAAAATTGGCCTTTCCCCAATTTAGAATTTTAACTTTTGGGCCAGACCTATCCTTCTCCATAGCTATCTTAAAACTAATGGAATTATGATCACTGGTCCCAAAGTGATCCCTCACTAACACTTCTGTCACCTGCCCTTCCTTATTTCCCAAGAGGAGGTCAAGTTTTGCCCCCTCTCTAGTCGGGCCATCCACATACTGAATGAGAAATTCCTCCTGAATACACTCAACAAATTTCTCTCCATCCAAGCCCCTAATGCTATGGCTGTCCCAGTCAATGTTGGGAAAGTTAAAGTCCCCTACTATTACCACCCTATTTTTCTTGCAGCTGTCTGTAATCTCCTTACATATTTGCTCCTCAATTTCCCGTTGACTATTTGGGGGTCTGTAGTACAATCCTATCAAAGTGATCTCTCCCTTCTTATTTTTCAGTTCTACCCATATAGACTCAGTGGGCGAACCCTCGGATATATCCCCTCTCACTACTGCCGTGATGTTCTCCCTAATCAAGAACGCAACTCCCCCTCCTCTCTTACCTCCTGCTCTATCTTTCCTATAGCATCTGTACCCTGGAACATTGAGCTGCCAGTCCTGCCCCTCCCTTAGCCATGTTTCAGTAATAGCTATAAAATCCCAGTCCCATGTACCCATCCATGCCCTGAGTTCATCTGCCTTGCCCATCAGACTTCTTGCATTGAAATAAATGCAGTTTAATCTAGACTTCCCTTGGTCTTTGCCCTGCTTTCTCAGACCATCTGTCCGGTCATGTTCTGCACACTCTCCCTTCCTGCCTTTTGTTTCTGTCACCACTTTATTTCCCACTGACTTCCTGCATCGGTTCCCATCCCCCTGCCACATTAGTTTAAACCCTCCCCAACAGCACTGGCAAACACTCCCCCTAGGACATTGGTTCCAGTCCTGCCCAGATGCAGACCGTCCAATTTGTACTGGTCCCACCTCCCCCAGAACCGGTTCCAATGGCCCAGGAATTTGAATCCCTCCCTCTTGCACCATCTCTCAAGCCACGTATTCATCTTAGCTATCCTGTCATTCCTACTCTGACTAACCCGTGGCACTGGTAGCAATCCTGAGATTACTACCTTTGAGGTCCTACTCTTTAGTTTAACTCCTAACTCCCTAAATTCAGCTTGTAGGACCTCATCCTGTTTTTTACCTATATCGTTGGTGCCTATATGCACCATTTTAGAGTGGGATAAACAAGTATTGAAGCTAGCATTTTTTTGGGTTCAAATTATTTTGAAAGTCTAACTTTTAATTTAAAGCACAAATTAATTCTAACCAATGTAACTCGGTGCATGATCATAAATTATCTGAGAAATTCAAGTACCTTAGCTACAAGAAAGTTGATGCTCGATATTATTATCAAGTCAATTCTTAGTAGTTGTGAACAGAAATAACTTCGTAATCCACCTGATATTTTTCTTTTATTTTGCAGGTGAGAATCTAAACCTTTCCTTTGGTCAGTCGTCCTTTGTAAGTATTCTTTGTCTCACATTCCACAGTATAGACAAGAAAAAGATGGCTGGATATGTTGTTGCAATAATGAGACTCATGAAGGTTCAGATTTCCATAGCAATTTCACGTGTGAAAGAGTACAATATTAATTCACGGTTATTAGCCCTTAGTTTGCTAGATTTTGATTACTTGATCCTGTCAATTTACATAAGTTGAAGCTATAGAGGACTAAGTCATTTCAACCTATTTGTTTTTCTGTACAAGGTATTAATCCATTTGTAATGGAGTTTCAAGGAAAATTGACCTAATTTGTTTATAATCCTGTTTAATCATTTAGAGCTTGTCTGGAAACAATGTAACTAGTATCTGAAATATAAAATATCTTGAGCACACATTTCAATCTTGCGGCAGTCTTAAGAGCTTTAGTGCTGCTGTAGGTTTGTTCAAGACATGAAAGAGAATGTCAGTTGGAATCAGTTGATCTTCCTTGTGTTTTGGGTGAAAGCAGTAGCTGAAATGTTCAAAAGGTAAACTGACCAGAAGGTTGAAGGGAAGCAAATTCAATTACTCATGTGAGCTGGTTTCTCCGCATGAAGTTTTATTCAAGCACAGACTAAGGGTGTTTCAGAAGTACCCCTGCTTCCATGGTTAGGGATCTATCTTAAAAATATTGTAGAGCTGAGGTTATGATCTTGACTTCAAAAACTAGATTGGCAAGACTAGGGTACTTTGTAAATGACATCTGTAAATCCATTTAAGGATTCTTGTACATATAATTATTTTGCTTTTAAGTTCTCAAGATTGTCCAACATTAAGTATTAATCTGTAGTTTAACTTGCTCACACTACTGCTGAACTCCATTTAATGCAGGAATATGTTCATCATCCTTGCAGTTTTATGCAAGTCAGATATTGTTTTTAGCAAAGTAATCAGCAAGAGTTGGTGCCAAAAAATTGTTTGCATTTTTAATATTAAAAACCTGTATCTTTCTTTGATATGTTCTCCATCTAGTAAAGCAAAAATTTGAGCTCTTGATAGAAAAGGATTATTCTAGTTTATGTTACTCCTTATAGACCAGTAATAAGAGGAAAAGAGAACAATTCTCAGAGCAGCAGTTGCTTTTTGTCCGACCAAGAAAAAGCAGTTGAGTTTGGGACCGTTTCACTCATTTAAGTATCATCAGAGCAAAGAAATCCAATCCTTTTATTCAAGTCACCAAATTTCTCTTCACTACTAATCATTTCCCATTGCATTTTCCACTTTCACCTCAGACAACAAATAGGAAGAACTCATGGGCTCCTTCATGTCTAAAATTGAAGGTATTTGCGCACCTGCATTTATGTCTGCATGCTCTTCCTCACAACCCTTGACAGACTTCACTGGCTTCTGTGTCGAGGGGAATGACTTTAAGATCCTGAGCCTCGCTTTCAAATCCATGTATGACTTTGCCCGTCCATGATCTCCTCCAATTATATATCCCTCTACTCTTTTAACACTGGCCTAATTCTCATTCCCCACTCAACCATTGGGGGTTACTCCTTCAGCTACTATCCTCTGGAACTCTCTCCATTAGTACCTATGCCTTGCCACCTCCCTGCTTTCAAAATCCTGCCAAAGATCCTTCTTTTAACTGTGGTTCTTCTCCCTCCTAACTCCTCTCTTCCCTTTCTTCCTTTGGCTTGGTATCTACTACCCTATAAAAGTGCTTTGAGACATCTCTCTCTGTGCGAAGAGTGCTATAAAAATTTAAATAGCTGTTGATTAAGTCATCTTCATCCTATCTTTATACTTTGCTGTTTATTGAGCACGGCTCCTTTCTTCAATGTAAAATATAGTGTCATCACTTGGCTTGTTTTTGTCTAAGTAACAAAGCACTTTCAGCCAATGCATTCCTTTCTCCTCCCCTCACCCCCCCAACCTTACATTTAGGCGAGTTTCAATTAGTAAAATTGTATCATTGGAGTAAATTGTGTTAGATAAAGGTGTGAGATGTGCTAATACAGATTCATATGCTGATGTTAGATGAACGCACTGTATGTGCAGCATGGCATTTTATTTTGATGACCTCATGGAGAGTGTTTTACTGTACAGAGTATTTTACGGACAGCCTTGCTTCAGTGGTAGCACTCTGGCCTCTTAAGTCAGAAGGTTCAAACCCCACTCCAGAGACTTGAGCACATAATCCAGGCTAACACTTGAGTGCAATACTGATAGAGTGCTGTACTGTCAGAGGTGCCACCTTTTAGATCCGAGACCACGTCCGACCACTCGGTGGATAAAGATCCCATGATACTACTCGAAGAAGAGCAGAGGAATTCTCCCAGTGGGCAATATTTATCCCTCAGTTATCATCACAAAAACAGATTATCTGGTCGTTTATCTCATTGTCGTTTGTGGGACCTTGCTGTGTGCAAATTGATTGCTGTGTTTCTCAACATTACAACAGTGATTACACTTCAAAAGTGCTTAATTGACTGTGAAACACTTTGGGACATCCTGACATTGTGAAAGGTGCTATATAAATGCAAGTTCATTCTTTTTTTCTCTCTTTCTGTCATACTTAAAGTGACACTTTAAATGTCAGTAAACAAATACATAAGATAATGCAGTAATCAGAGTTCAGATATATATTTTATAGGTTATGATAAAATATGTCAATTAGATTCTAAATGTTAAGCACCAATTTGAAGAAAAATGGGTTAGTGAAAGTAGTGATGTCCATCTGTTTTAAAAAAAAGCATATCATATGTGGTATGGTGAAAAGAATCATAACTTCAATCTGAGTAATTAAAAAGATGCTAACTATTCTAGATAAAAGAAGCAGCAGTATAACACATCTTATTGTTTATGAACCACAAAAAATAAACTTGTGTTTCAAAAAAATTTTAACGTCTGTGTAACTGTTTTTGGTGCCAGAGCCTGTTCAGTCTTTGAAATGTTATACAATGCATTCAGTGTTTGAAACCTAGATGTCCTGTGGGATTTGTCAAGGCTACACAGACACTGGTGTGCTTCAAAAAAAGAATGATTGGTTTAAAAAAAATCACATTCAGTATAATTGGGTACAATGCCTGATAATGAACACTGCCTTTGTATGTGAGCCTGTTTTTAATTTCTTGTGAGTATTTGTTCTAAGGTTCTGAAATGTGCCTGTCGATACTCTGGCAGATCTCAATATACACTCGTTAAGTATGTACTTTCACTTCGTCACTTTTCTTTAATTGGGTGTTCAAAATTTAGAATATATGATCTTAATCTATAGAACCTTTGAAGTTTCGGTACCTCTATTTATGCAGATTTTCATAAACCAATCCCAGTACAGGTCTTGTCAACATGAATTTGGTATATTTGCTGTGATTGATATGGGTTGCCCACAGCAGGACATCCTAGAATCTCAATTCAAATTTACTTTGCACACGTGTAATTTAACAGTGCTGTGTCATTGGAATGTGGTGGATTGTAGGAAGATCAAGTTTTGTACTAATTTATCAATCGGGGGGGTGAAATTTAATGAATCAGTAGCGAAATCGGGCGATAACGGATCGGTGGCCTGTTTTACACCCCGCCCGTTTGGCGCTACCGCCAAAGAGTAATTTCACTCCCGTAGAATTGTATGTACTCTGCTTGACACTAATCTCCTCCCCACGCCCCCCCCACCCCGCCCCGCTTTCCTGGTCAAGCTAACACTTTTTTTCTTCCTTTAACTCCTTCTGTTCATGTTGGCGCACTCCCTCTGCACTTCCTCTCAGTAAATGCTAGCACTCTCCTCACGCCATAATGCACTACTCCTAGCCTCTCCATTCTTCCCCTCAAAAGCACTGCTCACAATGTCTGGCTTCTTCCCACTCCTTTATTTTCTCCCCTTTTCCTTCAAGACCACTTGCACCGGAGTCTTGTTGCTAATGCAAGGCATTTCAGCTGCTGCATATGTAGATGGGAATTCCTGTTCTTAGGAAAATTCTTGCCTACAGTATGCAGCAGCCAGAATGCCTTGCAGTAGCAACAGTATTTGAGGGTAGCAGCAGTGAGGGGAGCAGGGCCTATTTTTGTCAGCAAGCACTGACGCATGGACCATACCCTCAACTGCTGTGAGCATTAAGTGGTGATGGTTGGTGAACATGCTTCTACTACAATGCCATTCAATGCACATGGAAGGATGCCATAGCACTCTTGGGCGCAAGTGTTCCAGTGGCTTGTTTGCTTTTTATTTTAAAGTGGCTAATGTATCAAATTGAGATTTCTTTTCAACCTCTTCAATTTTGGCTAAAGAGGAATGCAAATATAATGCAAATAGATGTTGCTTGTTGCCAACCTCATTTCAAATTATGAATCATCTGAAAACCACGGTGTAACACACATTGCACGAGAATGCGTAGCATTTTATAATGAGGGTGGGCTGTATTTCCCTGCAGGCTGCAATTTTTTTCAGAGTGGAGGAGGGACATGTTCTATCAAAACTACTTGAATTTATCCAAAGAAATGCATGAAACAAAGACTCTGGGCCCGATATTACCATGGCGGCGGGTTCACGAGGGGGGTCGATTGGGCGCGTGGGTAACGCGCCCGGTGAAATCAGTCTGCTCCGCACGCATTCGCAGGCTAATTGGATCCACTTACCTGTTCTTCCGGGTTCCCCGCTGCTAAGCTGCGCAGCAGGCGGAATGCGCATCGTGGTAAGGTCTGTCAGCTGGAGGAGCCCTATTTAAAGGGGCAGTCCTCCACTGACTGATGCTGCAGGAAATAGGAAAAATGACAGCATGGAGCAGCCCAGGGGGAAGGCTGCTCCCAGGTTTAATGATGCCTCACTCCAGCTCTTATTGGATGGGGTGAGGAGGAGGAGGAGGAGGGGGAGGACGGAGATCTTCCCCCCCGGCGGGCGGGAGGCAGCGGCCTGCCTCTGCCACCAAGAAGGCCTGGCTTGAGGTGGCAGAGGAGGTCACCTGCACCACCAACATATCGCCCACCTGCATACAGTGCAGGAGGTGCTGCAATGACCTAAGTAGATCAGCCAAAGTGAGTACACTTACTCATTCCCCTACACTCCGTCTGCCACATCACCGCCCCCACCCCACATCTCCTTCTGCACTGCCAACACTACTCTGTCACATCACTCCTCACACCCACTCAAACCTCATCCTCATCTTACCTGCACTTACCCACCTCACCAGTACTCATCCCGCCACTACCACTCAACCCAATCCTCATACAATCTCATGGCTGTATCTCATACTAACCCTCTGATGCATCTCTTTCACGGTCAGCCTCACTCAACCTGCCACTACCAGTGCTGCAACCACAGGGCATGCATCACATATGTGCAGCAGGAGGCATAAGGCAAACGTGAACATGAAGGGGATGCACAAGGGTGTTTGAGGGTTTGACATGGTTTTTACTTCTATTTAATTTCTGATCAACTCACATTACATATTATATTGGCACCACTACTGCCACGTCTTTGCGAATCTTGTCTGGTTAGTGCAATAATGCCTTTTCCTGAGGATCACAATGAAGACCCACAACTGATGACACCCATTGTGTCACTGCAGAGTGGGTGTAGGTGTATTTGCAGGACTCTTTTGTGCAGACAACTGAGAGATGTCGGCGATGTCCCCAGTGGCACCCTGGAAGGATGCGGAGGAGAAGTTGTTGAGGGCAGTGGTGACTTTGACAGCGACAGGTAAAAAGATGGTGCTCAGGCCAGCCGGGAGCAGCTCGGCATGAAGGAGGCTGCAGATGTCCACGACTACATGTCGAGTGACTCTGAGCCTCCATGTGCACTGCTGCTCAGAGAGGTCCAGGAAGCTGAGCCTCAGTCTGTGGACCCTGTGGAGAGGGTACTGCTCTCTGCGACGCATCGCTCTCTGCGGTTGCCCTCCCTCCTGCTGTGCAGGTGGATGTGTCACAGCACTCTGTTGTGGAGCTCCACGTGTCAGAGGTGGTCAGCGTAGCTGGCGAGGCTGGTGATACTGTTCGCCCTCTGAGGAAGTCATGACTGCAGCTACGGCAGCCCCCATCTGGAAGATGAACGTCTGAGGGGGTTCGCAAGTTAGCTAAATGTCTCTGGACCCCGAGGTAAGTGTGCAAGTTGGTAATTTTGATTGTCAGGAGGAGGGTGGTGGAGGCCAAACTTTGTCCAAAGTGACAGAGTGGCCTCCTGCAATGAGTGAGCGTCTCCCCCTGCCCCCCCCCCCCCAACCTGTCAAATGGACCTTTGCAGCTGCCACAGGCTGATGGCTGCAACACGTCCATTTGAACTGGGAGTGTTTCCCCCAGTACAGGAACAGTCTCAGTCAGTTGCAAAATCCCATCCCTGCTAAAATAACCAGTGAATCAGGTCTGTAAACAACCTGAAGTGCCTGTTCAATTACTTTAAGTGGCACCCTGCCGGCTTTAATTGCCGGCGGGTGTCCCACATGCGGGGTCTGCGCGCGCATGTCAGTGGGGAAACCCGGAAGTGGGCGGGTTGGAGCCAGGCTGCAGACCCGCCCCGGGAAACCCCAATTTTCGCAGCCCCCCCGCCACGAACGCACCCGATTACGGGTGCGAAAATCGAGCCCTCTGAATCTGTGTTCTCCAACTGTTAGAAAATTTGAGTCCATTAAATAAGAAAATTGTCTTGTAAAAACTCCTTTAGCTGGTCAGGGCTGAGAAGCTTTTGATAACGTGCCCAACCCCCCCCCCCCCCGCCCCCCCGCCATGCTTTTGGGTTCATCCTTGGAAGTCTCATTTACTCAGGCTGATCAAAGAGTCCAATGAAGATGAAGTCTTTCATTTTTTTATAAGTAGATTTTCTAATTTATAGGAGCACCTGACATTATTTGTATCCAGAGCAAGTGCTTGGAAATAATGGTGGTGAGAGCTTTCATCCTTTCAGGGGTCATTGGCTACTGACTGCTACCTGATCGGCTTAGAATCAGCTAATTTGTTAATCAGAAAAATGTCTAATACTGGTACTGATAGCCCCAAGACTACTGTGTGGCCTTGAATGAGTTTTGTATGTACATAGCCCACTATGTAATTCAATGTATACATCTGTGCTGTCCTACTAACACTGAAGAGACTATATATTGACTAATTTGCAGCATATTATAATGAGTTATTATGCATTGATTTAAAATGATCCTCAATACAGAGAGAAGCTGAATTTCCTTCCAGCAAATAGGAGACATTAGACGATGAATTTCCCCGGTTCCATATGCAGATTTTTTTTTTAAAAACCCTTTCATGAACTGGAATCTGGACCTATCATTTTAAAACACAATATTAGGAACTTCAGTAACTTCGGGCCAAATCAAGATGGAAAAGGCCAAACATTTACTGCACTTATTTCATAGTTTCGATGCTGTAAAAAATGACAAGATTGTGAGCATAATCTAAAGAACTCCTTGAAAGCATTTGCATCGTCTTGTGCCCCCTCCCATCCTAGACACAAGGAGGGTATTTTTAACCCCAAGAACAGGTGGATTGGGGGCGGGTGGGCAGCAAATATAGTTGATTGTTGGAGCGGGAACGCATCCCGGCTCCAACTTGCAGGTTTAACCCAGGCACATTAGGATGCGTGTGCACAGCAGAAACCTGGAAGTCCCGTCCCCACTTAGTCGACAGACCGATAGTTAAAAGGGCAATTTAGGTACTTTAAACACTTGAAGTACTTAACTTTTTGTGGATTCTGCAACAGAAACAGATTTAACTTCTCCTGAACGTGTCTCCCATGGCTTCTGAAACACGCCATTGAAATGGAGGCGAAATGCAGCCGAAGCTCATTTGGCCCTTTAAACCAATGAGTGACACATCTCAGTAAAAGGTGAGGTACTGCGGCTGGGCACTCTTCTCTCAGGCAAAACCAATGGCTGGGAGTTCTTTGTGTTTAGACTGAGATTTCTTTATTGAGACCGAGAATTCTTGTGTTCAGGCAAATTTACTTACATTTTGGAGCCCCTCAAATTGACATCATCAGGACGGGGGGCGCAATGGATCTATTCCACGGTACATCTGAGGAGGAGGCACATCACCATCCACAGCAGGCATGTCGTGCAGTTCTGGGATCTGCAGGTGCACAAGACAGAGGTGCGCAACAAGGACCTGGAGAAGAGCAGAGAGGGGACAACTGTGGGGCCGATGTCGCAGGAGGCACTATCCACGTGAGAGGGTCTATAGGCAGAGGATGAGCTTCATGGACCTCTCTGAGGAGCAGGCTCAGATTGAGGTCGGCAGGTGGTCGCAGACATCTGCAGCCTCCTTCAGGAAGAGCTGCTCTCGGCTAGACCTGGTGGCCATGCGTTGCCTGTCGCAGTTAAAGTCACCACTGCCCTCAATTTCTTCACCTCCGGATCTTTCCAGGGCGCCACTGGTGACATCTGCAGGGTGTCTCAGTCATCTGCACGTAAGTGTATAAGACAGGTGATGCATAGCTTGTTTGCCAGGTTATCCAACTACGCCAACTTCCTCCACGACGACATCAACCAGACTGAGAGGGCAGTGGGTTTCAACTCTCTGGCTGGCTTCCCACGGATGCAGGGTGCAATTGATTGCACACACGTAGCAATCTGAGGACCTCCACATGAGCCAGAACTGTTCATAAACCGAAAAGGATATCACTCCATCAATGAACAGCTGGTGTGCGACCATTGGAAGTGGTTTCTGTAGATGTGTGCCAGATTCCCTGGCAACTGCCATGATTCCTTCATTTTGCACGAGTCCAACATCCCGGACCTCTTCCAGACAGGAGATAGACTTAAGGGCTGGCACCTTGGAGTCAAGGGATACTACCTGCAGATGCGGCTCATGACACATGTGAGAAACCCCACCAACAAGGCTCAGCTGCAGTACTACCAGAGCCACATCACCACCAGATGTGTCATTGAGCAAGCCATAGGAATGTTGAAGATGCGCTAGATCTGGGGGAGTCCTTCAGTACTCGCCAGCAAGGGTGTCCAGAATAATCTTTGTGTGCTGCATCCCGCATGACATAGCTCAGCAGAGAGGGTTACAAGTGGAGGAGGTCAAATGTGCTCATCAAGCATCACCTGCTGGCTCCAACATTGAAGAGGAGGAGGAGGAGGAAAATGAAGATGGGGAACCCATCGCCAGAGCAGCCGTTCACAATCCTGCCCATGATGCTAGGGATGCTCTCATCCCGAACAGGCTCTCATAATGAGATGTGCAATGTGAAGAATTTGACATACTCGGGCAGCCTAGAACAACCACCGCCTGCACCACCACCCCCACTTCACCCCCCTCCCTTTGCTCAAAGCAGTCCTTCAACTACACATACACCCATTGCACACCCACCCAATGGGTGTCGTCATGTCTTGGCATTGATGATGAAGCAAATGAAAGGGCAGTTTCACAGACGGGACGCAATAATGGCCAAGACGTGATGGTGGTGATAATGATTAAATTTAACGTGGCATGACAAAAGAAATATATAAATGAACAACATGACATTTCGTCAAACACCCTTGTGTGTGCACTTGGTGAACTACAATTGCTTAACCTTTCACTTTCTGTCGCTTCTACATGATTCATCCCCTGTGGCTTTAGCAGAGTGGAAGGTTGCTCAAATCTCTGCCCTGACTGCTGAGATGCTCTCGGCCTACGACCTCTGGGTTTTGGAGCCCTTAAGGACTCCGCCAAAGACTGCTCCACCTGTACCTGTGCCGGGGCAGACTCGGTCATCGGGAGAGGTGGCAGCATTGCGGGTACTGGTTGAGGACGGAGGCAATGGGTGAGACATGAGAACGCTTTGAGTGGAGTCCCCACTTCCATGTCCTCTTTTGCCATCATCCCTCTCCCAGGCCAGCGCAACATCACTCCCATCACTCTGCTGGACAGCAGGTTGGTGAACAGATGTGCCGCATTGTAAGGCCACGGATAAGGTATCTGTCGTTCTGCGGCAGACATGTTGGCATCCAGAGTCTGCACAGCTGTTGTCATGGCCTGCATAGACTCATTTGAGAGCCGTGCTTGAAGTTCAATGGAGGCTGCCACTCTCTCCATTGCAGACATTCTCGTACTTACCTTCAACAACAATCCACTAGCAATGGAGTTGGACTCCTCCATCCCCTCTGCTATTGTGGAGAGTGTGCATGGCACATTTTTCAGTACCTTGCAAAGGTGCAGCTGTACCTCGATCGTTCTCATTCTCAACGATGGCCCCTGGGTTCCGCGCCTGTGTCCAGCTGAGCAGAGCTTGGAGAGGAGTGTGCCCCCCCCCCCCCCCCCGGATGTGGACACTCCACAGCTGCCCCTTCCACCAATGTCTGCTCGTGCACACTTGTGAGTGGTGCATCACCAGGTGACAACCCAACTATCTGTTTAACAGGACCTACTGAAGTGCAAGTATCTGCACTGGTGCATGGCTGTATGTCCTGTTATGGTGCACCTTCAGAAGGAATGAGCTCCTCTGAGGAATCATTCTCTTCCATTTCCCCTGATTGTTCTTGAAGTCGTGAAGGCACTGGAAGACAACAGAAAACTATATGAATTATTCATCCGAAAAGTGACCACCTTTCCAATGACCATACTGAGGTCTGGCAACTCATTGATAAAATCAATTCATCATGCGTGCGAAAGAGGCTAAAGTTCTGTCACCAGCCATCTGCAGGTTCCCAGTCTTCCATTTTTGATGGATAGGCATGCAGCTGTCCCACTTATTTCCATGGCCTCCTCCTCCACATCTGTCAGCTCCACGAAATGCGGAGGACCACTTCCAATTCTGGTCCTCTCCCTTGCGTTATGTGCTCTCTTCTACTACAAAGGGAGAACGAACAGACCCTGTGAGAGACTGTAGGTGATGTTTTCATCCTATGATTGCATTGCTTTGGGTGTGGCTGACAATGAACAAATGCATTGGAGGGTGACTATCAGACAGCTGCATCACATGGCATCAGGATTGGGGTGAGTGGCAGTGGTGGGTGCACAAATGAGGAGTTGAGGAAGTACATAGAAAGTGAAGGATAGTTGATGCTAAAACTTAACTGGGTATGAGGAGTTATGTGATGGAGGAGGCGTGCCAACGCAAAGTGAGGCAGAGCGTTGTTGCACAAGAAAGGATGTGGCTAATCAGCAAATGTAGTCACTTTTCCTGACATGGTTAGGTCATTAAAATGCTTCCTACACTGCAGCCTAGACCTGGGCACTGTTGCTCCTGCTGCTGACCTGTTCTGCCACCTCCAGCCATACCTTCTTGGTGGCAGAATCAGGTTTCTTCTTCCTATCACCTGGGTATAACACCTCTGTCCTGCTTCTCACAGCAGCCAGTAGTATCTCAAGGGAGGCATCTGAGAACCTGGATGCTGCCTTTCCTCTATGTCCTTCCATTTTGCTTTTTACTCCTTTCTTCTTCAAAATCCATTTTTGCATTGGCCCTTTAAATAGTAGGCTTTAATTTGCACCATGCAGGTGCACAGTATGCCTGCTGCGTAGCATGAAGTCGCGAAACCCAAAACTAACATTAAGTGCCTTCAATTGAGTTGTGATAGAAACATAGAAAACATGGAAAATAGGAGCAGGAGTAGGCCATTCCGCCCTTCGAGCCTGCTCCGCCATACAGTGTGATCATGGCTGATCCTCTATCTCAATACCATATTCCCGCTCTCTCCCCATACCCCTTGATGCCTTTTGTGTCCAGAAATCTATCTATCTTCTTCTTAAATATATTCTGTGACTTGGCCTCCACAGCCTTCGGTGGTAGATAATTCCACAGGTTCACCACCCTCTGAGTGAAGAAATTTCTTCTCCCCTCAGTCCTAAATGTTCTACCCCATATCCTGAGACTGTGACCTCTCGTTCTAAACCCCCCCCCCCAGCCAGGGGAAATATCTTCCCTGCATCCATTCTGGCTAGCCCTGTCAGAATTTTATACGTTTCAATGAGATCCCCTCACATTCTTCTAAACTCGAGTGAATACAGGCCTAGTCGACCCAATCTCTCCTCATACGACAGTCCTGCCATCCCAGGAATCAGTCTGGTGAACCTTCACTGCACTCCCTCTATGGCAAGCATATCCTTTCTTGGGTAAGGAGACCAAAACTACACACAATACTCCAGGTGTGGTCTCACCAAGGCCCCATATAACTGCAGTAAGATATCCTTGCTCCTGTACTCAAATCCTCTTGCAATGAAGGCCAACATACCATATGCCTTCCTAACTGCTTGCTGCACCTGCATGTTTACTTTCAGTGACTTGTGTACAAGGACACCCAGGTCCCTTTGTACATCAACATTTCCCAATCTATCACCATTTAAATAATACTCTGCCTTTCTGTTTTTCCTTCCGTTTATCCAGTTGTACTGCATCTGCCATGTATTTGCCCACTCACTCAACTTGTCTAAATCACCTTGAAGCCTCTTTGCATCCTCCTCACAACTCACAATCCCACCTAGTTTTGTGTCATCAGCAAACTTGGAAATATTACATTTGGTTCCCTCATCCAAATCATTGATATATATTGTGAAAAGCTGGGGCCCAAGCACTGATACCTGCAGTACCCCACTAGTCACCGCCTGCCACCCTGAAAAAGACCCATTTATTCCTACTCTCTTGTTTCCTGTCTGTTAACAATTTTCAATCCATGCTAGTGTATTACCCCCAATCCATGTGCTTCAATTTTGCACACTGACCTCTTATACGGGACTTTATCAAAGGCTTTCTGAAAATCCAAATACACTGCATCCATTAGTTCTCCCTTATCTATTCTACCAGTTACATCCTCAAAAAACTCCAGTAGGTTTGTCAAACACGATTTCCCTTTTATAAATCCATGTTGACTTTGTCTAATCCCATTGATATTTTCTAAGTGTCCTGTTATCACATCCTTCATAATGGACTGTTGCATTTTCCCTACTACTGATGTTAGGCTAACCGGTCTGTAGTTCCCTGTTTTCTCGCTCCCTTTTTTAAATAGTGGGGTTACGTTTGCCACCTTCCAATCTGCAGGAACTGTTCCATAATCTATAGAATTTTGGAAGATAACCACCAATACATCCACTATTTCCATGGCTACCTCTTTTAGTACTCTGGGATGCAGATTATCAGGCCCTGGGGATTTATCGGCTTTTAGTCCCATTAATTTCTCCAGCACTTTTTTTACTGATACTAATTTCCTTTAATTCATCCTTCTCACTAGTCCCTTGGTTCCCTAGCATTTCTGGGAAATTATTTGCGTCCTCTTCCGTGAAGATAGAACCAAAGTATTTGTTTAATTGCCCTGCATTTCCTTTCTCCCTATTATAAATTCTCCCGTTTCTGACTGTAAGGGACCTACATTTGTCTTCACTAATCTTTTTCTTTTTACATATTTGTAGAAGCTTTTACAGCCTGCTTTTATGTTCTCTGCAAGTTTACTCTCATACTCTATTTTTCCCCTCTTAATCAATCCCTTGGTCATTTTTTGCTGAATTCTAAACTGCTCCCAATCCTCAGGCTTGCTACTTTTTCTGGCAACTTTATATGACTCCTCTTTGGATCTAATACTATCCTTAATTTCTTTTGTTAGCCATGGATGGGCCGCTTTTCTTTTTGTGTTTTTGCGCTAGAAAGGAATGTGTAACTGTTGCAATTCATGCATTCGTTCCTTCAATGTTAGTCATTGCCTATCCACCGTCATGCCTTTTAATGAAGCTCCCCAATCTATCATAGCCAACTCACTCCTCATACCTTCACAGTTTCCTTTGTTTAGATTTAGGATCCCAGTTTCGGATTGGACTACTTCACTTTCCATCAGATAACCCGACACACTCAAGCTACTTCCGGATTCCCCACATGATTATTTACCCACCCGCTGAGTTCCCGCCTCCGTACTAAAATCATGCCCAAGCTGTTTGACCTGTTTCATCCTATTGGTATTTAAATGTTCCACAGTCTAATTTATGGCTCATTTTGGACTCCGCTGCACTGTGATTGCAATTCCTCTGGTCGTGAGCCTGTAGATTTATATAAAATAATATTTTCTTAAATAAATTTTTAATCCAGTTTATAAAGTTGTCAAGTCGTTATTTGCACGATCAGCAAACTGGCATTTCCCATGCACAGAAAACAGTGGAATGTTATTGTTCCTTTCCTGTGGCTGTTGGCTGCATATCAGATTGCTTAACTTTTTGAAGGCTATGCACTAAAACCAAGATTTGGATTTTGTTTATTTAAATACATGAGATAAGCAATACTCTTCGATTCTGTCTATTTATCTAATTCAGCTTTAATTTTCATTAGAAATGTTTCAAAATGTTTGGTGGGTAAAAAAAGGACTTTGCTTGTCAAAGCTGAAAATATATTTCCCAGCTCAAGAGAAAATAAATCCCCAATACATATCCTATCAATGTATCCTCTTCCAACTATCCTTGCACCATGACCAATACCTGCAGGGAAAATTTACTTGTGCTGTCTTACTGGTAGACTTGTAAGCAGGATTTCAGAATAGTTATTTTTACATGCGTTAAAACATTGTTTTTGAAACCATCCTAAAAATCTAACTGGTTAAGGCAATGAGCAGCTGACCCATACGGGCCAAGAAGGCCCCATGCTTGATCCCCGATCTTTGCTGAGTTAGCTGACCTCAGCTCAGTTGGCTATAGGAACACTACATTCGACCTCAGCACCCCTGGGTTAGGGGGAGAAAATTCAGGTAGAATTCCTACCCCTGATGGTGACCCCTACTGAATTTGCTTATATGTAGACTTCCCGTGAGGGCAAGATAGGATATGGCTGTGATGTACCTCTCCTGTGGTGAAATAGCCTGCTTAACACTTCCTGTCTAAGCCCACTCATAAAAAGTGGCCCCTTGGGGAAAGTACTGGAGGATGTCCAGTGTGTGTGGAATTGTACTTAACAAGAGTCAGAGTCTTCAGGAAGGTTGGGGAGAAAATCGGAGGGAAAAACATATTCAAACTCTACTCGCACTCTGTTCACTGCAACCTTGTTTTGCTAAAGCATGATCCTGACCATACATGAATATTAGTTTCCATACAGAGTATTTCTACAAATACAGCTTTCACCTGTGATATTCATGCCTCAGAAGCATCTATAAACTTGACATTTCCTTAATAAATTTGGGATCAAGTGCAGCAAGCTTAAGCTTATTCAGGAAGCCATAAATGTGTTGTATTAACAAAGTAAGTAAATAGTAGTTTGTAAAAAGGCAAGATCAGAAATTTGGACTATGGCTAACATCCCAATAACTAGTTTGGGGCAGTAGGTTTCTGATCAAGTAATTGGCTGCTGTTGAAGTTGTATATACTACAAAATTATATGTTAGTTATCCAGTTTAAAAATAATAGTTGCTCTTGTACGATTCATCACCAAGACAATTTGTGCTAAAATTACTAAATTTTGAAAAGAACCTACTGTGTGTGTTTGGTGCTCTCCTTTTGAACAGTTGAAAGAACTTTTTGATTCTCATCATTTGCATTGCATGGATTTGTCCTACATTCTTGAGCTTGTTGGATAGCTTCCGATTCTTAATGTGCTTAGAACCGTAGATAATTCCTGACTGAGCACATCCAATTTGTGTAAGAAAAGCACCTATTATCTCCTTCTGAAGCATTTGTTTGCTCTCTCAGTAATTATATTGGATACTGAATATTCTGAGGAAAACTTTTCTGTTTTTGATAATTAGAAGGATAATGTCTTTCATTTTAACTTTCACTATACTGTGTTTTCTTGTTTATGTAGTATAAATTGGATTGTGTTCACAAACAGAATCCTCAAATGCACAATAGGTAGTCCGTCACTCGATGTTCACTGTAGATTCCAAACCTCCTACTTCATTTTTGTCATGTTTGAAGGACTAACCCGTAACTGATTTACTGCAGCAAGTCAAATATTTATTAGCTGTAAAAATGATATGTTCTGCTGTAAGCATTGGTAGCACTCCATTTACATCCCCGGTGCCCCAGGTGTTTCCTGTCTAAAGTCTGGGAATTGCTGAATTAGCATATGATGAGTTTTATAGAAGAAAAGCATTTCATGTAATCAAAAAAGGCATAAAAGAATTTGTGTAAGCATTTTTTCAGACTTGAAGATGGGACTTCAAGAGAAACCAAGCAGTTTGTATTCTGCTGCCCATATCCTAACTCGCACCGAGTCCCATTCACCCATCACCCCTGTGCTCGCTAACTCTCATTGGCTCCCAATCTGGCAATGCCTAGATTTTAAAATTCTCATCATTGTTTTCAAATCCCTCCATGGCCTCGCCCTCCCTATCTCTGGAACCTCCTACAACCCTCCGAGATCTCTGCGCTCCTCCAATTCTGGCCTCTTGCGCATCCCCGATTTTAATCACTCCACCGTTGGTGGTCGTGCCCTCAGCTGCCTCGGCCCTAAGCTCTGGAATTCCCTCCATAAACCCTTCCGTCACTCTACCTTTTTCTCCTCCCTTAAGACACTCCTTAAAACCTAACTTACCTGTCCTAATATCTTCTTGTATGGTTCGGTGTCAAATTTTGTTTGATAACGCTCCTGTGAAGCGTCTTGGAACATTTTGACACATTAAAGGCGCAATATAAATGCAAGTCATTGCACTGATGAAATTATTAACGTATAGCTTTATGTCAACACCTTTCCTTGTTGCATCCTATCTGCAGT